>NW_022884333.1:0-426261 GCF_011952255.1 Bombus vosnesenskii
AAGTTTATCTTTCTGTGGTCTAAAAGAATCTGCAAAAAGAATATATCATTCTATTTATACCAATGATCTTGAAATCTCTGGAGAAAATGACCTTGTAAAAAAAGGTAATCTTACCGCAACATGTGCCATTTGATATATATAATATTTGACATATAGAATACAACTTTGTCCTAAGGACTTTTTCCATAAAAATTAGAAACAAGGGAATACCTAAGTGTTCACGTTTAAATGGACCACCCTATATATTCTAGATATTGATGGAGCACGATAAATGTAGGATACTTTAGTATCAGTTGATTTAATAATCGAATTTTACTTCGCGTGTCTCTACGTGTCGCAATACGATTTAAAGCAATTTACAAGCACGTTCTTCCGAAATATCGGAATATCTGACACAATTTTGAGGTTAACCAAGATCGCAGAAGGGTGCTTTCGCTGCAAGGATGAGCAGTGGCCACTTGATCTTAAGGTCAGCTCGTTCGATGGTCAGCGGTCGTACGCAAAGTGTGTGTGTGTGTGCGAGAGAGAGAGAGAGAGAAAGATACGCCTTTATCAGGTTTCATTGTCATTGAAATTGAAATCGTCCGGCTACTCCGGGAAAGAGGAAGGAAGGTAAGGACTTGCACAATTTCCGGTGGCGTGGAGGAAACGCGACAGAGATAGAAACAGAGGAGAGAAAGAGGAGGCGAAACGACGAGCCATCCGTGGGGACGGCTGCAACCCTCGTAATCCCACGACTGAAAGCTTCGTTTAATATTTATGATTTATTTCGGTTTAATTCGACGTGCAAACAGCAGGACGCATTTAGGATTCAGCAATGTTTGCGTACTAGATCGGTAGACAGTTCCCGACGTTTACTTGACATGTGCTAAAACAGAAATATCAACATTAAAATCGCCCGCTTTAATATTATCTTCTGCAATGTAAGGTGATATACGTCTGCCCGGTTCATACGATAGAAACTTCTTTCGATTTAACGTGTCATCTAAAATTCATTTATTCTATTTTATAAATTAAGATCGGCACGCGTGTATTAAGAAATTTAAATAAGCGATAGATAATTCGATTCAATTGAGATTTGTCGAATATTACCGTAGATAGAATGTTGAGTCGAGATAGAATGCGACTCATTTCCGCTTGAAATATTTTGCCTAATTTTGAATCTTATACAGTTAAATTTTATACGTTTATAGTTGAAGATATTTTTTTTAATTTGGAAGTAGTTTACAATCAATTCTCATTGAGAATTATAAGTAAATCATTCTGGCTTGCTACTATAACGTGAATGATAGTAAATGATTATCGTATGTTTGGTTCTAGCTGAATCTAACGTTTAAATCTAGAGGGTAATGTCTTTTTAGCCTGCGGATCTGATTCGTCGTGTCAAGCAATTGAGTAACTGGTGGGTTTTGGTGGTTGTTAATTCTTATTTTATATCTATTACTGAATTTGGATATTTCTTCTTTACCTTAAGATCGCGATGTATTGTTTCGTTGGTAGCATTGGTATGCACCTTGGTAGGTGCATCTATTAAGGATCTTAGAGTTTTTGATTGGAATCGTTGAAGAATATCCATGTTGGAATTACTCTCTGTTCCCCATAGTTGGATCCCATAGATCCAAACCGGTTTTAATATGGCTTTATATAGCATTATTTTACTCTGCACGCTTAAGTTGGAACGTCTGCCAATGAGCCAGTAGAATTTTTTTAATTTTAATTTAAGTTGCTTGGATTTATCTACGATGTGTCGTTTCCATGTCATTCTTCTGTCCAAAATTATGCCCAGATATCTGACTGAATCTTTGTTTGGAATTGGAATATTATTTATCGTCATCTTTGGGCAGGATTGTTTTCGCAGCGTGAAGGTTATATGACTGGATTTATTTTCATAGTTGAAGATATATGACGAATGAAAGCTTGCGCATTCTGCATTAGTAAATAGGAGAATCGAAGTTTTGAATACAGTCTAGAAAATTAATATCGGTATTGAGTATGCACGAACATATACCACATATGTTGGAAGTTTTATAGGATGATAAATAAGAGATCTTCGCTAGGATTAATATTATACAGGGTGTCTCCGAAATCATCTTACAAGCGTTCGGGTAGTGATTCCACGTGCAAAACTAAATCGAAAAAGAAAGAATAATATTTCTTCATTTAAGACTTCGTTTCCGAAAAAAATAAGTTTGGAATGTCAATCAGCTAGCCGTGTATTACCTGGAACTTTCGAATTATGAAACTTTTGTTTTCGCTCGTGTCTGTATTATTAACCATGGACGATGTCAAGACTTGTTTCTTGTTATTTTTGTTATCTTATCTCCGCCACATCGATTATTACTTTCCTTTATTCTATGTTTAATTTGAATGGCTTCACACATAAGGATAACATTGCTACTTTTTTAGAATTCTCTGATTAACGTACCAAGCGTTCAAAATGTTAACTATGTTGCTGTATACACAGCTGCACCCTTTGAACTAAATTATTATATACTAAATTAGTATATAGTAGTGAATTATGCATATTTTTTAAATCTTTGACAGCCAAAACGATGTTTGCCTTTAATTCATCAACGTCGTTATTATGCTCGGAGTACACTGTGGATCTAAATATACAAACACAAGCAGAAATAAGAGTCTCATACTTGGAAACTTGTAGTCAATACGTATCATTTTTTCAAAAACGAAGCCTTAAACGAAAAAATGTTATTCTTCTCTTTTCGATTTATTTCTACGTGTACAATCATCAGCCGACTTGCTGTATCATGGTTTTCGGGACACTCTATATAGAAGAATTGGAGAGTGCTCGTAGAAAACATTATAAGTGCCAGGATTGAAAAATTTTGAGTTTCACGTGGAAAATGTCCTGCATAGCAATGAGAATACCATAGTATACAATGGAATTTCAATTTCCTTTCCCAAAAAAGTTATTAACAATGGTAGAAGATAGTGTCACAACGTCGTTTCTGTGAAAAAAATATAAACGCCAATAAACGTTAGTTAATTGTTTCTTGATTTTTGTCCATGCCATCCATCAAGACGAATGGCACATTAGGTTTCCTTTACAACTAAGCGATGGCACAAGCAAGCTTTTTCTACAGATACATTTTTCTTTTTCATAAATTTGAACTTAATGTTAATGAACAAGTTGACGTTTCCTCCTGAGAAGCTTGTTTCTTGACGCTTACAGTGTTTTCTATGAACATTCTTCAATCGTAGAATATTAAACAATAATAAGAGAGAAAGTAATCTAATCAAAATTAATAGAAAATTGTACAAGTACTTAATAATAACCGTAAGAGTAAAAAAGTTTTTTAAATAATTAAAATAATCTGCAGTCTTTTCACGTAAAGACGATTAACGAGAGAGGGTCCTGTCAGTAAACGGCGATAAATTTCAACGACGTTACGATCGCACTTTACACGAGCGAAGGTGGTTCCGCAGAATCGTCATCGTCATTGTTCCAGCGACAATGCCCGATAGAAATGCCTTCACCCTCGTATCCGGTTCCTTGCGAACGCCAGCGGCCAGGGGAGAGAATTGCCCTCGGTATTAACTCACGTAATTGAGATTTATTAATCCGGAGGCCGGCTGGTGGCCACGTTGCAACCGTATCTCTCTCGCTCTCTCTCCCTCGTAGCTGGTTTTACGCTGTAACTTTATTATTATTACGGTTTATGAATTTATGCCTGTAATTGTGTGCGACAGCAGAGTCACTTTTATCGCGTTATCGAACGAAAAGATTTCTCTTCCCTTCTTACATAAACGAGTTTCTCATCTCTGTTTCCTCGTTTTATTATGTTTCCCGTAAAGAAACAAAAATGTAATTTTATCGAACATTCTATCGTTGATCGTTGTGATCGGTCGTTGAGCGTTGTACGCAACGGTGAATTTTTTAACGAGAGAATCAAAGAATTGGATCGAAGAGTTTGTTAGGGTTTAGTTACCCTATAACTACTATATAGACTCTATAATTGAATTATTGAATATAATTGAATTATAGACTCTACTATATAGTCTATAATTGAGTCTATATAAATATTAACGCGTCTAAATTTATTTCACATTGATTTATATGAAATTACGGATTTCATGTCACATAAAATATAAATAGTTTATGGTGCACAATTACGCGGCTGACATTTATGTGGACAATAATATAATAATAATAAAATAATATAATTTCATGTAATATATAATTCGTAGAGTTTCGTATTTTGTTTGATAATTTATAAAATCTATAATATGCTACAAAATAAAATATTTCTCTGAAGATTCTCACACAGACTGTCCTATAGAAATCTCCATATTATGTACATGGAGAATATAAAAATAATAGGAACTTTTTTTTTATTATTTAATTTGTACTTTACAATTTGTCCAGCTGGACATTTGATAAATTTTTCTAACATTATTGCTAAATAACATGTGGACGGTTACTCCCAGCGGGATCTTCGAGTTTGTCTATTTTATTTTTTTAGTGATGTCAGTGGAGTATTTTTTTTTTTAGTCTTCTTTCTATGAGAGTTTTGCTCGCATCAGCAGCCAGCTGATGTGAATGTGTTGCCGTTCTTTCCTTGTATTTTTCTGCGTACCTGTCAATTTCGAATAATAGGAACTTGAATGTAAAGTAGCAAACGCTAAAAGCAGCAAATAGAACATAATTTACTCAACTAATCTTTATTATAACACGAAGTATGTACTTTGGCAGTTATAAAATCCTCTTTATGCACACGCAACCGTAGAGACAGCTCGCTTTAATTACATCAGCTACGTAGGAGCACGTTTCGAGAATATTACAACGAAATGTTCGCGGATTAGTAACGATGGTGGTCGCTGCCAAATATCGGATCTTCTCCCGTGATTAAATCTGGTTTCATCGCTGGCCGTAATCTAAACGAGACAAAGCGATCCGTCATCTAGCCGTTTAATGAAAGTCGTGACCATAACTTAGCAGGTTCAGGCTTAAGACACCGAGCAAGGAAACAGAGGCAGAGTCGAAGGTGGAAGTTGAACGCTTAATCCAGCAATATGAAACTCCCTTGCGGCTTACCCTGTCGCTGCTCCCCTTCTCGCTTTGTATTCTGTTTTCTTATTCGCATTATGCCACGCGCTGGTAAATATTCGACGCGATAAAACAGGTCGTTGGGATAAATAACGATATCTATACGATAGGATACACGTTGCCCCTGTCCTATAAATTTTATTTCGTCGCTTATGGTCGTGATCATATTTAGAATCTTTGAATATTCTGCTTGTCAGTGAATAAAATTAATGGCGAAAGAATCGGAGAATTTGTTAAAGTTTGATAATTATTTACGAGAAGTTATCCGCCACCGATTTCAATGAACTTGAAATATGTTATCAAGGACATGGCTGTGAATAATTTTTCTCTATACATGTATACGTTCCAGGTATACGTAAAAATATTTTTATTATTATGTAATTTTAATATTACGTATTTCTTAAGATTTTCATTTAAAGAGAGACTAATTTGTAACAATCTGTATATTAAAATTTATGATTATTGAATTTATTGCTATATATTATAATTCATATCATGTCACTAGAAACATTTTTGCTATTATATCGAGAAATACAGTTATTCGATTATCAAAATTGTATTAGCGTCGAAATAAGAATTTTGCATTATGACTAACATGATGTTGTTTACGAGTACATTTTGTTTGTCTGTTCATATTAAATGTACATGTGTATGTATTAATTAGAGCCAGTAGATACAGCGCTGTGAATAATTATAGACTCAAAAATATTTTCTGCATTATTTCTCCGATATTTTCAAGAAGCCACCGATCATACCTGGATATGTTAAGCGAAATTGTTTTTCTAAAGGATAAATTAAACGCTATAGGATATCGGGAGATGTTACATGATGAATTATTACCTTTCATAGCCGAAATAGGAGACAACAAGACAATTTTTCAACGACAGAATACTTTTCTTCGTACAGCAGCTACTGCAAAATAGTGGTTACAAGATTTGAAGCTAGAAAAATTGACCGAATGTCCAGCTGGATAAATTGTAAAGTACAAATTAAATAATAATAATAATAATAATAATAATAATAATAATAATAATAATAATAAAAGATTTGAGTCCTGATCTGAACCCGACCGAGAGTCTGTGGAGGAACTTCTCAGTAAGAAAAATTTACGGTCAGAAGAAACCACCTATAGAAAATATCGTTCAATTTAAAAGAAAAATACAATCCACGTGGGCGGATATTCAATAGGAAACTTTAAATAAGTTAGTGGATAGCATATCAAATAGATTAATAGCAGTAAAGAGAAATACAGAAAAGTTCACTAAATATCGAATGAAAAGCTAACAAAATTAACATCGAATTTATATTTATTCACACCAAAAGACACAACCATAAGAGGAAATTTAATTGTTTCCAGATTTCGAAAGAAGAAAAGTTTTCTTCATTGCATCTTTAGTTTTGTTTTGTATCATAATATGAAGTTATATAAATAGAAAATTTTCGTCAGTTTTTGGTTGAATATTATGAAACTTCTAAAAGTAGGGTTGAGTTTATAATTATTCATGGCGGTGTATGTACGTATACATGTCCCCAGCACGCAACCTAATAATAATCACGCACGGCCTTAGTTTTCGCGTTATACATAAATTTACATTTAGTGGTACGTATAAATAGCAATGAATGGAAATTACTAATTGAATTTACGATACTCTTACGAAATCAAATGAAATAAAAATTAAATTATGTTAGCGACCGAATGTTATTTAGTTTGCCATCTAGCCTAATTATAACCCATTAATTTACCTTTTTCTGTTCCATTATATTCCATTATATACTAAAAACCATTAGCATTAGTGAGTTGAGTTTAAGGTGGGCTATATAAAGATGCGTGCAGCGACCACCCACACCAGCTGTGAAGTGTAATGGCGATTGAATTGAAGTTTTTCTGGATATCTCGAAACCAAAATTTACCGAATGTGCAGGTGAACAAATTGTAAAGTACAAATTAAATAAATAATAAAAAAAAAATCTCGGTACATAAGGCTGAGCGACGGTAATGTATTTAGGGAAAAGTAGTTCAGAATAACGAGCTTCACAACATATTTCAAGATCATCGAAATGAATGGGGGAGTCATTTCCTGTGATCAGGAGTCATCATGTTTGTAAATAATTACCTTTAGTGTGTATTTACGTCTTCGCTCGTAAGTACAGTCGGACCTCAGTAACTGCAACCTCGAGAAAAGAGCTAAAACCTTCGAGTTCTACAGATTTTAAAGTTTCGACTTATCGAAATTTCCAAGTGAAAGCAATGTAACGAATGAAAATTCGACATACGGAAGCTTTGTAAGAAGACACAGTTACCACACGGTTGGTCGTGTGTTAGTTTAATAACGAGATTACTCGATGTTGAAACTGTCAAATATATTTTAAAATAATTATAAATACAGAGTCAACCGTAGATTGCTCGCTACGGGTCGTTAAAAGAACGTTCGCTAAGACGCTCGGTGTTGACTGACTCGCTAAAAACTGTTGATTGCTGAAAATCAATGAAACTGAAAAACTGGTCACCTTACGATCGTGTTCGTTTATTTATACTGGTCGAGGTGGTATCGAAATGTTTCCATTCACCTTTGTTTGACGGTTACATGTAGCGGCGACATTGTTTTGCCCGGAGTTGGTTTATTCTTACATTATGTATATTCTATCGATGTTGATACTCCAGGGCGATACAATAACGTGACTCGAATTGTCCTCTAGTTCATGTGCCGCTACATATATATAATTTATATAATATATTATAACATTGCTCGAAACATCCTAATATCCCGGAATATATGTAGTTACAAGTTATTCATGAAAAAATAAAAAATTCGTTGAAGCAAATACAACTGCAACATAAATCCTAAAAAACTGTTCTTCGATAAATAACAGAGTTCTGTATTTATTTTTATAGAGGGATGGCGAGATTCAGTGTTGGGGGCTTCGCGTCGGTTATTGGTGACTCTCGGCAGTCTCTCCCGGGACAGTTCGCCATGTCCTACCAGGGTAAGTACTCGCATTATTTATCCTTTGTTAGGAAAATTGGTAAAAATGGTGGGTCTTATTGTTAGTATTTGCTCCCATTCTTTCGTCGACTAGAAAATTAACAAAGAAAAAAATAATTAATATTTCTTCGTTGAAAACTTGTTTTCTATTAAAATTACAAAGCGACATCAGCGACACGTGAAACTTGAGCAAACGTTATTTACTCTTGCCATTCTGCTTAAGCCACGTTAGTCACCTGGGGGTAGAAGGACCGTTTCGATACTGAAATGTAAATCGAGCCGCGGTTGCCACCCTTCTGCATTTCGCATTGCCAAAAGCAAGGATCTACTCGATGCCTCCGGCTGAAATATGCAAATGACACGCAACGCCGTCAGATACGATCTCGTTACCAACGCTACCGAGGGTGGATAATATTTATCGTAGGGAGATCAAGGTCCACGCGATATAGGATTCTGCAATCCTTTCTGAATTAAAAATTTCATACCAACAGCACCAACTTACCGTAATACACATTTGCTTACAATAATACTTCGTCAAGCTACGGCGTATTTTGCCAGTTACAACGTACATTTTTCCTTAGAGGAAACATTTGCAGTTATTTGATCTTATCTAATCTACATTCGTTAAGTTTATATATGCAGGGTGCCTTTGAAATCACGGTACAAGCTGTCGAGTGGTGATTCTACGTGTAAAAATAAGTCGCAAAAGAAGAATAATATTTTTTCATTTAAGATTTCGTTTTCGAGAAAAATGAGATTGAAGATCGGTCGGCTGACCGTGTACTAATTATGAGTTTCGAGGTATCCGACTTCTCTTTCTCCTCGTGTTGATATTTATATACATGGACAATGTCACAATTAATTTCCTATCATTGCTGTTATCTTATTTTCACAGTATCCGCGTTTGAAATGGTTTCATAAATAAGGATAAAAGTATTACTTTTACTAATAAAATTAAAATTAAATACTAATAAAGTAAGTATTACTAATAAAATTATCATCAGCACGAGCAGAAAGAGAAGCCGGATACGTCGAAACTTACAATTAGCGTACGCGTACCTGAAGGATCTTCAAACTCATTTCTCTCGAAAACGTAGTTTCAAAGAAAAAATTGTCATTCTTTATCGTCGACTTATTTTTACACGTAAAATCCAACCACCCAATCGCTTGTACCATGAGGACACTGTGTATATGATAATAGTAAAATAATTATTCTACATTAATCTACGCTATCTCTGTCAGAAATTAATTTTACAAAATTGAGTTTAAGTTTCGAACCAACTGGGAATATAAAATAATCTCGATTTCCTGGCTGTTGGTTTATTGAATGGCAAAGTATTAAGATTGACTTATCCTTCATCGAGGTTGCATTCTCGGTTTACATACCTTGGTTTTCATATTCAACATCTCGCTGGGTTTAATCTCTGCTTAGATATCATCTACGTCTATACATTTCTCGGATTTTCATAGTATTCTTTTACCTGAAAAAGATATTCTAAACGCGACTGATGGTAGCGAGAGTAATATATGATTCTGTGATGTGTGTGAAGCTACGTACGTTTTTATATTGATGGATAATGTATGTTTTTGGATAGAGGATACGGTAGATTTGACAATTTTAACGATGATATATGACCTTACGTCACTAGTCGCTAAAAGGAATTTTATTATCGTCGAGCATGTAACGACTTCACTTTGTTAGATTCTTTTACGATAAATCGAAGACTCGTAACAAAAAATTTTCCATGTTTTTAGATGATAATTTGTTCTTTAAAAAATGATTTATATGTGTCTTGACTTATTATGGAATGAAAATTAACAAATTGTATAAAAACTTTTGTTGTGAGATCCACAATTTTATGATCCAGGTAGACGTATTTTTCTACAATATATAGGATGTTTCAAAAATCATGATACAACAGACCGGATGGTGATTGCATATACGAAAATAAATCGAATAAGGAATAGCATTTTTTTCATTTAAAGCTTCGTTTTTGAAAGAATGATACGTATTAACTGCAAATATCGAAATGTGAAAAAGGTGATTAGTTTCCAAACTCATTTTTTTCGAAAACGAAGTCTTTAACGAGATAATGTTGTTCTTTTTCTGATTTATTTTTGCATGTAGAATAGAATTTGCATTCGGCCGATTTTAGGACACCGTGTAATGTATGTAATTACAGATATACAAATTATGTATCATTTCGTTTAACAAAAATTAGAATATGTTCAAATATATTTTTGCTCTTCTGAAGATAGACAACTATAGACAATAACGTGATATTTTATATCTTTTAAGCATTTAATGTTTTGATATTAACCTGCTAATTACGGAATTTAGTTTCAAAACTCCCTTACGGCGTGCGTAGTTAAAATCAAGCAATTAATTAAATAAAATTTACGAAAAAAAGTAAAGCAAAACAAGGAAGGATTACATTGTACTTCAATAGAAAATTAACATTTCATTGTTGAAAGAGGCATCGTTATTAAAAACTTAAAAATTACCAAAAAATAATAAAATTCATAAACGAGAAAATTTAAAAAATTCAGTTAGTTCACTGTGGTAACGTGGCTCCGTACTGATCCCATTTTTTTAGCAGACGGCAAATCTTCGAAGTGGATTTGCTTTTCATGATATAGGTGATATAAAGTTACATAAGCTGGTTATAAAGTTATACGCAGCAGAGTATACAAAACAATTCGAGGAATAAACGGTATACGCACTAAAGAGAATAATCAAATAATCAAGCTTTTTGGTATAAAATACACAATGGGTTTATTGGAAGTATAAAGGAAACATACCACTAAATGTTATTTATCTTACTTTTTACTAAAATTTTGAGTTTTTATAGTCAATGGTAATTTTTTATTTCACACGACGAGTATACACGTCGAACGTAGTTAAGGGAATCCTTTAAACATCGAAATAAATTGTTAATGGAGAAAGCAATATTTGATACGAATCTGTAAACTGATTTTCTGTCAACCATTAAAGAGATACATACGTGGCTTCTCATTGTTTCATTGAAATAATTCTTTCCAATACGTCCAGCTGCAAAGTAATATTATTTGGAATTTATCGTCCGATTCTTTGTCAGGAATAATACCAGGTTACTTTTAAAGTTTGCCAAATGTGTAACATAATTTGGGAGCAAAAATTCACCTTGGCAGGTGTTGGTGGCACATATATAGTTCGCTTCATATTGGGTTTGATTATTATTAGCTTGAAATTGATTGCAACTTTAACTGTTACGACCGTTCGCGGAGAGACGCGGTCGCGAGGAAAACGCGTCAGCGAGAGGCGTAAATTCTCGCTACGATTCGGTGAATCGACGCCGCGAAGTAGTCGTTCCCCTGTTTCGTTTAGGATAACAGAGGTAGTTGATTTGAATATGACACAGTAGTAAATTATATTTCACCGTTTATTCCACAACTTATAACGAGGATAGTTACACTGGTGCGTATGTACGAGATGAGTGAGTGACTGAGTGATCTGCGGGTGTGTATACCCGCTCGAAGGATGTTGACCGTTCGAAGGATGCAAAAACAGTACTCTTGGAAGACGATGCTGTCTCGGAGGAGAGCTAAGGATGAGTGTGTCTAGCGCACGGGACCATCGGATTTGTTGGTGCCGATGTTATTTAGGAGAGTGAGGGAATAGGCTTCGTTTTTAATTGGTTAAACGAAGGGCCTTAACCGCCCTCGAGAGAAAGTGGTTAGTGGGAGGAAAGTTGCAGCGGACGTGACAAAAACTGACTTTCCCTTGTTAAGCCGTGGTAGACAATAGTGTCTAGAAATTCCTCCGAACCAGATGTTTGTTTCGTTTGAAGGACCTTTTCTAGGAAATCTATGTGATTTATGGAAGGTCCTTGAAATCATGGAAGATACGCTGCGAGTATCCGAAGACATCTGGCTGCCATATTGCCCGCGGTGTGTGGCCTCGGCTAGGTAGAGTGTTACGCGACGTAACATTAACATTAGTACTACCAATAAATAGTTTACGCGAAGCTATTTCTACCAAAACCAGTCAAAATGACTGTCTTTAAAAAAATACGTAACAATAGAATATTTTTATATTTATTGATTTATTACTTTCTTACAGAAGCAATTCCATGTTATATAGTACATTTTTGGTATTATTGATCCATCTGCGACCATGGACCTAAACGAGGGTCGACACATTTATAAAATTGTCGAACCAGTCGTTTTGACTGGTGTGGTATTTCTAATGTTAGCATCTAGCGATCGAATTTTCCTGATAACTGATATCATCATATCGAATGATACGCAGTAAAAATTTTAAAAACGTGTGCGAAGTACAAAACGGGGAAACTGGTTAGTTGGGGTTCGATAAATAGATTACAGCACCCTTTTACACTTTGACAAGTACCAGTCATTTTGACTGATATTGGTATAAGTAGCCTCGATACAAAATTATTTTGATACAAAAAACAAAATAAAATTCATTATATTATTCTTGTAGTTATCGTTGCGAAACTCGTTACAACATTGCGGAAAAAATGTAACACGAAGTAGGAATTTGAAAATAAATTTGTAAAACCAGTCACTTCGACTGGTGTGATAGTTTTAGTGTTTAATCGACGCATCAGGTTTCTCCTCGGTCAGGTTTTTATGGTTATCATACGGTTTTGTGGATGATGAATTATGGAAAATCTCATTCGCGAAAAGTACGACAATGTATCACTGTCCGTGGTGGAGTGAATATGGGAAAAGTTTTATAAGAGTTGACAAAGTGGATTATGATACAGCAGTTCGGTATAGTCGGGATCGTGACAGAGGATAAGCGGATTCACCACTTGCTACTCTTAAGTTTAATAGTTTTTACGAATACTACCATTCCATCCGAAATAAAAAATCTCTTCCTATAATATTTTCCTCTATGTTGATACAAGTTGAATTACAATGAAGTTAGAGGTTCTAATATAAATGTTCCATTTCATTTGTAACTCTCAGATGAAAAACCTTATATAAATTATAATCTTTAATTTTTTTCCAATTTAATATTTACTTGTATCTGTATCATAAAATTTACAAATACTTATAAATGTTTATAAGTAGTTAGTATAATTATTAAAGTTAGTATAGTTCATAAATAGTTATAAATAGTTAGGGCAAAGAGTACCTGTGGCTTCTGCTACTTCAAGCAACAAGCACTCTAAAAGTCACATGAATAATATTATTTACAGCAGTATTGTTGTTTGTATGATGAATGGAAAATTATGTTAAGAAAGAAATTATATTAAGTCTAAAGAGTGTTTTCGTTTCAGTCTTTTAAATGTAGTAAGACTAGTGTAACAATGTCAGTAACAGTTTGCCATTGTAGTTTAACTGCAATGTAATAGTTAGTAAAATGCCGCAATTTGCCACTGAGGAATTTACGTGAAATTTTTTTTTTTTTTTTTTTATTTATTTGTTGAAATTACAATCAATTCTCGCGTTGAGAATTTTCAGTAATTTTTCTGGCGTGGCGCAGTGACATGGCTGTTTATTTACAATAAGTTAATACTTATTATAGATAGGTATAATTTATAAGTATTATAAGTAAGTGCATATGCTTAATTTGGATAATTAAATAAATCTGACGTTTAGGTCTAGCGGGTAGTGCCTCTTCAGCCTGCGAGTCTGGTCCGTCGTATCGAGTAGTCCAGTGATTAGGGGGTTACGGTGTTTGTTGATTCTTTTGCTGTATCTGTCGCTATATTTTGCTATTTCCTCTTTGACGGTGGGTATCTTGAGGTCGCGGTGTATTGTTTCATTGGTTACATACCAAGGTGCGTCAATTAGGGATCTTAGCGTTTTCGATTGAAAGCGTTGGAGTATTTCAATGTTGGAGTTACTTGCTGTTCCCCATAGTTGGATTCCGTAGGTCCAGACAGGTTTTATTACGGTCTTGTAGAGGGTAATTTTATTCTGTATATTTAGTTTGGAGCGTCGGCCCGTGAGCCAATAGAGTTTTTTTAGTTTGTCCTTTAGTTTCTTCCTTTTATCTGAGATGTGTGTCTTCCACGTTAGTCTCCTGTACAGGGTCATGCCCAGGTATCGGACTGTGTCCCTGCTAGGAACTGTTGCATTGTTGATGGTGACCTGGGGGCAGGTTTGTTTTCGGAGCGTGAAGGTTACATGTGTGGATTTCTTTTCGTTGACTTTGAAGCCCCATTTGTGAAACCACTTTTCCATGGAGTCGAGACTTCGCTGGAGAGTGGATGAGGCTATTACCGGGTCAGCGTGGGAAGCTAATAGCGCTGTGTCGTCTGCAAATGTCGCTATTGTTATATCATTTGATATAGGTAGGTCGGCAGTGTAGATGGAGTACAGTAGGGGTCCGAGGACACTACCTTGGGGTATGCCGGCTTCTATTGGGAATGTTGCGGAAGTGGCGTCTAGGTATTTAACCATGAATTGCCTATTGGTTAGGTAAGATTTTAGGATGGAGTAGTAGGGGTGGGGTAGGATCTTTTTAAGTTTGTATAGTAGCCCTTCATGCCATACTTTATCGAATGCCTGTTGGATGTCTAGGAAAACCGCTGAGCAATATTTTTTCTTTTCGAGTGTTTGGCTGATCGTATGAGTTAGGCGGTGGATTTGCTCTACTGTAGAATGATGTTTTCGGAAGCCGAATTGGTGATCTGGGAGTGTTTTCAAGTTCTCTAGGATTGGAAGGAGTCGGTTCGTGAACATCTTCTCGAATAGTTTGGACAGGGTAGGTAAAAGACTGATTGGGCGATAGGAGCAGGTTTCGTATATCGGTTTACCGGGTTTAGGGATCAGGGTAATCAATGAGATTTTCCAAGCCTTAGGATAGTGCTCCAGGCGAAGGATAGCATTAAAAATCGATGTGATGAGTGCTATCCCTTTTGTGGGAAGTTCCTTGATTGCTCTATTGCCTATTAGGTCGTGTCCTGCTGCTTTCTTGGGGTTTAGGCGACTGATTGTTTCTATAGTCTCAGCAGAGGAGAAGGGTTCGATAGGAGGGGACATTTGGAAGGGGGTGTGCAGGTATTCAGTAACGTCCGCGGCGGTTTGGGGGGAATGGGGTTTGAATACTTTTGACAAGTGTTTTGCAAACAGGTCGGCTTTTTCTATAGGGCTTCGCGCCCATCCACCTTGCGGACGGCGGATAGGTGGGATTATTTGTGGGGGGCGTGTGAGTTTCCTGGAGGCCTTCCATAGTGAGTAGTTGGCGTCGGCTGTGGGGGATAAGCTGGCGAGGTATTTATGGAAACAGTCGTTTTTATAGTTTCTTAGGGTTCTGGATAGCTTTCTAGTTGCGTTGTTAAGTTTGCGTTTGTCCTCCGGTGTTCTATGGGTCTGCCATACTCTTCTTAGTCTTCGTTTTTCTGCTATTTTTTTTAGTATGTAATGGGGATATTCTTGTTTGCTGTTAGATGGCTTTGTCGGTGTGGAGAGGCGGATTGCGTTTATTATGCTCGTGTTTAAGTATTCCGTGGCTGCTTCGATATCTTCCTTTGTTTTTAGTGGGGTGAAGGCTGAGGTTGAGTGTGTAAAGACTTCTCTGAAGAGCTGCCAGTTGGTGTGTTGGTTGTGAATGGTGCCATTAGGTGTATTCTCGATGATTGTTGAACTGACTGTTGCTATCACGGGAGAATGATCAGAGGAGAGATCAGCCGAGGAGTTGATCTGGACGTGTCTTGATGGGATATTTTTAGTTATGAAGAAGTCGAGAAGGTCGGGTATTTTGTTGGTGTCAGTGGGCCAGTATGTGGGTTCGTATGTGGTGAGGTAGTTGAGGTTGTTGTTTGTTATGCTGTTTAAGAGGTTTTTGCCTCTTGCTGTAACCAGTCTGCTGCCCCATTGGATGTGCTTGGCGTTATAGTCTCCTCCAACTATGAATCTGTTGCCCAGGGTGTCCAGGAAGTTATCAAAGTCTTCTTTGGCGATGGAGTGTCTGGGAGGGCAGTATACTGCTGAGGTGGTGATTGAGCCATGACAGTCTTCTATTGCTACGTTTGTTGCTTGGAGGTAGTCTTTCTGGAATGATGGGAGTTCGTAGTGCTTAATACTTGCTTTGATTATTATTCCGGTGCCACCGTGGGCCTTTCCGCTGGGGTGTTGGGTATGGTAGAATTTGTAACCATTTATTTTCAGGTAGCTCTTGTCGGTGAAGTGGGTTTCTGACACGAGCATTACGTCGATTTGCTGGTGTTTTAAGAAGAGTTCTAGTTCAAGTTTGTGTTGCGCTAGACCGTTGGCGTTCCAGAGTGCTATGCGCCTTGGTTTTATTTTGAGTCGGGGCGTGCTAATTTTTCCACGATGAGTGTTAGTAGCGATAGCAAGTGATTTATTTGCTCCGATTGTTTCTCTATTAGCTTTTCAAGCCTTGAGGAGTTGTCTGTGTTTGGTGGGTTGGGGTCACTGTTTTGGGGAAGGTTCCTTTGGCTGTTCGGGTTATTTTGGATGCCTTGTACTGCTTGGGCAAAGGAGGTTGAGGTGGAGATGAATTTGGTAGGACTGTGCGTTTGGTTGGTTGAGGGGGTTGGGGTAGTCGTGAATTTCGGCGGGCTGGGCGTTTGGTTGGATACCTCTTTTGCTCTGGGCTTAGGGTACCTGTTCGTGTATAGTGTTTTGTATGCTGGGCAGCCTTTGTAGTTGGCAGGGTGGTCCCCTTGGCAGTGGATGCATTTCGCTGGGGTTTCCAGTGATTTGGCGCACTGGTCAGTGGAGTGAGAGCCTGCGCATTTAACGCAGCGGAAAGTATGGTTGCAGTATTTCTGCGTATGACCGTACCTTTGGCACCTTTTGCACTGCACTATTTCTTTTTTCACGAGCGGTGGTTCGATCTTTACTATCGCGTTCATTAGGCGGCTGATGTTATATATTTCCTTATTGTTCGGTTTTTGTTTAATGTCTAGGAAGAATAAGGATAACGGGTCTTTCGAGACTCTATGCCTTATATTACTTACGTTGACGACTTCGTGGCCGAGTTTTGAGAGTTCGTATTTTAGTTCGTCTATATCTGCTGAGTGGTGTATGTTTCGTAGGACCACCCGGAAAGGCCTTTCCTGTTTAAGTTGGTAGGTGTGGAAGTTGGCGTTCAGGGTCCTGAGTGTCTTGGTGAGTTTTCTGTAAGCTTCTGGGTTCGTCGGTAGTATTTTCACCTTGTTGTTGCTTATCTTAAGGTTATATTCCTCCTTGCTGGTATCTCTCTCTAGGGACTTGGTCATTGTCTGTATGTCAATGACGTCGTCCACAAAAATTGGTGGGGGAGGGGGGATTCTCTGTGAGTGTTGGTTTGATGGCGGTTCTACGATTTCCATGGCGTCGTTTGAGGATTCCAATACGGCGAACCTGTTGTGTGTGTTTATTTGCGTTGCTGGTTCTATTTTCCTCTTCTTTGTAGTGTTAGCGTCGTTAGTGCGGAGAGTTCTGCTACACTTCTGCCACGGGGGGGGGGTAGCTCGGGGTAGCTGCGAGTCTGCTCCGGAGAGCCTGGTCGCGGTTGCTGGGCCATCATCGAGCTAGTTAATTCGGAATGAACAACTAGTCGTGAGGCTGTGAGGCTTGTATTCGTGTTGGGGTTAGGTGCGTGGGATTTTCTTCTCCCTAGGGGGTAAGGGGCACTTAGCTGTGTTCTCTTTCGACGGTTGGGCGACACGTGTTGTTTTCGAACTACGCTGGGCACTAGAGACACGTCTGCACGCTTCGGCACTCCACAGCGAACTGCGATTACAATTGTGATCCTTAAAAGTTGAAATAAAACTCACTTTAACCCCTTGCCATACCATTTAACTCGAAAGAACCCGGGCCCAAACGTTGCGCCTGAATGGTCAGGAAAAGAGCCGAAGTAACGGAGACAGAGTGCCGGAACTTGAAACATCGGATCGTGTGACTGAGTGCGTAGATAGTTGCACTCGTGTTTAGAAAAAGGACACCATCCCATACATTTATACTTGGCTCGAAATTAAGACTACGAGTGAGACTCGTGATATTCATGTTTGACATGAAATTAGACGAGCCTGACTCGTGATATTCAAGTTTGGCTCAAAATTCTCATCACGACTCAGACTCGTAAAAGTATAGCAAGGAGTTAACTCGAATTATTTGCCACGTACCCAGATGCGTATTTTACCTCTATAACCTCTAATTTATTGGGTTGGCAATCTATTTGATTGCGGATTTTGTCATTAGGTTGTAATTACTCAGTTACCAACTCAATAGAATAATCAGAGCTCTACAGGTCGAAGTTTACCTCCATAAATCGAAGTTCTCTGGCCGCTGCCTCTGCAACTTGAAGTGTGCCTGTAATTATGCCGTGTGTCTCAAGATGCGAGGAACCAATCATTCGATGTTGTCTTCTTTCTTCCAATCGTTAGCATTGTCTCGAAAACCAAGACAAGCGATATCCTGCTTCTTTGGCCTTCAATTCCATCCATATCCATACAAGGTAATTGTTCTTCGTCGGCCGAACGCGTAATTGCCATAGTCTTCCGCGTCTTTAACTTTCGCATTTATATACATCGAATAAAATGAGCTCTAAGAGAAAGCTTAAATTGCCAACACTTTATGAAAGGGTGAATGTAATCTTGGTGTAAAAACCGACTCGAACAAGTGCAGATTTTAAAACTGAATCAAATACGACTTTTTTAAGCAATCACGCTAATATTTCGGATGTAAAAAGACATTAATGTGACGAATGATAAAAAAATGATATCTATTACGTTTTTGAAAAATGTCCCTGGGAAATCTTCCTTGATATTTGGACTTGCCCGGTTCATGTACCAAAATACTGGAAATTTGAAATGAAATATTTCGTTTCTTCGCATCTTTATTTTTGCTTCACCTTTTTTCGTATTCCATAATCAGTTTCCCAAATAAAACACTGACAACTGATTGGCACGTATTTACTGCCAGGTGATTGATATAATTCTTGTCAGCCCGAAAAAATTTCGAATCGATAAGAAGAAAGACAGGCAATTAATAGAAAAGATTTACTAAACGTTTGAAACACATTGGCTGATAGATTGACGCTACATTAACACCATCGTTGACGCTGTATTTGAGAATAAAAGCCGGGTGTAAGTTCTGGACATGACCGATTCTTCTTCCCAAAGATCACATGGATAAGTCCAGGAATTGTTATGAACGCATTGGACTTCTCTGATTCTTGTACGGATCAATCGGCGATGTATAAAAATATATAAAACTTCAACAAGTACAATCTTTGTAAAAGATGGACTTGCCCGATTTTTGTACCAACATCTTCCATTCTATTCAATTCAATTGAATCCTGTGTGAACATTAAAATTGTCAAGAGGGATTTGAAGGGCTACAATTAGAGAATGACAAAAGTAGTAATTTAGCCATTAGTTTCTAAAGCCTACTATCTTATTCGTCCGAGAACGTTATATCGGGATTCTGTAGTGGCGGGCGAATAAAGAGCAGAAATATATGGAGCGTTTATTTTAATAGTGGTGTAAATCCATTTTGGTAAAAAAATGAGATGACATAATTTGTGATTAATTTAGTGTAAACTTTTTATTTATAGCTAGTTAATATTTAATATCTTGAAAAATGCCAATGCTTTGTTCAATTTAAAATTGGCCAATGAAAGACATTGCGTAGCGATTGATTATGAAAGTGGTGTAAGTCCAATTTCCGTAGACATATGCGTCTATTTCTTATACACACCACAGGATTATGATGTTATAAAACATTGTCGACAAAATAAAAAATTTGCTTTACACGAAATGGGACGGGCGAATTTCGTTTCAGCAAAAAATTTACAAAACGCAATTCAAAAGTGGGCAAGAAAAATAGTAACGAAGAAAAGGTAAACTGGCTGAAAATATATTGGATGAGGTTTTGCAAAAATGGACCGTATACTATTTTATATAAAATATCGATGAAGGACACAGAATTTAAGACGTTAGATTTATGACCTACATGTCGAGAAAGACCGCAAAAATTTGAAAAAATCGCCTTGGTGTCTTTATATAACAATGCAAAACCTATTACATACGAAAAATATAAGTTATGCCAGTTATTACCTTATATATCTCCTGTGCATCATGAATATTTCAAAACACTGCCACATAAAGAGAAAAAATAAATAATATCAATATCTGATGTTAAGTTTAACAATTTATAAATATAATTAACGTTCAAAATAAAAAATACTACTTCTATTTTATTTCTTGTTCTTATTCATAAACAAAATTGGATTAATACAAAATACATTTTGAGTGATATTTAATTTTTCATAATTGAAATTAAATGATTTTTACAATCGACTAATTATGAAAATGGTGCAAGTCCATTTACAGCTCGTAAATATACAGTGACGAGCAAAAGTGTAAACACACTCCGCTGATTTTATGTAAAAGGCGATACTACGACTAATTTTTCAAGTGATCGGTAAAGATTAGGTAACAGTAACTACAAGCTACGTCTGATTAACGAAATGTAGTAGTTCATTTTCATTAACATTAATAATGTACAGAATATTTTATAATAATTGTGTTTTGAAACAATGTTTAGTTTTGCACGTTTCGTCAGAAACGTTTATGATAGCATGTAAATGTCAGGGAAACGAAACTGTCAATAAGCACTGATTGCCCACTGTTTCGCAGTCAACTGTTCCACACCATTGTTAGATTACTTTTCAGTTTGATATGCTTAATCCAAGATGAAGCCACTTAGTGAAGATAAAAAGAACGGTATTATTTGTTTGTGTGATAAAGGTTTGTCGTTGCGGCAAATTGCAGAGAAATGTGGTGTCTGTCATACGATAGTTGCAAGAATAAGGAAAAAGTATGTTAGTGCACCAATTTCTTCACAGAACGGTAGACCGCAACTTATTTCGGATAGAGCAGCACGTGAAATTGCACACTGTATTCGGTTGGATAGTTACAAAGCACCAAAAATTGCTGCTCAGGAAATCGAAATAAGTGCTAGCGAGTGGACTATTCGTCGCTCTTTAAAGAAAATTGGTTTACGAGCGAAGGAAAAAGAAAGTAAACCAGAAAGAAAGTAAAAGAAAGTAACTTTCAAACAAAAATATTAAATTACGAAAACAATTTGTTGACACCTACAAAGAATGGACGACCGAAGATTGGAAAAGGGTTATATGGAGTGACGAAACAAAAATTAACAGATTCGAATCCGACGGAAGGTCCTGCTATTGTACTTCATCGGAGAATAATGATCAACCAGATGGTATAAAGCAAACTATGAAGTTTGGAGGTGGCTCAATTATGTGTTGGGGTTGCTTTACTCACAGAGGTGTTGGTCCCTTAGTTCGAAGGTATAATGCGAAAAGAGCATTATTTGACCATTCTACAAAGTAATTTACCTTTTGTAGTTAATTCTATTGGATATAATGAACGTGAAGTAGTATTTCAACAAGACGGATCCTAAGCATCCTAAGATCACTTGAAAAATTAGTCGTATTATCGCCTTTTACATAAAATCAGCATAGTGTGTTTACACTTTTGCTCGTCACTGTATATTGTTTTAGTTAAATTCGCCTAAAAGACGTTTATATAATCAAATTACATATTAATAAATTAATAGAAATATTGCCAAACTTGACATAATTAATTTATATCTGTAAATTGACTAATATGCTAACCTTTAATTTTCCCGAAGCAGCAAGAAAATACTTTACCACTTTCAAAATAAACAGCTCATATTTCGTTTTGGCATTCGATGTTCATCGATAAATAGAAGCACACGGTCGCGTATATACATGTTTTATTTTTAGAAAAATTTAATATAAAAATTTAAATATCCAGCTGGACAAATTGTAAAGAACAAATTAAATAATAATAAAAAAATGTTTTATTTACGTACGTCTTCAATCAATCGGCAACGTATAAAAATACATAAAACTTTAATAAATACAATTTTTCTAAAAACTGGGTCTGCTCAATTTTTACACCCAGATCTTCGATTGTGCCTTTGTACAAAGTTTCTGTGCGTTAAATTTTTGTTCGTTAAACTTCCTTTACTCGGAAATTTCGCTGAGTCGAAACCTCTATAACTCAAAGATTTTAGCTCTTCCCTTGAGGTTCGACTCACAGAGGTTCGACTATATTATTAAAACTTCTTTATGGCTCTTAAAAGCACAAAACTCTCGTTCGATCATACCGTATAGCACATCGAAGAGAAATAACTGCGACTTCTGTTTTGCCAAAAGTTTCGACGTGGTCGTTTGAAATGTTGTTAATTGATAAGTGGGCGTGGTGCACCTGGCTTGCTGATCGATAACAAAGACCCCTACGCTCACGTATTCTACTCTATTTCTACCTCTATTATCCGACCATTCTATATGTATTCTATCCCTCTTTTTACCATTTTACCTCGTATTCGTTGAAATGGACAATCATCTATTCCGAGTTCTGTTCTTCGAAGAAAACTTAAACTGAAAGAACGCCGTCGAGTTGTTTCAATCGCCGTAAAACACGACCGAAAACCCAATTTAAAAGCAATATCGGATGTGACATTTTCGCGAATATATCTCCCCTTTTCTTGGAACGTGTGCATTCCAGGTGCACGAGATATGTCGATCATCATTAGTAGGAAAAATAATTTTTTACGTGGAATTACAGTTTATGACTTTTGGCATTTCTCGCTTAAAACGCCTGGACGTGGCAAAATGAAGAAAATTGAATTGAATGCTGAAGAATTAAGATACGCGTGAAGACGAGTATAAAGATGGAATTATAGAAAGATAAATATCAGACGAAAGGAGATCTCTTTAGCTTAGAGAATTACGTTATTTTCATTTCAGTTTGGAATTTATTTTTGTTACCTTCGATTATTTATGTTACCTCCTTATGATAAATATATCTATAAAGTTAATATTTCTTTTTTTTTGATGTGGAATATTAATTGAAGAGTGTTTGTGAAAAATTACCTAAGTACGACGAAACAAGTTTTTCAGGAGGAAAAGAAAACTGCTTATGCGTTTAAAGTAGTCCAAATTGATGAAAAAGAAGTGTATCTGCAGAAAAGCCTGTATGTGCCACCTCTTAGCTGTAAAAGGAAATGAATGATCAATTCATTTAGGTAGATGACATAGACAAATATCTAAAAACAATTAACTAACGTACACTGACACTTATATTCTTTCTACAAAGGCCACGTTGTGTTACTATTTTCTAACATTATTAATAACTATTTAGAAATAAAAATTGCATTGAAACTCATCGCTATGTAGAACATTTTCTAACAAAAAATCAAAACTTTTCAATTTCATCTCCTATCATTTGTCTTCTTCACTTACTTTTCAATGATACATATACCTGAGTAGCCTTGTAATAGTAAAAGGTGCAAATAATTGTGTACTCGATTCTCAATGGGTTACTTAATTACCGTGATTCGAAATTAGAAGGAAACATAAAATTGACGGCGTCCGACAATGCGGTGGATGGAAAAATGATCGTTGTTAAACGGCGAACCGCAAAGTCCACTTATTCTACCTGAACGCACCCCGATTCACGAAGCGGCCCGAGTCGATCCCTTCTATTGCATTAAGATTAAGCGAGCCGAGCGATCAGCTTTACCTGCGGCCCGCCACTTTTTCCTAAGGGTGCACCGTCACGAGCTGACCATAAATAACGCGTTATCTCGAGATCCGATAGAGGCTAATTTATTTACGAATCGCTGCCGCGACGGGGTGGCTCACGGAGTATATCACGGGAGTGGTTAACGCGTGAGTCACGTGCCATCTGCTACGCACTACCCACTCTATTATGACGTGGACTGTATATATCATTATTCTCAATGACTCGGTTTTTCGTGAAGACAGTTTCTCGTCAGCAATCGTGAGCGGTGGAAAATCTAAATATCATTTCTTCGTTAATTGCTATCGATTTTTATCAACTTTTAATTTGTTAAAAGCGATATCCTCGTCTATATGAATTTCTTTAAATTTCAATCTTAACCCTTTGCACTCGACAGCCTTTTCGGTCGAGGTGATTTTGCGATTGTCTTGTAGGTAATATAAAATGATTTTATATAAAAATTAACTTAAAAAACATTATATTTTAATAATTTATATACATTTACATCTTTCAACATAACATCTTTTAATATTTTTTTTGTATTTTCTTTACGATGATTTATAAAACATCTGCCAAGATGCATCCCTTTGCTTGTCGGGACAAGTATCGCAATTATAAGTTGTGTCGTGTCCTTCTTCTGCTTTGTTTCGGTAAAAACACACCTTACAATTTTGTTTTCTTCCTGTTAAAATTACATGGAGCTTCTCATTTAACCGAATTTCATCACAATTAGCAGTCGACGTGAAGCTCAATCTTACGGCTGTCGAATACCTCCTCTCAACTGGTCTACTAAAGTTTTTATAAATCGCAGGTGGTTCTTTCGTTCCTTTGCTTTTTTACAGTATATATGAATTAATTAAACAAGTTTCCAAATCCATTTTTTTAGAGCTTCTAAATTTACGAAACTATAATACTTCTGCCACGATCGTCGAATCTAAATTAATGTCGCAGACGTTGCCAGAACCATAGTTTCGGAAGAATTTGAGCATAAATATTTCATCTCAATCTTACAGTATAACACTTTACACTTCATAACAAACAATATAAAGAGCTAAGGAACCTATTTACGCAGCAATATTGCGCTCTCATCAATTGGAGAGGTCGAAATCTAGCATAAATAGGGATTGTCGCCTCTCATTGTCTTCTCGAATTGCCATACGAAACGCCGTGGTGACGGAAAATAGCCTCTCGAGTGCAAAGGTTAATCCATTGCTTCTCAGAGTTGTATAATTCTCGTTGAAAGTATTTTGGGAAACGCTATACATCCGTCTTATTGTGTCTTTGTCCTTCTTCGGATGGAACTGTAGAAAGACTGACTACTCTCCGATTTCGACGATTTTTGGATATACTGTAGAAATCGGTATTTTGCACAACTTTTTCCTATATGACTTCACTTAGACAACTTATATGGAAACAACATACTAAATCAATTATAAACAAAATACGAATAAGAGGAAGACAGATGTACTGGCTAGTTAGTGGAAACTCTAAACTCAGGATAAAAATAAACTAAAAATTTACAAAACGAGAATAAAACCAATTTGGACGTACGAAATACCGCTATGGGCGACAGCAGCAATGAGCCACATAAATAAACTAGAGTCGCTACAATCGAAGATACTGAGAACAATAGTCAATGCCCCATGATATGTCATAAACAAGGACATACGCAAAGACTTAAAAATACCAACGGTTAAAGAAGAAATCTGCAGGTACGCAGAAAAATACAAGGGAAGAACGGCACCAAATTATATACTGGTAGAGGAATGCAAATTAATAGAAATGAAAGAAAAAGCATTAAAAAGAGCAGCGAGGTACGAAGAGAAAGGCCTTAAATCAAAAAAGGAATTAGTAAAGGAGTGCATAAAGGAAAGAGAGAGAGAATGGGGGAATGGCCAGGAAGGGAAAAGAGCAAGAAAAAGAAAGAAGGGACTAGAAGAGGTGAGAAAAGGAGGGACGCAGATAGAAACAAGAGAGGAGCAAGAAAAGATGACAGCAGATCAAATTATAGAAGAAAGAAGAAAGAGAGAAACAGAAGAGAAGGGGAAAAGGATAAGGGAATCCAAGTATAATATACACTACAGAAACATAGCTAAAGAGAAATTACCAAAGTACTTGGAAGGGAGGATGAAATGGAAGGACAGAAGAATACTGGCAAGATTCAGACGTGGAAACGAGACCAAAGCAAGGGAATACTGGAAAGAAGAGAGGGGAAAAAGATGCAGATTATGCAGAAGGAAAGAAGAAGATCTAAAACATGTAATAGATGAATGTGAAATAACGGGAGGATAAAAGGACATAGGAAAAACGCTGAAAGAGACTGAAGAAGGTTTAGCAGAACTGAAAGCAATAATAGAGAAGATAAGGACAAACGACAAGAAGGAGGCACAACAAGGAGGCTAAAGATCAAAGGTACAATAGTTTTTAGTAATTAGTTGATAATTTATAGTTCCTAATGCTTAGTTTTTAAAGGTAGAATAAGCCAGATAGTGCAATAGAATAGAGTGGAAAAGAGGGGAGGTAGACATATAAGAAGAGAATTAGATGTAAGAAATGTAAAACCGAAAGTTCGTCCAAAGCCGAAAGGCACGGACTAAACAATAATAAATAAATAATAAAATAATATAAGGGAAGAACGGCAACACATGCAAACCAACTGGCTGCTGAAGCGAGCAAAACTCTCATAAAAATAAGACAAAAAAAAAAAACAGCCACTGACCTCACTAAAGAAATAAAATAGTCAAACTCGAAGATGGTATCTCGCTAGGGGTAGACATCCATATGTTATTTAACAATCAAGTCAGAAAAATTTACCAAATGTCCAGCTGGACAAATTGTAAAGTACAAATTAAATAATAAAAAAATTTCCTCTCTCTATTTCGAGATAAAACCTCAACAATTAATGCATGTATATGCGTTATTAATAAATAATGAATAAATAATGTTCGCTACAGATTTTAATATCTCTACATCGTGATATAGCGGCTGTTAAAAGTTTCTGCTGCAGTCGGGACTACATTATGCCGTTGAGATAAAAGATTTTTGAAATTAATGCATCGTACGAGTGCAGCATATAAATTTACTTTTGTCCAGTTTTAGCAGTTGCAGCATATATTTCAAATTTTACCAAGTTCCTTCTAAGACGAATGTTATTAAAGTCTTAAATGGATAATGATATTAAGAAAGACATTTCCAAGTTACTGTTTTAAAGCTAGAAAAATTTACTGAATGCCCAGCTGGACAAATCGTAAAGTAAAAATTAAATAAATAAAAAAAAAGAAGAAGTTACTGTTTGGTCAGAAACTTTTTAAAATTACCGCGTGTGCAGTATTTTACGATACTTCTTAATAACGTATAAATCCTATAATGCGAAAAGGTATTATAAAAAGTAGTATTATAAAAGTATTATAATTTGAAATGCATAATGTGCAATTTCAAAGAACAGGAGCATGAAAAAGATAAGGGT
Organism: Bombus vosnesenskii; assembly: GCF_011952255.1. Lineage (NCBI taxonomy): Eukaryota > Metazoa > Arthropoda > Insecta > Hymenoptera > Apidae > Bombus > Bombus vosnesenskii. Next base: position 27,061 of record NW_022884333.1, read on the forward strand.
AGAAAATATTTTCTGCAAGAAGCTACATGTAATACTGCGCTATAACATAAAAATAAATATCAAACAACGAATTTGTAGCAAATTCACATAAAACTTTACACCTATACGTTAAGTTTATAGCTTACTGCATATAGGTTCATTACATTTTGTGATGTATCATAAACTACCTTTTTGCGTTAAAGCAAAATGTAAAAAATATTGACAATTATTAAAAAGAAATACAGAGAAATTCAATTTACTTTATTTACAGTTCCAATTATCTTTTCCCATATATGCACGGAGTATAATATTTGATACTCCAGGACGTCATTTATTTTTATGCGATGTTTTTTCTGTCAGGAAAGATTTTTTTTTCTTTTACTTCTTCTTCTTTTTTATTTAATTTGTACTTTACAGTTTGTTCAGTTGGATATTCGGTAAATTTTTCTAGCCTGTCAGGAAAGATGTCGTCAACTTCACGTAGCTTTAAAACTCTTCGTCTCCTTTATTAAAAATAGAACAAAATGATGTTCCAATAGAACAAAATGGATCATACATAATTTAATAAAATAATATAAAACAAAAAATGTTGTGCATCTATTATTTCCTTTTAAAACAAAAGAAACTTTTGGAGCAACCTAATACTTTTCAATTCCAATATCATGTCCCGTGACATTTCTTTTCGCCATTAATTGAACCAGAGCTTCGCTAAACAATCCATTGTGATTCCTTAATTTAAGCAACATTAAGAAAATTACTTTTATTGAAGCTTGGGTAACTGTGTCATAAATTGCTACACGATCAGGCGATACGAAATTTATGTCGAATCAGATAATAACTTTGGAAACATGGTACGGAGTACGATTTCTTGGTTTTTCTGGTTGCGTGGGTTGCATTGCAAGGAAGCCTTCGAGAAATCAGACACGAAACTAACCGACTACGACAGTAGGAAGAATTCCAGCTACTTCCGAATCTAACACGCGAATCATAATTGTCAGCGGCGAAATTTCCACGCTAGGTGTGTTAAAATTAGTCTGTCTTTGACTAGTTATTATACAATGCCGTGAATAAGTCATAAACATAGACTCGTTTTTACATTTTTTGTATTATCAAAACCGGAAATCGACAAAACCGTTTATATAATTTCACATTAAAATATAATACAAAAATACAAACTAAGATTTTCTTCTTTCAAAGTTTCCAAGAAATGAAATTTCCTCTTGAAACTGTGTTTGTAGAATATAAACTCTAAACTAGAATATAAGAATATAAACTCGATGTAAATAAAATTTTGTTACCTTTTCATTCAGTATTTAATGGATTTTTCTTTATTTTTGATTATTTTTATTAATCTCTTACGTACGCTATCCCCTAAACTCATTTAAAGTTTCGTTTTGAATATTCGCCCACGCGGATTTTATTCTTCCTTTAAATTGGTATTTTTTTTTTTATTATAGGTATTTTCTATAAGTGGCTTCTCCTGATCGTAAATTTTTTTTGCTAAAAAGCTCCTTCACAGTTTCTCGAGCGGAATCAGCTTACGATTCAATGCTGGATACGGAAACAATTCTATTCAGAAATCTTGAAACCACTTTTTTGTACTGACTGCTTTATCAAGAAGAGCATTGTTTCGTTGAAAAATTATCTTTTTTCCTTCCATTTCGGTTATGAAAGGCAATAATTCGCCATGGAGCATCTGATATCCTACAGCGTTCAATTTTCTCTTTGCAAAAACAATTTCACTTAACGTATTCAAGCATGACCAGTGGTTTCTTGGAAATATCGAAGAAATAATGCAGGAAACGTCTTTGAATCTATAATCATTCACAGCACTATATAATAGCCATTCCTGTATGCTGAATACCTGCGTGTAATTAAAAGTAAATTCTCTAATTTGCGAAAGATCCGATCACTTGCACGCAAGAGATTTGCAGTTAGCGATGAGAAGTGTAAAATATTAAAATCGTGTTACAAATATAATTACATATCTAGGTGTGAGAAGTAAAAGATATCTTGGTTGAAATAGGAACATCTCTACAGTAAATACATCGTTGAGTATGAAGCTAACGTAGTGTTCATAAATCGTATAAACTTTTATAAATTCATAGAACTTTTGATAGTATAATGTTGTACGCGTATTGACATTTAATTAATTATCTTATCGGTTGAAAATTTGATTACCTGCTTTCACAATATCTGGCTGTTAACACTTTCGTACCGCTCGTGTTAAAATTTTGGAAAAAATGAAATTACGCTAAAGCTGAAAACACCTCGAATAATACGAAACTTCGGCAAAAATAAGACTCGCACAAAGAAATTTCTTTCATTCAGAAATCGATACAGCAAATAGATGTAACAAAGAGGAACAGTGAATATCCCATCTACATATATAGCCACTCTCACATTAGTTTAATTAAACGATTCTAATTATTCAAATCGTCCTACGTCAGTGAAAAGGCTGATTTTATCTGAAAGCTGTTCGATACCGGAAGAATCGGTCGAACAGGTCGAGGCATTTTCGCTAATAAGCACGATCATGGATGGAAAGAGGGAGCACTAGCAAAGCTCGTTCAACTTCAAAGCGCATCGAGTGTCACTAACTAAAGTTTGAGCGGCGTGGGCTGGAGAGTTTGCCATTTCCAATCCAAGTCCATTTCGTGATTAAGGGTAAACTTCTGAAGTTACCCTGGAGGACGTACGCAAACATAACATGCGTACACGCGACCGTGTGCTTCCTTTACACGAACGAGGACTGTCCATTTGTCGATGAGCATCGAATGCCACGAAATATATTTCTGCTCTTTATTCGCACGCCACTACAGAATCCCGATATAACGTTCTCGGACGAATAAGATAGTAGGCTTTAGAAACTAATGGCTAAATTACTACTTTTGTCATTCTCTAATTGTAGCCCTTCAAATCCCTCTTGACAATTTTAATGTTCACACAGGATTCAATTGAATTGAATAGAATGGAAGATGTTGGTACAAAAATCGGGCAAGTCCATCTTTTACAAAGATTGTACTTGTTGAAGTTTTATATATTTTTATACATCGCCGATTGATCGGTACAAGAATCAGAGAAGTCCAATGCGTTCATAACAATTCCTGGACTTATCCATGTGATCTTTGGGAAGAAGAATCGGCCATGTCCAGAACTTACACCCGGCTTTTATTCTCAAATACAGCGTCAACGATGGTGTTAATGTAGCGTCAATCTATCAGCCAATGTGTTTCGAACGTTTAGTAAATCTTTTCTATTAATTGCCTGTCTTTCTTCTTATCGATTCGAAATTTCTTCGGGCTGACAAGAATTATATCAATCACCTGGCAGTAAATACGTGCCAATCAGTTGTCAGTGTTTTATCTGGGAAACTGATTATGGAACACGAAAAAAGGTGAAGCAAAAGTAAAGATGCGAAGAAACGAAATATTTCATTTCAAATTTCCACTATTTTGTTACATGAACAGGGCAAGTCCAAATATCAAGGAAGATTTCCCAGGGACATTTTTCAAAAACGTAATAGATATCATTTTTTTTTATCATTCGTCACATTAATGTCTTTTTACATCCGAAATATTAGCGTGATTGCTTAAACAAGTCGTATTTGATTCAGTTTTATTCAATTTCCCACGACTTTTAAAATCTGCACTTGCTCGGGTCGGTTTTCGCACCAAGATTTTCGATTATTTCGTATTATGACGCTCCTAAAATACACGTTTCATTCAAGACATTGAATGAAATGGAAAAAATGCGAGACAGGACCTATAACGACGGAGGCCAGTGCATCAGAATTAATTCGGTGGCTTTTCACAGACGTTAGCGAGCAAAATCGATAAGCAACAACGAAATTTTGTGTTGTCCCTCTTTAAACGATCCAAATAAACTATATCAAAGGCGAAAAGTTCCCTCGCAACCGATCCGATATCGGGTTGCTAATGACGAGAGCCGACCGTCATGCTGCAGCATAAAAACGTACGCAGGGATAATTGAAGGGAAGGATAAGGCTATGTGTATATTATTTAGCAGCTTTCTATACCTTCCGTACTAGCTTCGACTCCGCTCTCGCCATTCTCTCTTAATTGCTGGCCAAATTACTTTTCCCGTGCTATAGTTAAATCGTACGGAAATTTATGTTTCCGTTCGATAGAGGCCGGATATGTTCTTCTGTAGTCCTATCATCAAAGCAACAGAACATTATACGGTGCACAGGATGTGAACGCGAGACCCGGTTCCTCGGGACTATCTGTTTAGCGTAAGATTTCATGGCATCGCGATTCTCCATAGTAATAACGACGAATAGTAATAATGAATATAATAAATAATAATATAATAATAATAATATAAAAATTGATACATGTTAGTATTATTTGGGATTGCATTTGAACTTCAAATTGACATGGAAGAGGCACATTATCGTAAAAATCCAAAACAGATTTGGTTGAAAAAGAGATACGTGGCGTGGCTGATCAACGAAAGAGCAAATGCTCGATGTGAGAAATAAATTGCAGATCTATAAAATTATAATAAAGTTAATCTAGCCATATGGTCAAGGTTTTCCTCGAAATAACTAACCGGTTTCTGGTCCAAATAAGCAACTGGTTTCTGATGTGAAATAAATAACTGCTTTCTGAGTCAAAACAAGCAATTGGTTCCTAAGTCGGAGTAAGTAACTAGTTGGATTCCAAATAAGCAACTAGTTTCTAAATTCAAATAAGTAACTCTTATTTATTTGGAGTTGTCGACAGACTGAGAGATCCAAAAACGAATAGAAAGCCATAAATTTTGTGGTCGAACGAACGGTGACATCGTTCAGTCGAAAGAGAATAGAATATACGGGGTGGTTAGTAACTGGTAGTACAAGCGGAAAGGGGGTGATTCTACGCGAAAAAAGAAGTCGAAAATATAGAATGAAAATTCTTTTTTTTATTTTTTTTAATTTTTTTAAAAATCTATAGTGAGATCCGTTATAACGAGACGCGATAAAGTGCACGCGTGCCGAGCGAAAATTCAAAGTCGATTTTCTCGAAAACAAAGCCTCAAACTAAAAATTTTTATTCTATATTTTCGACTTCTTTTTTCGCGTAATTAGTAGCTTGAGGATGTTTATGCATTTGTATATTTTTATGAATATAATTAAGGAAACGGAATCTAGATAAAAATTAAAATAAGAAATAAATAAATAAAAAATAATAAAAATAGTAAATTTGAAGTTAACAAATAAATAATAATTACTTAATAATTAAATAAATAAATAAAAAATTAATATATATTTTTGCATATTATATGCGCTCTGTTGATTTTTGAAACCTTAAGGTTCCCAAAAATGGAGAAACATCCGTGATGTGGTAATAAACAACTGATCTGTCTCGAGCGTGTTGCTTATTTCGAGGCGAAACTGTATGTCACAATGGGAGTGTGGCGGCGAAAAGCAACAACTTGAGGTCCAACAGTCTATTGTCTGACGCCCAATCGTTTGCGCCGTACGATTCGTTAGAAACGAAGAAATGAGGAAAGATTTGAATGTCATTACAATAAGGAAAGAAATAATTAAAGCAACCAGCAGTTACAAAGAATGAATAGAAACTCGTGTTAATCAATATGTTAGTCAATAACATATACGATCGATATATGCCGCGTAGGCTTAAAAGAGCACAGCCTACTGACCTAATAGACGAATAAACATCTGCAGATAAGCCAGATCGACTGATTATAATAATAATGACGTTGTCTCAGTGCAGACATTCATTGTCGTGCTGTTTTTTCATATTTAAAACAATTTGCTTAACGAGTATTGACAACTCGCAATATTTTTTTCTTTATTATTTAATTTGTACTTTATAATTTATCCAGCTGGACATTTGGTAAATTGAACTTGCAATATAGCGCATAAAAAAATATTAACGGATGCATAACTTTTATGTTCTCAAACTAAAGTAACGAGTTTTTTATACAAATTTCACTATTACTATGGAATAAACTGGACTGTAGAATTAGTAGAAAACAACAACAAACGCTAAGGAAAAATAATAAATTTGTTTAACAAAGGAATAAACTACTGCGTCGATTACTAATAAAAGAATAACCTTCGACGTACTAAATTTATTAAAACATGTTATTGAACAAAAAGGACACCGTATAAAATATTGAACTTCAAAACAATTGCCATTTCAGCTTTCTCAACATCAATTCCTAAAGCGCCTGAATATTTTTGAGACATGAAAATTCACTTTTAGTCAACTTTTTTAAAAATATTTGAACAACGGTTTGTTTTAAGTCAAAAGTATTTTACTTTCTGGTTATACTTCGATACACTGCTGTTGTTTAAAGGCAGTAAATAAAAAGATATAATAATTCTTGTTGTAATAAATATATAATTTAATTAATTTCTTGTTGACAAAGGCAAGTCTATATTTCTGATTTACTCTTCAAAAAACTGACTGTTGCTAATCAACAAAAAAAAAAAAAAAAAAAAACGGCAGGAAGTCGTCGTCTACTCATACTAAATAAATGATTGCCATGCTCCTGTCCCATTCGTGTTACAATCCATGCGTAAAGGAACATTTACAGTACGTTGATTAAATTTTCCCAGTCACACACACACACTCGCTTCTTGCAATAGTCCAACACAACTGCAAAACATTTTTACTGTTTCACCCGCATCTATTTCAAATATAGAACATAGAAGTCAACGTTGTGCTAACATACGAATATGTTCGAGGCTCGAGTGTTGTAATTATATGTTTGTGTGTATGCTTGTAATTGAACAGCAGCATTTACTGTTTTTTTCCTTTTTTATTATTTAATTTGGTACTTTACAATTTGTCCAGCTGGACATTTGGTAAATTTTTCTAAGTTAATTGCTAAATAACATGTGGATGGCTACCCCCAGCAGAGGACACCATCTCCGAGTTTAACTATTTTATTTCTTTAGTGAAGTCAGTGAGGTGTTTTCTTTTTAGTCTTCTTTCTATGAGAGTTTTGCTCGCCTCAGCAGCCAGTTGGTTTGGATGTGTTGCCATTATTTCCTTGTATTTTTCTGCGTACCTGCAGATTTCTTCTTTAACCGTTGGTATTTTTAAGTCTTTGCGTATGTCCTCGTTTCTGACATACCATGGGACGTTGACTATTGTTCCCAGTATCTTCGATTGTAGCGACTCTAGTTTATTTATGTGGCTCATTGCTGCTGTCCCCTATAGCGGTATTCCGCACGTCCAAATTGGTTTTATTATCATTTTGTAGATTTTTAGTTTATTTTCTATGCGGAGTTTAGAGTTTCCACTAGTTAACCAGTACTATTGAATACATCTTAAACACGTTTCGATGTAAAATAATGGAATTTCCAAGACCAGTTGTAGTGTATTTTAGTGAAAATATCGGCGTATCAATGCCGTAAAAAGTAGATTCCTAACGATATGATAGTACGTGCAGTGAAACACGCGTGGCGTGAAAGGGAAATAAAGATACAAATCTGACGCCAGCCTGCATGTATATGTATATGTGCGGTATAAAAAGGTTTATCGTCAATCTAAAACGCAAAACGGCGAAAATAAATTCGAGAAGGGCGTGAAGCATACTTGTACAAGGGTCAAGTTCTCGGTCGTCTCATTAGAAACGCGAGTATAATCCCCCTGTTGTCGGTTCGCTCTCCAATTACTGTTCACTCGTTCCTGATTCGAAGCAGGTTCAGTAGGTAGCCAGTGGCGTAGGCAGCCATACACATTTCATCACCGAGCGTACGATTATGAGCACATTTACAATTACGTCACGTTAAACAGAAATATGTCGGTGTCTCGCTTAATTAAAATTAATACAGATTAATATTTCTACAATTACTGCTATTGTCTTCGTCGTTTTAATAAAGAAAGACCTGCGACTTGGCTGCGGATGTCCACGCGAATTTATCATTTTGTAGATGTATTAGGTTGTTCGGAAAATGTCTTTTTTTCGCAAACGTATTTTTTACAACACTACACCTTCATACAAACGTGAAACCAAGTCTGTGATATGTCGCGGTGTTTATCTCAACAGAACAAGATGTATCATATGTAATTCGACAAAATAATATAAAACAAAAAACGTTGTGCGTCTATTACTTCCTCATAAAACGAAAGAAACTTTTCGGACAACCTAATAATTTGACAAGCGTAAGCTAGGTATGATGCTTGCACCGATTAAATGTTCTCATATATTATTACTTTCATCGTATATTCTTATTTACATTTTATATTATTCATATATATTTTATTATATATTTATTATATTTTCGTTATGATATTATATTACGTACATTAATTATATATTTATTATATATTTTTGACTATTATTCTTACAGTGAGATGCCAAAATCCGGCAATATTTGTCCGATCATTATCCGAAACCAATTATGCATAATGGCTTGGTCACAAGCTCTTGATCCAAATTATTATTAATTAGAAATAATAACCAGTTTTAAGCAGCATACAATTAATCGCCGAATTAATTAGTCGAATATTAAATTCTGACAGAATTCAAAGTCTAAGTGTAACATACATATACATTCCCAATATGCAATATAACAAAAGAAACACAAAATTGAATTGTAAAATTCTGGAATTCACGAAGTAACTCTTTTTCTGTTCGATTTAATCTTCCTTTGCTACCTTTTATCGTTCATTTTTGCTATTACATGAAATTCTTCTAGATCGATGGGCCCTCGCATTGATTGTAAGAAAGTGAGAAACGCACTATATTCACAGGCTGATTCTCCTCTTTTTTTTCAGAATTAATAGGAAAGCCACTGGGCTACGCCATTGTGCCGTGGCTCAAGGAAATTCTGTCGGTCCTTTTCGCGCGTGTATAAAGAGTTTGCACGCGTCGTTCACGCAAAATCCGTAATTGCTTCGCACGGTTGCACATCGCTGACTGTTTGCCAATTTGTTCGGTTTGCCGGTGTTTGCGTTCCGCTCCTTCCGCGACCCTCCCTTTGCTTCGGGGATTTCGCCATCCGCTATGAGCGCGACGTTATTTCTATCAGACGTATGACACGACACGACAAACAATGTTTAAAAGAACTTGCAGTTTGTTGGTTGCTAAGGAATTCCGTCGAGTTAAGGCTTATTGCTATGCACCGCTCGAAGTCGAAGTTGGGCGACTAAATTTATTAGTTCGGTATAACTTTGATGATGCGGACCTACTTCGGATAATCGAAAACGTGGATAATACGGATAGGTCTATTAGTGTTCATAAATCGTAGAAAGACGGAATAAACCGTACAAAGCATAGAATAAAATCTTAGAAAACATTTTGATAATGTAATGTTGCGCGTGTATTTAAGTTGAATTAATTATTTAATCAGTTGAAAGCTTGATCAACTGTTTTCACAGTACCTTTCTATTTACATTTTCGTAGTTGCGTTAAAAGTTAAATTTTTGAAAAAGAATGAGGTTATGGCATAGTTCAAAGCACCTCGTATAATACGAAACTTCGGTTAAACGGGACTAGGATAATCGAGACTCCGCTGTATTTGGTCGTTTGAAAAATCTGTAAAAGTTAAGGAAATTTGAAAACTTCTCTTACCTTTCTGTTATCTGTTAGGTAACCTAACGATCGTTTCTCGGAGAAATCTTCGTCTTTTTCGCAATATAGGGTAAGTGAGCCAAATCTCGTCCACTGATTAATCTCTGTTATTGATTGCTGCAGTCTGCAAACGGCAATTGGAAATTAAAATAGAAATGCCGTTAATTAGGCGACAGCAAGAACATAGGAATTCTTAATATTTGAAGTCGTATTTCAGCGTCTGAAGTACGTAATTCTAGCATTTAGTTTTGGTAATGCATAGTATGTTGCTTCTATTTTCATATTGCGAAGTGGTCACATCTCGTCCTGTCATTTATCAATCAGAACTGGCAATTATATTAAAAAATGGCTTTGCGCCTAATGTCGTGCCCCTACGTAGATGGCCGGGGACGAAGTTAGCAACACGTTTTTCGGAAAGAAATTCGAAATAGAGTCATCGAGTGAAAGCGAAGCGGATCAAAATGTGATCTGTTTTATATGTGACGAGCAATTTTCAGACGATGCTTTAGATGGTGTTATATGCTGTGCACATCTACATCTCAAATTAAGAAATCTAATGTAGTTTCATAATAAAACATATTTCGAGCGCATAAGAGACGAATAATATAAACATTTTCTAACTGAAACTGAGGAGAAGGAAATAGCTTTTTTAACAACCTAAAACGCATATGTTTACATATATTTTTTTACTTCGTTTGTATGGACTTTTATAAATTGACTTTTATAATCTGATTACAGACCTTCGTTGCTAAATTTTCAAGATAATTACACAAATTTTGTTAGATTAAGAAACGGATTCAGTTTTGGATAAATGTTAAAAAAATTTTCAGAGGATGAAATTTGAGCAGCTTATCCTGTTCTTTCAAATAGTTTTTGCAAGACTATAGCGTATTTCAAACTGTTCAAAATAGTTACAAAGACTAGATTGTGAGAAAACTATGCCTATGGTCAGGTGAATAGATGGTGCAGAATATTCTGAGAATAAAGTAAGGCTTAACGCTTATTGCTTGCACGGCTCTTTATCGTCGACTTATTGACTATTCTTAGATATTTTTCTCTAATTGCCCCACTAAACGTCCAATTAGGAACGTTATTTATTTGGAATCCTTTTTTTTCGTGGAGGAAACCTTCATAGGCGCTCCGCGCCCTCCAGGAAGAGGGCGCCGGGTAGTGCCGGATTCGTACCGGCTAAAACCTCCACGGTGATCGTCCTGACGATAGGTAGGAAAGCCCCGAGGTCATCTTTTCGTCTCGTGCTACCCGCGTCCGTCCTCCGGTCAAGACCAATGTGTCGTTTGCGTAACACACCATGCCTGAGTCTGGAGGCATGGGGCAAAAAAAATTTTTTTTTTTTGTTTTTAACGTGGAGGAAATCTTCATAGACACCTTCTTACCTCACCTGCGGAGGCGGGCACAGAAGGTAGTGCCGGATTCTTACCGGCTAAAACCTCCACGGACAGGACGGTAGACCAGTGCGAGTGAATTCGTCGGGCCCCTGTGTACTTATCCAAGCACATTTAAACCAAGCACTCCTAGAAATTAACAACCCAACAAACGCAACGGAGGGGCTGGCCGCTTGCCTGTTGTATATTGGACTTCAAGAGAAATTTTGGTTTCTGTGCCGTACAATTTATCCTTATAATACCGAGGACTCGAACTCGCAACGCATCGACTTCAGCTCTGAGCTTTAGTGACCGTAGCTACCTGCCCCGCTTGTTTATTTGGGATCTAACGTTATGTTATAGAAGTCTATAATACATAATTTCTTCATCTCAATCAAATCAATTTTTGACAAACGTTACGATGAGCGATCTGTGTGTAAATATTCTGCATATAAAGTTGATTACTGTAGCTACACCATATTTGGCAATTTTCATTTTTATGTGAATTAAAGTTTGAGCTTATAGATTACAATTAGAATTAAAGTTATATATACCTGCATATATGTATAAACTTTATGGCAAATGCAATGCACATTTACAAAGTTTGAATTATTTTTGCCATGAGTATAAACATTGAACGTTAAAAGCGACAAATATAGAAATGAAGTAAATTATAATCAAGAAAATCTTTGGTTTACTTAATTATTCAAAATTGATGTGGAGGCGTTTTTCGAGTCGATACGACGAGGTGCCTTGTTTATGAATCATAATTGACATTATTTCAAGATTTTTAGACGATAAATTTTAGGGAAATGAATCTACTGAAATGTTTTAAGATGCTTCCGTAAAATATTTCTCTTATTTAATATGAAAGTGAGATAAAAATATGTAGTAAAGAAAATATCTTCATATTTACCTATCTTTAGATATCTTATTTAGATATCTTTAAATATCTCCGTATCTTCGTTCTGTACATTGCGAGAAATAGTGAAAGAAATAAGCTAAGAAGATGCATCAAATAGCAAGAAGTAAGATTAAAGATGGCGAAGTCGAATGAAATTTCCCTTCTGAATTTATCAACGTAGATAGACAAAGAATATTATTCCTTTTAAAGAATAGCGATGATACTCGAGGCCGCGTAAATCGTCTTTGATCGTCATTCCATGCCAGAAATTGCCGCGAGTTTTCACAGCTACCAAGAACCAACTCCCTTTGCCGTTTCCAAAACAGCGGGGAAATTTATTTTTTCCCTCGAAGCGTCTCCTTGGTCGTTCTTCGGAGGCGAAGGAAGAGACTTTATTAAAGCGTAAGCTAGAATACTCCCCGAGGACCGACACGATTATATCAAAGACCCGAGCCGATTAGGCATCGAGAAAAATTGAACACTCTGTCCTTTTCCTCTCTCTCTCTCTCGCTCTTTCTGTCTCTCCCCCATCTCTCTCTCTCTCTCTGTCTCTCTCCCTCCCTCCCTCTCTCTGCCTCCCTCCCTCTCTCTGCCTCCCTCTCTCTGTCACCCTCTCTCTGTCTCCCTCTCTCTGTCTCCCTCCCCCCCCTCTCCCCCTCTCCCCCCCTCTCCCCCTCTCTCTCCCTCTCTCCCTCTCTCTCTTTTCCAACTCTTTTTTACTTTATCTAGATTCCTCTTCTAAAACGAGTACAAAACATTTTCGCTCCTTCTATGCGAAGAATTTTTTTTTTTTATTTAATTTATACCTTACAATTTATCTAGCTGGACATTCGGTAATCTTTTTTAACTTTATTATTAATTAACATGTGGATGGCTATACCCAGCGGGATACCATCTTCGAGTTTGTTTACGCGTAGAATTTAACTTACAGTTAGAAAGGAACATCGATAGTCGATACACGTCGATTGTAATGAAACGTTGCACAGTTGTTCAGTGGATCAACCAAGGAATTTTATTAATTTTGGTTAGTGTTACTTTTTTGTTTTAAAAAGAGAATATTGCATTGTAGTATCAGGTATTATTTAAGTTCCTGTAAATTGTAAAGGACATATTGAGAATTGTAGATCTTAATTGCCGAAATAAGAGTAAAGGTTACACTTAGAATTCGTAATAAAATAGTTTTAGATTTATTTAATAAACGATTTCCAGGATCTTCGTCGATACACATTTGCACGCATCTCAGCAGTCTCTATGTCTCAACATTTTCCATACCACACAGCCAACGGAACAGTTACATTCATCTGTTTTTTTAGACGCCGCGCACACACATACTTCCACACACTCATATTCACATACGTGTATCACTACTACGGGACCAATCTAATCTAGCACGCAAAATTATACATATCTTAATAGGACACAAGATATCAAAAAACAGTTCAAAATCTTTGTAATTCGAAAATTTTTTAACAACTCAATTGTTCACTTAGAAACTACACTCGGCACGTAGCTATACAGAATGTTTCGTTTAACTGAAAATGTTAGAATATCTGACTTAATTGAAGGATATCAGACGGTGGAAATTATTTTTTTGCAGATCCAGTAGTGGGGGCCAGGGTTCAAGGTTAATTTTATTTTTAAAGAAGGCATCATACATTTTTTAATACATCAATCGATCCATCTCGGATTATCTTTGACTTTCATACGTTACAACGTATATGTGTCCTTCGTCTTTCATTTCACGCGTCAAATGAAAGTAAAAATATCTGCCAAACGAATAATTTTTCGACATAAATAGGTTAATACCATTTTTTATAGGAAATACCGAGATGGATCGATTAGTGTAAAAAAATAAGTTGATCTTGAAATCCCTTTCATTACTGCAAAAACTAATCTCCACCGTATGATGTTCTTTTTCGAATATTTTTTTATAACTTCGATCCCTCGTGAGATATTTTGCCGTTTCTAGTTAAACGAAACGCTCTGTATATCTACGTATCTCTACGTGAATAGTATAGTCTCTACGTGAATAGTTGAATCGTTGGAGAAGTTTCAAATTTCGAACTGTTTTTTGATACCTTGTATCGTTTGCAATTTGCAAGTTTGCATCCTGCTACTGGATCTGCAAAAAAAAAAGAATGATTTTCATGATGTCCCCCTTCGAGTCGAACAACTTCTCTTAAAACATTGATAATTAAACATTTGATAACTTTAATCCCTCGTGTCATATTCTACCGTTCCCAGTTAAGCGAAACGCCCTGTATATGTATACAGTGTGTACTGCGAAATTGTGTGCGCAATTTTTGAAGCACTTGCGACTACGTAGCGAAAAAATGTCATAAACGAAAGTTAATCTGCTTCCAATCAGCTACAAATTACGTTGCTTGAACTACAAAATGCAAACTTAAAATCACAGGCAAATGCTTTCTTCTATAACTAATCAAGGTCTTAATTTTTTTAAATAGCACGATGTATTTTTGATTTCATGGTATCACAGCTGGTGTTAAAACGATTTCAACAACCCAAATACTATGACTTCCATACATGAGTTCAGAAGTATTGAATTCATTGATTCACTGATCGTTAAAGTGTGAAATTTGGTTTAATAGCGTGTGTTAGGTCAGACGTTTGCAATAACGTTTGTGCTGTCAAGAAAGAATAAAAATTAAAAAAAATTTTTTTTCTTTTTAATTCTTTTTAAGATCTACAGTGAGATCCGTTATAACGAGACGCGATAAAGTGCACGCGTACCGAGCGAAAATTCAAAGTCGATTTTCTCGAAAACAAAGCCTCAAACGAAAAATTTTTATTCTATATTTTCGACTTCTTTTTTCGCGCAGAATCACCCCCTTTCCGCTTGTACCACCAGTTACCAACCACCCTGTATATCGTGCTTATAATTAACGTCTGAATTGCACGGCACTTTCCAATTTCACGACGCAAAGTTCCGCTCTGTTCACTAAAGTTTGATGTGTAAAAGAAAATGAACCTCGTGGATCTACTTCCCCGCATGCATGTTTTATTTTATCTTGAAGCTTTTCTATAGAGTTTGCTGTTTTGCCGTCAACAAAGGAGCATAAATATCTAATGAAGATAAATCTGGTGAAGGGAGCAGTAATTTTTACTATTGCAATATGTTGACAACGTTACTATAAATGTGTATGAACCAATGAACTCAAGATTTCTGAGCTCATGGCCATCCGAAAGTCATGGTCGTTGTTTAGGTCGTTGAATTCGTCTTCACATCAGCTACAATGTCATGAAATCAAAAATACATCGTGCCATTTAAGAAAGACAAAGTGAAGTAGATTTTTTATAAAAATAAGTATTTTTGATGATTTTTAGTAATTTATAGATGATTCAAGACGTATCAACTTTTCTCGAAAATATTTTTATCATATTATAAGAAATATTATATATATATCGGTCTATATATACCGTAGATCGATAAACAGGAAACTTTTTCGAGAAGCGTCTCAATTTTTAGTTTCAAATTTATAAAGCGGAATCAGAAACAATTTCGAAGACGAACCTGTATGGTGCGATACACGTTACTTGGAAGAATGCGTGAAATATTAAAATAACAGCATACGAAATAGCAGTATTTTCCGCGTCGTCTTGCGGTAGCGCACCGAGCCGCGCGAAATTCGAAAACTAAAAATTGTGTTTCGCGATGAATATCGACGCGCGATTTATCTTCTGGTAGAATATTTCGGATGCAAATAACGTCGACGTGCTCGTAAATTCATTGAACGTGAATTTGGCAACACGAGATAAAAACACTTAAAAAAAAAAAGAGAATGGGAAAAGGGAGAACGTCGAGGTAGAATACAAAATGAAATAATTTTCAATAACTCTTCGAATGACTCGTTACAGGGGTTACATCGGTATGCAAATATTGTCGAGTGACGCGTCAAAGAAAAGAAGACAAGAGATTATCCGTACAAAGGGTCACCGCAATTTTCAAACAACAAGCAATTTCCATCGATCGATCGTACCGCCAGATACAGGCATACAGTCAGATGAAACAAAAGTTCGGGGAGGAGTGGTTGGTTCTTCTTATCGATGCAAAACAGTGCGGAGGGTCGTAGCAATTAAGAGATAACAAGGTTTCCCCCTCGGCACCCCTCCAATTAGTAACACCCAGGGCCCCCTTACCGCTGTCAGGCCAGCAACAACCCCCCTTAGGCTTCCTTTATACTTTATAGTCACTGTACTACCCACCATCCACGTCTCCCTTTTTCGTTCCACTTGCTCCTCTCCCTTGTTTCGCTATTGTTCCTTCATTTTTTTCTCGTAATTATTTTCTGCCCCCCTTCCTTCCTTCTTTATCTTGTATTTCTTTCTTTTTGTTTCGTGCCGATTTCCTCGCGACAATTTGCTTGTGGTAATTGTTTCGGTAGTTATCGATATCGATGATTTCCGATGATTTTCCATAATTTTCTGTTGGATTATTGTGAGATGCGAGTACGTGTGTATGATGTGTGTGAAAAATTTAATCAACGTATTATAAATATTCCCTTAAACATGAATCGTAATACGAATAGGAAAAGGATGTGGCAACCATTTATTTAGTATGAATGGAGGGTGATTTTTTGTCGTTTCTTTCTTTGGCTAGTAACGGCCAGTTTTGAAGAGAAAATTAGAAATACAAACGTGCTTTCCTCAGAAAAAAATGAATCAAATTAAATAATTATTACAACAAGAATTATTAAATTTTTTAATTTATCATCTTTAACCAACATTTTTGATTTTCGATTTTTGATTTTTGAATACGTTGCCAGAGGCGTTATACTGAAGTACTTTGTCTTAAAGCAGAGTGTACCTATCTTTGATGTTCTGACAAAAAAATACTGCAAATAAAAATTAATCGGTGTTTGGCCGGCTAGAAGCTGTAAGAAATGTCCAAGAAATTGTTTCTTCCATAATATACGAAGTTTTTAAATGGCACAATATTGTTGTAGCTGATATCAAGAGGAGTTCAACGACCTAGTATACTGTAGCCTTGAAGTGAACGTACAGGAAGAGGCGTAGCTTCATGTTACCTTTGTCTGTTTAATTACAGCAAACTACAAATGATCCCATAAACGTAATTGCGACCTATGCAGTAAGGTTGTAGCAGTTGTAATACAATGAGAATGAAATCCCATGCGCGCTGTACAGATTCGCTGCTTTGGCTGTTCAATATTTTGAATTGACTCAGACTATAGACCTCAGACTGTAGACGAGCCCATTGAAAAAGGTCTACTGGTGATCTACGATAATATAAAGTCAAAAATATCGTGTCATTGAAAAACATCAAGGAAACCTTCCTATCTTATAAAATCCTATAAAAATAACTTGCAGGAAATTTTTTTTTTTACAACTCGTAGTCCACCAAACACTGATTAACTTATATTTAAGACATTTTTCTGTCAGACTATCAGAAGTACCCAACGAATCATGGCAACGTTTACGTGATACAACCTATGTATGTCACCACCACTCGACCTTGGTTTCCAAAATATTCGCAAAAGACTGTCGGTATCATTGCAGTGAGTTCAACCAATAATTGGGCGTCTAATTATGCATATAATTATGCGGCAGTATGTGTGTACGTGAGGCCTCACGGCGGCTGGTAACCAATACTGAGATGAATTTTTTACAAGAATTTAACGTAGTGGTACCGACAAATTTTGGCGACTATCTCGCAAATAAAGGCCGAGCGGCAGTTACATGTATAGAAAAAAATTGTTCAAAATGTTGATTTCTTCAACATATCTAAAAAATAATAAATATATGATGGGTGATTAGGTGGGTAAGAAATTGATGATTGAAAACTTCTTGTAGACTACACTGTAACACTGCTAAACACCGAACTTTTTAGCAGAAGGAGAAATTTTCTGTGACCTAAAATTATTTTCGAAATTGGACTTTTTTTACTATTATTTTTTACTATTATTATTAAGTGTGCAATAATATAACATAATAATAATACATATAATAATAATAATAATAGCACACAATAATCCAAATGCATCATAGAGTTTCCTACTTTCCGCACTAACATAGTCAAAATTCATAGGAAGGATTGTATTTGTAGAAAAACCACCACCATGTACCATTTTTAGTTGTGTCGAAAATTGCAAGCATTATAAGCACCATTCCCGTTTGTAGACAATTTTTCGTTTCCCATAAAATTAATTCCCCTCTTTTTATTAAGTTCCACTTGTACTAATTTTTTAAATTTTGATTTTTACTGACGTTAGCCCAAGATGTAACAAAAAGATTTAGAGCGACTTTTAAGATGTACAATTCGTAAGATACATATATTTTAATCGTGAATCAGGATTAAATCTGGTGATAATGCAAGGGAGTGTTTATACTAGGAATTTTGCTTTGACGCGAAATGTATAGATGGACAGAATGACACAATGGCGATTGCATTTATTTATGTCAGACACGTTCTGTATTACTAGAGCTTTGCTCTACGAAGACAGTTTCGAGAAATAGCGGGAATAATATCGGCCACGATGCGATGTATTAAGCCTTTGCGCCCCGGAAACATTTTAATTGATCTATCCTTTTCCAATTCAGTAATTCAAAACTGGATTTATGAAAAAAAGTTTAGAATTATTTTATCGTTACGTATTGTGAAGACGAGTTAGAAGGCCAAGTAAACAATAATTGAAAGGCGTTTATGCAATGGCTTGCGACAAATTGGTATTTTTCATATGAAACGCAGCTACGATTTCAATTATTCGATTGTTATCCAACAAATTTCTATTATCCGATGTTTCCATAACTGATTAGTAATATATTAAAATTTAATTAGTATTTATTAATTAGCATTAAAACTATACTGTACAGTATAGTCACTATAAATTTATACACCATAGTTATTACGTATTCAGTTAAAATCAGATTCCGAAATGCTTAATTCAGTAAAGAAGATGCTTTATATGAACTAATAGACAAAACTGTTTTGATAATGGAATTTTCCGATAATAGGACAATCACTTCTCTGGCATGAAATTTCACTTGTTCGAGTACAGATTAAGATTAACTGAAAGTTCCTTTAAATATTTATGCAGTCTGTATCTTTCTAACTGCTAAGTCATATAATTCTTTCAACGCAAGTAACTGAGTAGAGTTACATTCTTTTTTTATTTCGAATCATCGAAGCTCTTTTTCGAACGCTACGGATGCTTCGCCGTGAGAAGGCACTTCTCCGTTACCACTTTCGTTCGCTGTATCTATTTGCGTAAATATAAAAAAATTGTATGTTTAAGGATTTCTTACCGTCACCAGGATCAAAGAAATGAATAATTTTCAGTACCATGTTTTTGTTTTTTAATACCTGCAACCGTGGCTTTTCCAACACAGTCTGTTTTCGCTAATACTGCTGCAGTTGCATCACTTTAGAGTCGTTTAATTCTGTCGTATTTTGTTAACCAGAATTCATTGTCAAATCGAATAAAACAAAGAATACATTATATATGAACACTAATAAAATATCTAAAATGGCTAAAACGGGAAAACGCATCCGTTACTGGGAAACATTATCCCGGAATTTCCTAAATACTAAATATTATAATATACCGGCAATTACTAATATAATGCAATATTATTATCCGGATAATACAAGTTCGAATATTGAGGTACCTAAATAAAGGAGGCTCTACCGTATGTTTAATATTTTTTCTTTCCAATACATTTTATTTACTACGTTGAAAATGTTTTTTATATAAAGAATAGAGTTAAAGGTTATTTAGCTGTCATGAAGAGGAATGGCGATTTGAAAAGGCGTTACAAAACATTGAGCTACACAATACTTTTAACGTTTTACCGTTTCTACGAATCTCGATTTGAATCTCCCCATCTCCCGCTGTCGATTTTCCTTTGCATCCCGCCTGGTCCTGTTTGCATAGAATAGAGGTCCGCAGGGAATTACGGCACAGAGGGAAGGATCGCAAGGTGCCACTCGTGATGGAAGGTACATATTATCCGGCGCGCGTCCACGCGACGACACAACGAAAGGGAAGTGCAAGGAAATTGAGCGTACGTAAAATTTCCGCTCAGAGGAAATACATGGAATCCTCGACGAAGCTTCTACCCTCTATCCTATATGCCGTGAGACTTGATCGTTTATTGCGATTGCACGACACAAGTGTGTGCCCTTGTAATCGAAATATCTTTTGCGAACATTTCCGTGTATAACCGTCGGATATTATTGCGATTTGGAATACCCAAATATTTGGAAAAGATTTATTTTTCCATTTCTTTGATTCGAGACGCTTTGCAGTTGGAAAAAGATATGTGCAACTGAAGGACACTAAAGAGAAATTTTATGTTGTACAAGTAAATGTATATAAAAATAGATGTTTACAGTTATATAGTTGTGTATAGTATAACATTATATAATATTACGTTATAACGTATTACGTTATATAGTATAACGTTATGTACTATTACGTTATAACGTATTATATTATATAGTATTACGTTGTAACGTATTACGTTATATAGTATTATATTATATAATATTACGTTATATGATATAGCGTTATAACGTATTACATTATATAGTATTACGTTGTAACGTATTGTGGTATATAGTATAACGTTATAACGTATTACGATACATAGTATAACGTTACAACGTATTATATTATATAGTATTACGTTACAACGAATTACGTTACAACGAATTATGTTATATAGTATTATGTTATAACGTATTACGATAGATAGTATAACGTTACAACGTATTACGTTATATAGTATTACGTTACAACGAATTACGTTATATAGTATTATGTTATATAGTATTACGTTATAACGTATTACACGATATAGTATTACATAATAACGTATTACGTTATATAGTATAGAGAATCTCTGTAGCTCGAAAACCTTTACGTTCTTGTTCATTCTCTTCCGCTGTGAAAACATTCTGGAAGTGGAGAAAGTTACTTTAACTCGAATTATTTGCCACGTGCTCAGATGCGTTGTTTTATTTTTGCAACTCGAATTTAGGGCAACCAGAGCTGTACGGATCGAAGTCATGTTACGTGTTACAAGATGTAAGAAACTAATCGTTCGATATTGTATCCTTTCTTTCAACCGTTAGGATTATCTCGAATAACGTAAAATGACATAAGCCCTATCTCTAGTTCTTCGCCTTTCGACCACGTGCATATCCGTGTAAGCTAATCGTTTTTCGTTAATCGAACGCGTAATTATCATCGTCTCCTGCGCCTCTAACTTTCGCATCTATGTACGTCGAATAAAACGACTTCGAAGAGGAAGATTAACCTCTTAGGTACGGCTGAATGTTGCACGGAGCTGTTTCTTTGTACAGCAGAGTTTGAGAATTACGCGTAAATGATACAGCACTGCAATATGTGACGGATAATGCTGTTCCCTACGCAAGCACATTGGAACGAAGTTTTTGATAACTAAATTATGATTTTTTTTAAAGATATGATGCATATACTTTTAACTTTAATAATTTACTTTAATAATTAATAATACAATGGAGTGTGATATATTTTAAAGTTTTTCAAATTGCTCTTCATTTTCTATTTTCAAGCTACATTTTGAGGTTAAAGATTCTGAAGAATTCTAAGGATACGGGTCGGTATGTTAAAAAGAGCATCTAACAATGGTATATTTATATTAACAAAAGGAAGCAATTGATACCTGACACTGGCGTATCAAAAACAAAGACTATACATTCTGTCTGTATATTGTTAACACTGTTATAAAACGTTATGAGAGCAAAAGAAGTGTGAAGCAAGACAAATGAAAAAGATCATTTTCCAAACGGTCCAAAATCAAGGTCCAAACGGTGAGCGAATGAGTTATTAGAGTGAGCCACCATAGTGGCGCATCGTACCTAAGAGATTAAAAAACTAACACTCCAAAAAGGTGAACGTAGTTGTACCTTCGTACGAAGCTTCGTATATATGTGGAATATTCGTTTGTTAAACCTTCTTTACTTAAAAAATTTCGATAAATCAGAATCTGTGAAATTCGAGTTACCGAGGTTCAATTATGTTTATGTTAGATTGGAAGTATTATGAGAAATACAAACATTCCATTAGTTCATACTCAATAAGATGCATTCATAAGGAATTTATATTTTATTATTAATTTATTATGTTTTTGTCATATTATATTATACCTCAATTTATTATTAATTTATTATGTAAAGAGTTCATAATTTATCATTTTATCATAATTTATTTATCACGTTTACTATTTTGTATTAATTTATATATTCATTTATATTTTATGTATATTTATATATTTATATATTCATATTTTATTATTATTAAGAATATCCATAATTTAAATTACATCAGATATTGAAACTTGGATGTTACGCGGCATGGAACGCTCGACTTTCCCGAGACATGGCATCATTTAATTATACAAGTAAAATTCTCGCGTCACAATTATCGATGAGATATACGACCAACATGGCACGCTGTACATCCTCGTCCCGACGAGAATGCCTGAATGGCCTCGATCAAGCAGACCTCGTTTGCTCGATTCGATAATAATCAATCGGATGCGCCTTTCATTCGAACGCACTGAATTCGAAATAATTACCCTTCCTTTCCCACTGCCCTCCAATTTCTCGCTCTTTCTCCCTAGCGCTGTTTCATTGCAACATCAACCGTCCTGTAAACGTGATCACACGTTGCTCGCCACACGACACTACTTGCTAATTGCGAAAACAAGCTGTATCGTGCTCGTATCCGGTCGTACAACTCGATAGAGCCTCGTCCAGACTTGTCGAATTATCTCTTGATTCAAACAACTCCAAACTAACTTACCGGATATACAAAAATCTGTCTATTCATTTCACTAAAAATACGCTTTCAAACTTCGATGCTCCTTCAGATTAACCACATTATACAAATTCATAAAGAAAAAGTAAAAAAATAGACAGCTTAGAAAACTGAAACGACCAAACGACATTGTCACTTTTATAAAGCTTTTTAAACTTTTATAAGTTATCGATGTAACCATAACGATACTCAGTTGCTAAAAAATAATGTGACAATATTTTGGTATTCGTTTGCCTCTTAACCGACGAAGGATTAAAATACTATTTTCTAATTTTTCTAATTTTAATATCGTCTTATCAAACCTCGTACATACGCGAAATCACACACGAAGAACCTTCCTGCCCGCTACCGCTTTTATTTCTCCTCTCCTTGTTCTTTTTTAAACTAGGATTTAAGTCGTTTTGAAAATAAGCCGCTGGGATCGAACAAAATCCAGGCTACGGTATCGAATATTTCAAATCCATACAATCGCGCGGCTCGATAAGCTCGTTCCGGATCGAAAAGTCGGCTGGATGTTGGGGCTCTCGGCGTGCAAAGGTCGTTAGCAGAGTTTCGAGCGGTGCATAGCAATGAGCCTTGAAAAGGGGGTAGAAAACCTCCTGGGAATCCAGACACCCGTTACGTTTCGAGGCTCGTACGAAGCGGACGGGCTGGCCCGCAACACCGAGGGACCGGCTTCGGGACAAAACTGACTCATGGCAACCGAGATAATCGAACTCGTTACCGGCATTCTCCGGATTCGTTTCGTGAACGGAATAACGTATACGACACTCGTTTCCCAATTCCCGTAGAGTTCGACTGACGTCGTTCGATCGTCAACGAACGATTGAAATTTAATCATCGTTCTCTCGGCTTTGCGTCGGGCTTTAAGTGACACTGATTCGATCGTTCGCAAAGTACCAAACAGTGATACTAAGCGAGTGTTTCGTAAGCAAATCGATTAGTTAAAAACGAAACAGCTGCGCGCTGGTTAAGATAAACTTGATAAGCATAGACAAACATGATATCTCACTCTGTGTAGGTTAATTTTTTAGCTTTTTGGCTGTTTGAAATCTGAAAGAATTTTATCGATGTTTCTATGTTTCAATCACGTGATGCAGCGGTGAAATCGAACGAAAAATGAAAATGAAAAATGAGAGAAGATAAACCGTTTTATTAAGATGAATGGATTTAATATATAATTTTATTGGTGGCTAAATTTGTCGATTTTTTTTTTGCCATATATTCATAATATAAGTTATTATATTATAATGATTATGATAAAGAGCTGTAGGTAAACCTTAAATCAGAATTAATCCCTTGACATTGATTGATAATAGTTCAGAATTATTCGAGATGATAGAAAGTTTTATACCAACTTGATCGTACCTTATTTTTAATTTTATACTCTGTTGTCGGAAATTGGTGGGCTATTAATTTTGTCAAATAGTAAATGCAAACTTGCTAACCTATCAATGTCAAAATGTAAATTTATGAAAAATATCATGTCTTAATGAGTATATTTTAGAAATTATAAGGTTGCTATAAAATGACACTCAACATCACAAAATGCAAAGGACGTTACGTTAAATGCACGATGGACGAAGTATTCTTTCTGACGATCGTTGAAGTTAAATATATTATTACTATTTTTACAGTCAACTTTACGTCAAGAGACGAAAGTAAAAAGATGAAACATAAATGTCTGCCTTATTTATATGTATGTGTGTATTCTTCTTTGTAAGACAAATCAGAAATTTTTCAGGAATTCTTCTTCGGATATCATGCAGTGAATATAACAAGACAGAAAAGAAAAAACAATAAAATAGCTAGCGCACTTTCGATTTTTATATTTTTACTTGAACTTTATTTTGCAATTTTTTAAAGAGGAAAACAGATGTGATAACTAAATTTTTCATTAGCGATATACCAATACATTACGTGCATATATACATGTACAAATATATAGTCGTTATTGAACGGTAGAGGTTCACTAATTTTCTCACTTACCTATGATTTGGTTGTTCAAACAACCGAAATTCACAAGTGAATGAGCAAATTCAATCGTACGTTTGCACGACTCGCTGCTCGTAGATATAATATCTCATAAATATCTTATAAATTTTGAAATGGTGTGATAGCAATAAATTTGTGACGCTTAGTTAATTCCTTACTTATTTTGTAAAAAGAATATATTTTTTAATAATTACAAAGAAGGTTCATCGAGTTTACGTACAAACTTTATAACTGAAAGTGATTATGATATCTCCATAATATGGCCTCCAAACTATTTCGACATTACAAATCAGTTGCATTTATTGTATTTACGTAATCGTAGCTATGCTTCGAAGCAATTAATGATCGTACTGAATGAACAGATTGTGCCAGTATGTTCCAGAGCATATATATAATAAATTGAAACTGAGTTGCTCTGTTTAATTTTCAGCTTCGTAATTATAATAATTTCTACCCAAGAGATGACTCGACGAAGATCTTAAAACTTTCCTTTAAACCGGAACAAGACCAAGCTAAATTAGCCGAAACTAAAACAAACTCTTCCGCGGATCGTACACGTTATTACGTGTTCAACGATCAGCCATACATCAACGCGAAACACGCGTAGAAAGCGTGTCACTCGACACACCGGTTGTCACATAAATCACTAGCATCCCGCTTCCTCGTTGTTGGTCATGAGTCAAGCGACGCGTGTTGATTCCACAACGTTGTTGGCTGTCCTCGAGCATAGGTCGAAGCACGCTGGTTAATGAAACTAAATACTCGAACAAGCGTGGCGAAAAAGAGAGGAGAGGCTGTAACTGTCCCTGTTCCTCCCTGGCTCCACTTGCCGGAAACATTTCGCAACGAAGAAGGAAGGGTCGAGTTGCGTTCGGTTCGCAGACTCGGTCTTGTTAGGCCGAGGCAAAAGGGGATTCTGATCAACGAACCGTGCCGGCCTTAAGGGCCCTTACTCCCATAGACACGCTTCGTTTCTCGATTGATTCTTTATTTTACAATCACCGTGACATCGTAAAGGCCAACGAATCGCATGTTGGAAGGCTCTTCTCTGTGCACGATGCACCCCTGAACTTGTTGAAACCCGACCGATCGATCCACTTTGCTTCCACTAACGTTTGCCGATCATCCGTCGAATTTTGGATTCAATTCAGTTCTCGTTCACATTCTTTCTGACGATTAGTGTATTTTATTTATAACCGTCATATGAAATATTATATTTATGTAATATTAGGTTGTCCGAAATGTTTTCTGTTTTATTTTAGTTTATCGAATTATGCACGAACATAATAATAGTAATAGAACGAAATGGATCATACGTAATTCAATAAAATAATATAAAACAGAAATTATTGTCTATCAATTATCACCTTATGGAACGAAAGAAACTTTCGGATAAATATTTTAATTGAATTTTATACTTATTATATGTAAAATTATATTTATATAAAATTATGTAATATTATACTGTTGAATGACATTTGTAACAAGCATTAATCGGGTCATTCTTGTGCTGCAAATGTTAATAAATTGGATTGAAATACAAAGTTCAAGCATATCCTTTAGATAGTATATCTTATTTTTTATGTTTTATAGATTGTCGTATTTTGAACTGATCAATTAGGTTTCTAAAATAGGCAACTTTTGAAGGCCGTGATGAGCTACCAGTAAACATATGCAGGTAGCTTGCAATTTATGTCCCTTGACTGAAAAACAGATGAAATATAGAAGGAACATATATAGAAGGAATATATATAGTATAATATAATATATAGAAGGAACATAGAGGAAAACAGGACGTTTGAAAATCACAGCGATTTTAGACGCAATTTTAATGGAAAAATATAGGCAGCCCTTAAAGTCAGGTGAGCAGAAACATTGTACAGTACCGCGAGTAATTATAAAATGAACCCCATCTATAGATTTTTTATAATATTCAAACAAAAATTGACAAAATCTTGTATATTATAATAATTATAATTTTATATTATATATTTCGTATTATAACATAACATAAAACTTGAGATACAACAAACAAAAGCTTTTTCCTCTAAAAGACTGGAAAAAAATGAATTTTCTCTTAAAATTATGTTTTTGGTTGTGAAAAAATATAAACTCAACGTTAATTTTGTTACCTTTGCGTGTAATATTTATTAGGTTTCCCTTTATTTTTCATCACGTCTATCAATCTGATGAGTACACTATCAACTGACTTATTTAAAGTTTCGTTTCAAAAATCCGCTCAAATGGATTTTATTCTTTTCTCATGTTCCACGATATGTTCTATAGGTGGCTTCTCCTGATCATAAATTTTTCTTGCTAAAATTCTTCACAGGTTCTCGATCAGATGGATAATAATTCTATTTCGAAATCTTGAAATCACTTTTTTGTAGTGGCAACTGTATGAATAGGAACATTGTCTCGTTGAAAAATTGCCTTTCTGTGTTCTATTTCGGTTATGAGAGGCAATAACTCGCCATGCAAAACGATTTAAAACAAAACGATTTCACTTAAATTATCTAGGCATGATCAGTGATTTGTCAGAGATGACTCTGACTGACACCATGATTTTTCATTGAAGCAAAACTTCTGAAATTCGCAATATTGCAATTTGTGATCGATTGAAAATTGATAAACTTTCGCTCGGAACATTTTTTTGTCCGACTATCAGAAACGTCTGAAAAATCGTGAGCACTAATTTTTGGACCACTCTCTATAAATATTCACAGCACCGTATTTCTGTAAATATTCGTAAAACGTAAAGATTTCGTTCCTCCAGCGATTCATGCGCGTGATATTACGATATTTCTAGCGATAAATAGTATAAAATGACCTCGACCGGCTGATAAGTGTGCCCTTTAACTTATCGAACACGAAGCTCTTCATGTTTGTTCTGTTTAAACATTTTCAACAACGATCGTTGCAAGCATTCTGCTACAGTGGTAAATGTCAGGACCTCTGCGACCTTTAAACAATGTTGTAAATCAACCGTGAGCCATTTTGAGCGAATAAATCGATCATTCATTCCGCTCCGTTTCCCCTTTCCCATGAATTAACATAACGATTGACTTTTATCGGCGATTTTTATCACGATAATCACCAATTTTCTTGTTCTCACATTACAGAAGGAAGCCACTCTACCGAATCTTCCGGTCCCGGATTTGGAGTCAACCTTGCAGAAATATTTGACCCAGGTCGAGGTAATCGCTCCAAATCATCTGCCGAAAACCAGGAGCCTGGTGAAAGCTTTCCTTTCTGGACCTGGACCGAAGCTGCAACAACGTCTTTTGGAACGTCGACAAAAGGTGTCCAACTGGGTAAGCGAATTTTGCCACTTTTCGTATCTTACGATGGCACAGAATTCTTATTATTATTGCAACTGTTCGTTCTTTGTTGCGACTTATATTGAATGCAGTTGAATTTTAAAGTTAACGTACGAAGCAAAGATACCTTCGAAGACCAACATAAAATATTTAAAGCAGAGGCGAACTTTTCAAACGAGAACATATTCCAGATACATGCTACACTGCTCAAAACAATTGTTCCTTGCATTGTTATGTTGCACGCAATACAGTTATTAAAATGTATTGCCTGTACTATACAAAGTTGAAAATATCTGGGTAATTTTTGCATTTGATATTAGAAACGCAAAAGATGTTGAAATAAGTATTTTCTAACTCGTCTGTTCTCAACTCTTTGTTGTTTTACTACACCGATAAATGATTAGAAGATGATGTTGCGACGCTGATTTGTATCGGCCTTAAGGTTCAGGGTTCTCGTGTGGCAACAATAAAAAAATGTAATTCTCATGAATTTTTTTTAGACTAACTATTAGTTACTATTGGAACTAGGCCTTCTTTGGATGTAAATATAGTCTTCAGGTTCTTCATTATTCCTCTTATTTTCATTTTATTATTCAAATATTCACATTTTTCTCCAAATATAGTCTTCGTTGTGTCACTTTTAAAAACAGGTTCGATCCCGCCGTAAAATATCTAATTTTAAGAAAATTCCTCAACATTCTGATGACTGTGGCAGATGCTATACTGTACGTCAATAATATGTTACGTTACCAAAGGTCATCACAAGACTCGTGCAGTATACATCAAATAATAAGAAGAATTGAAATAAAAAAAAATACCTTTGTACTTCAGGACTATCTGTTTACATTCCCAAAGAAGCTTAAACCCACATAAGCAGTTAGTCTAAAAAAGATTCATAAACATCACTTGCTTTTATTATTGGTGAATGATAGAGTACCTCCGTTGCGAAATTTAAATGATGTAGCATCATTCTTTTTGACCGGGTCTGAGATTGAAAATTTCTAATATTCCTTTCCCCACGCTGAAATTTGTTCACTTTTTGAAAGGTTTTTTTAGAAAGACTGTGTTCAAATAAAACAACAATATAGTAGCAAAATCATAGAGACCGTAACGCAAATAATGCCTGAATTATTTTGTCTAATTTTAAATCTTATATCATCTTATACATTTATAGCCGAATATATACGATAAATGAAAGCTTATGCATACTCCATTAATAAATAGGAGAATTGAAATCTTGGATACAGTTTAGAAAATGAATATAGGTATTGATCATGAATTATCATGAACCAAATACATTGGAAGTTTTATAGAATGATGAATAGGAGACCTACATGTTCGGTAAGATTAATATACATGGTATCTTAGAAAGCATAGTACAAGCGCCCGAGTAGTGATTCTACGTGCAAACATGAGTCGAAAAAGAAGAATAACATTTTTTTGTTTAAGACTCCTTTTTGAGAAAAATGAGATTGAAGATCGGTCGGGTGACTGTGTACCAATTATTAGTTTCGAGATATCCGACTTTTCTTTCCCCTCGTGTTGATATTTATGTACATTTAGAATGATTTTATGAATAAGGATAAGAGTATTACTTTTAAAAAATCTTTCTATTAACGTAACACGTGTTAAATATATCGCGTTGCTGCATGCATAGCTCTGCTCGTCTAATAAAATTAACATCAGCACGAGCTGAAAGAAAAATGGGGTACCTCGAAACTTAGAATTAGCACACGGGTACCTGACGGATCTTCAAATTCATATTTCTCGAAAACATAGCTTCAAAGAAAAAAGTGTCATTCTTTTTCTTCAACTTATTTTTACATGTAGAATCACCATCCAACCGCTTGTACCATGATTTTAGAGACATTCTGTATAATATTTATGTAGGAATAAAATATGCATGAAGTCGCTATAGGAATAAATTAACAATGTTTTTAAAACTTTGATACATTATACATGTATACAACGCTTTTAAACGAAAGGTTCGCGAAGAATATAATGTTAAGAGGTAGATATTTTGTAGTAAGATAAGTGGTGATTATATTTTACTAAAATAATCGGCGATATAGCGATTGAAATGCAGACACAAGCCTTCAAACTATAGATACATTGCATACATATATCTTTATCCTGATAAAATATTGAAAAATATTGTTCGAATACAAAACAAGCTCTTTTAAACGAAAGTCATTTAAAACAGAACGGATGGAAGTAACCCCAAAAATTTGTCATATAATATTTTAACAACTGTATTCGTATTGGAGCTAATTTCTCTCCACGATAATAAATTTTAATATTGCAAACACCGAAAAAATTAAACCATCTTTATCATGCAACGATAATGAATCTTATTTAAGTGAAAAAATACCTATTTTGAAATTTTTAAAGAATAACTTAATACCACAATTTTAAAAATTTTACCATAAGCACATTTAAACTATTTTTGTGAAATAAATGTATTTCTTTTTTATCATCGATCGTTGCACATGGCGTTTACGTGACATTTAGTGGGAGTTGCTTCTTATAGATGCAAAAAGTAAATGTCAATCTGCCATTCTCAAAAATCTTCAAACGACGCGACGCAAAGCTTACATGACTGTTTCGTTGAATATTCAGAGTATAAAAGATATGCTTCAATCCGCACCGTCTCTCGAGGATACCTCACTTTTCCGATGTACATCTTTTATATCGGTTATTTTGATAACTATAAATGTTTTCAGTTACGTTCAAATAGTTCTGTCACGTTCATGCGAATGACAATATATCGACTCAAGCGGATTTGAATTTATTTTAAAAGAAATATTAACTGAATGATGGCATTCAGATAAATGCAAAGGGACTTACAAACAATACTTTCAATATAAAACTGTATATATATAGATACTTAAAATTGTCAATTCAATTTATGGTTAGTTTTAAGTACGTTACGATAATTGTGCTATATTTTGCAAAGTAACAAACGAAAATTATTAAATGATAGATGTACGTTTGAATACAATAGAAAATTTTTAGTTCCTTTTTAAATTATTGGACATTTGAATTTTTATTAGATTAGATCATTTATTTTTTAAATTAAAATTTCATTAATAAATTATTCATAATAATGAAAGATGAATACGTTATTATAATTATCAAAGATTTCAGGATAATTCTATTTTTCCTGTTTAATTTATCAAACTACAAAGAAACGGGACAAATGTACGTACTTACGTATTATTACGTAGCTACCGAAGTAGAGTAATTCTCGTTCACTACAAAACAAATGATCCGTAAATCTATGTTGCTCATATTGCGAATTCTAAAATGCCTGAAACATCACTACGTTTTCATCACATCAACCTGATTATCCTTAATGCAAAATGAATTGAACGAGCAAAATAGCATTTGCAAACAGTTCTTTGTAGGAGATTCCTATGAACATCGGTGATAAATTAACCGTTGCGTTTGCCTTACGATAATGATTGTCATTTGTTATTCAGCTAAACATCGTGTCATGGAACAGAACTATACGGAGAACATTAATGCCACGAACATGGTAATGTTAAAATGAAATAAACGTTAGAAATTGCTGTTCCAAACTGCCTTTAGTAGATATAATTTGTTATCAATATTTAAGTTTCTTTTCTTTTATAAGGAAATAATGGATACACAACATTTTCCGCTTTATATTATTTTATCGAAATACGTATGATCCATTTTCTTCTATCAAAATAGAGATCACAACGTTCGACAGATTAGGTTTCATGTTTGCATAAAGGTGCATCATTGTAAAAGACGTGTCTGTAAAGAAAGACACTTTTCGGACAACCTAATCATATTTATATACAGGCTGTCTCTAAAATCGTGGTAGAATCAGCCGGGTGGTGATTGTACATGGAAAAATAAATTGAAAAAAAAGGAATAATATTTTTCCGCTTAAGACTTCATTTTCGAAAAAGATGACGTGTATTAGTTGCAAGTTTCGAGGTATGAAATTTGTGTTTCTGCTTGTGTTTGTGTTATCAAATCCAAAGTGTACTCCAAGAATAATAACAACGTTGAAGAATTGAATGTAAATATCGTTTTGGCTCTTAAAAATTTTAAAAATACGCGTAATTCAGTATGAAAAGTTATAGCAATTTAGCTCAAAGGGTGTACAGCTTTATATGCAGCAACGCTTCTTACGTTAATCAAGGGATTTTTAAAAAATACTACACTTGGCTTATTTATGAAACTATACAGATTAAACAGCAACAATAAACTATACAGATTGAACAAAAGAAAGTAACAGGAAGCATATCGTGGGAATGTCCATACTTAATAACACAACACCAACAGAAAACAAGCAGAAGCAGGAGTTTCATAGCTCGAAACTCCCAATTAATACATCGTTTCGTGTCAAATATTCGCTCTTTTTTTTCAAAAATAAAGTTTTAAATGAAAAAATGTTATTCTTTTTTCCGGCTTATCTTTTCACGAATCGCCACCGGGACTGTTGTATTACTATTTTCAGGACACCCTGTATGCACCAGATGATCTAAAAATCAGTTGCCGCGATTTTTCACGCACGTCTGATAGTCGGAGAACAAAATGTTTCGGACAAAAGTTAATCAGCTTTTAATCGACTACAAATTGCAATATCATAAATTTCAAAAAAAGCTTTAGTTCGCTGAAAAGTCAACGTCGCCTCTATTTTTTAAAAGGAACAATGCATTTTTTAATTCTCTGCAAAAAGGTATCAAGGTACTTGGATCCAAACATGATTAGCTTAAAAGATGTTTTAACTTCAATGTTGTGAAACTTGTCGGATAAAAAACAAGGAAAACATAAAAACAAAAAAGTCTTACGCTATCTTTCCTTGTCTTTCACACGATTAATTTTACAACATTAAAGCTAACATATTTTTTAAACTAATCACGTTTTGAACCAGGTGCGTTAATACCTTTTCACGGAGAATTAAAAATGAATTGGATGGTGTAAAAAAAATGTGTTGTTCCATTAAAAAAGTGGAGCTGACTTTAATTTCTCGTTGTAGTACGATGTTTTTTAAGTTCTTAATATTGCAAATTTGTAGTCGATCAAAAATTGATTAACTTTTCTTCGAAATATTCTTCTTGTTCGACTATTGCTGATCTAACCTGAAAAATCGTGACGATTGATCTTTAAACCACCCTGTATATAGATATAGATATTATATACAGGTTAACTGAAATTAAAAAATGCGTAATATTGAACACATGGTATCTATTTATTTTGAAATGCCAAATTCGACAGAAGTTGTTATATTAAAATAAAAACTGTAGTGACCATTTGAAAATCTTTGTAAGTATAATAATAATTCGCGCGTTCTAATTAATATCATCTTATTTTGACGTACCTTACAGATTCTCTTCGGGTTTAAAAGTTGTTCCTTTCAAAGATCCTTTAAAACATTTTATTAATTATTCATTCTGAGACGGTTGAAAGGTCAAATGCTCCGAGTTTAAGTGATATCGACTAAAGATATCTATATATATAATCAGGAATTATGATAGTCGACCTACTTGTTCCTTGGAAACGTCGATTTCGCCTTCTCGATAATAATTCCTCATTAGGAACAAATATCGAGTATTCTGTCTGTTGGATTTCTTGCTCGGACAGTTAGCATAAAAAAGTTTTTTAGCACTCGAAATATCTAACTTCATAGAAAGTATTTTTTAGTTGATAAATTTAAGTGACGCAACCAATAAATTTGAAGTTTGGAATTGTAATTGCAGAGTTTCCGTGCTTATTATACAATTAAAGGCTTAGAAGGTTTTCTTGGTTTCTTAGTCAACACTTTAACTGCCACGTTGGTCATATATGACCGGTCACGGTTTCTCATGTGACGCCACGGTGGTCATTGGTGGTTATTCTTACAATTATAAAAATGGTATGAAAATTGAAAGTTATGACATTTTGAATATAACCGATAAATAGAAGATACTTTAAAACAAAAAGTGCTCCATTAAACAATTAAACATTTTTATTAGAACAAATTTTGCATCTAACGGTGCACTGTGTTTGCATCCATATCTTTGAATATTATCTAATCTATGAATATTATTATAAACACACCTTAGAAAATAATCGTAAATGCTGCTTTATAATCATATAATTCAAGTTAGAAGTGTGCACATACCTTACTATTATACAGTGTGATTGGTAACTGGTAGTACAAGCGGAAAGGGGGTGATTCTACGCGAAAAAAAGAAGCCGAAAATATAGAATAAAAATTTTTTTTAATTTTCTGTTTTTTTTTTTTTTAATTTTTCCATCGAGACAACGATTTACAGTGAGATCCGTTATAACGAGTCGTGATAAAGTGCACAAGTACCGAGCGAAAATTCAAAGTCGATTTTCTCGAAAACAAAACCTCAAACGAAAAATTTTATTCTATATTTTCGACTTCTTTTTTCGCGTAGAATCACTCCATTTCCGCTTACACCACCAGTTACCAACCACCCTGTATATAGAATGAGCAAATACTGTTTACTAATATCTTTTACGCGTTTCAACAATATATTCTGGACGTTTTGCTTACGACGAAATAACGAATGCGAATGGTTTGTTGAAATAAACGAAGCCTTGTTATCATATATCACTATTAACTGTTACCAAGACGTCACGGTGGTCACGTATGACCACCAATAAAATAAACGGTCCATTGGGGAAGAATGTTGTCTTACATCATCAGTTTATTATTATTTTGCCATTATATGCTTTGAAGAATAAAAATACTCCCGTGGCGACCTGAACGAAACATGTAATTTCGGCGTCAAAGTGTTAATGGTAATTATTAATTTCAAATTCTGACACTATATACGTATATTATGCAAGCTATCGCAATATAACTATTGTTATGTACTGTGCCCATTTAAAATTTATACACGCGATTACATCTCTATGTAACAAACATACGAAAAAATGTTTCAGACGAAAGATGTATAGTATCAAAGGGGACATAATCTAATATAATTCAATTTTTTGTAGATGGCTAAGTGAAGATCATATGAACGTTTTTTAAAATGGAATCATATAGCTTGAAATATAATAATCGATCGGTCTCGACATTTCCTACAAAAAGGTATTAACACATTGTAGACCAGCAATTTTACTGAGAATTTATCCCATGTCACCGGCTATTATTTCGTAATTGGATGTGGAAGTAAAACAATATAAATAAATTTTAATAAATTTTGTTTATTATTCAACTTTTAATATTTCTTTTTCCTATAATAAACAGTGTAACAATCACCTACGTGTAATGGTACACAACAGCTTTTGCAAATATATCTAGTTTCGCTGCGTTTTCTTTTTGAATAGCATACTCTACACGCTCTAGTCAGATTTGTTTTTCTTCCAGTGACTATTTTTTCTGAGACGTGGTCTCTTAGTTGTCCGGAAAGCCTGAAAGGTGTATCATTATAAGGAGCTGTTTTAGAAATTCGAGAAGCGTCAGGTGCAATGCTGCATTCTTTGAAATCCACAGTTATCCATTTTCTAGCTACTTCCAGTAGAAATTTTTTGTATACTGTTTTATTTTCTGGCAGATAGGTACAGTACATTTTATATGCATTGAGCAAGGTGCAGTTTATTAGAAAAAATGCTAATTTTTTCGACCACTTTAAAGTTAAACGACGCTGATGCGAAAAAAGCGCATCACGAGATAACTCGTGACCGGTCAACGATGTGTTTACCTATTTATGACGAAAAATCGTTAATGTAGAAGATGTCTTAACTTCAATTTGCCAAATTTAATTTACGTTGTCTTCGCTTTCCATACGCAAATTTAACAAATGAAAGTTAAAATATCTCCTAAACTAGTAATTTTTCGACATATATAGATTAATATATTTTTGTGATAATGCCGAATCGATTATTGTATTTAAATTCGCTTATGATTCACTTTCATATGACCTCTACTTGGCCACCTATGAAAATATCAATTTCACCAGATTATGTCCGCTTTGATACCATATAACTTTTTACTGAAACATTTATTTCTATTTCTCAAACTTACAGAAATAATCGCCTGTATACACTTAAAACGGACATACAGTGTACTTGCTTTTTTACCGCGTTCTAAAAATTTAGTCCGATAGAATTACGATATTTGCATTATAAAACATCAAAATTAATTGAATTAATCAACTTTATTAAAACGACGTACCTTCCAAAACCAGATACGTGTCATTAAATATTCGTGTAAGAGCATAAGAAAACATCAAAATTAATTAATTTAGTTAATGTTATTAAGACAACGTACTTTCCAAAATCAGAAACGTGTCATTAAATATTTGCGTAAGACCATAAGAAAACGAAAGAAATCAGGGTAGGGAATGCCGAATAGTCGATGACGATAGAGAAAGGGCGGCGATGAAGAGCCAAGAGGGTAGTCGGTAGGTAGATTCTTTCTCCGTATAAGTGGCACAACAGCATTTTCGTTTCAACCCACGTTGCCTCCGGAGAATTTACTTCTCCTGGCATAGGCATCAACCTACACGAAATATCCTGCGCGTTCTCCGTGACTTTTGCGATCTCCCCATCTCGTGGCCACGGTCCCACGGGAATCCCGGTTCGATGCATGCCCCGGTATAAGCCTCTGCGCGTCCCCATGGCCATCCGGTTCCCGTGGCACATAAATAAATAAATAAATGGATTTACGAGGGCTCGAGCACGAGCTCATCCCGTGACTCGTGACGGTTCGCTGGAACGAAAAAGGGAACCGAGGACCTTCTACGCTTCAAACTATGCCGGAACAATGCGAATATTGCGCCGAAAATAAAGCGGCAAGCGTGAAATACAAAGGGGTTGAAAAAGGTGGAAGATGAAGGTGCTGTTACGTCGCGAATACTTAGCGGTTTTCTACTTTCAAAGTGGACTGTATGATGATGCGTGAGTACAGATTAGATCCACTGAATATTGAATGAAAAGGTAACAAAATTAACATGAAGTTTATATTTCTTCACAGCCAAAAACACTATTTTAAGAAAAAATTTCAGTTTCTCCGGAAAGAAGACAATTTTTCTTTACCGTACCTTCAATTTTGTCTTACATTACAATATAAAATTATATGAACGATCTCATCAATTTTTGTTTTAATATTACGAAGAATCTAAAAATAGAATCGAGTTTATAATTATTCATGACACTGCCAATGTCTGGAGTTTCCAACTCGCATCTTTCATTCCCTTCCACGAGGGTAGGATGCGCCAAGTTCCTTACGAGACAGGAGACTGAGCGTTGCGCAACGAATAATTAGTTAACTTCTCAAACATTGCTACCGCCCAAGAGAACGCCGATCTGAGGACGTAGGTACGAAGTACAGGTCATCTGAGTTAGGCAAAGTCGCGTAAATGTGACGATGCACACCGTTCGCGTGCGTAGGTTCTATACTGCGAGAGTTTACAATATGCCAACTGTTACTGAAGTGCCAGGCGAAACTCCGACTATTTCGTTAATTTTATACAAATTAAAGTTCTCCTGACTATAAACGAAATTACGTGGTATGTAGCAGTTATACGTATAGAAATCTAAACTCCAAAATAGGAAAATAGGGAAGTCGCGTCAGTATCGTAAATCCTGCAAAACTAATTGCTGACGCCTTAACAGATGCATAGTGGCGCCTTCGCCTTCATATCACACTGATTGCGAGACTTTCATCTCCCGCTTATTAACATATAATTATAATTGTAATATTATATAAATAAATATATAATTATAATTTGTATTAAATAGTTTGAATAAGTTGTAGATAGGCTATTTCATAAGAACGTAGAATATACTCGAGAATAAACTTCAAACGACATAAGGAAAACCGTATGAGATAATTTATAGAGACGGACGTTTATTTGTCGTGGTTCTCAAAAATATTCCAATACTTACATTTCTTATTATTGATTATAGGTAATAAATTAGAAAATGTAATTAGAAATGTAAGTAGAAATATAAGTAGAAAATAATCCTTTGTTGTAATAATTATTGCTTTATTGAATTTATATTTGAGGAAACCACGTCAATATTTTGGATTGAATTCTTGAAAACTAACCGTTAGTAATACAAAATAAACAGAGAAAACAATATTGGCGTCCACTTGTGCTAAACAAATCTATCTATGTACACAGATAATTTATTTTCAATATGTTCAATAATTTTTGCTGTCACATACTATGCACACATGCATTCATTTTTCATAATAATCGTATAAAAACAAGCAATTGTTGAGAACCAAACGAAATTTTCATTGTTTAATTTCTCCAAAACGAAGGTGTCAGACTCCATAGTTCACGCAGCTAAAACACTTAAATATACAGGGTGGTTGGTAACTGGTGGTACAAGCGGAAAGGGGGTGATTCTGCGCGAAAAAAGAAGTCAAAAATATAGAATAAAATTTTTTTTAATTTTTCTTTCTTTTAAATTTTTTTAAAAATCTACAGTGAGATCCGTTATAACGAGACGTGATAAAGTGCACGCGTACCGAGCGAAAATTCAAAGTCGATTTTCTCGAAAACAAAGCCTCAAACGAAAAATTTTTATTCTATATTTTCGACTTCTTTTTTCGCGCAGAATCATCCCCTTTCCGCTTGTACCACCAGTTACCAATCACCCTGTATATATATCTACAAGGCTTTGACTGTCCAAATATCGTTTATTTGGTTCAATCCAGTTTCAAATACCACGAGGGTAAAATGAGCACTGTGCCTTTAGCGACCTATATTGACGCCAACGTCAGTCTTTTGCTAAGTTTCTTTCTTTTTTTTTTTTATTATTTAATTTGTACTTCACAATTTGTCCGGGTGGACATTTACTAAATTTTTCTAACTTAATTGCTAAATAACGTGTGGATGGCTACCTCCAGTGGGATACCATCTTCGAGTTTGACTATTTTATTTCTCTTTTGCTAAATAAGTGGATTTTTTATATGCATAATTTTTTTTGTTTTGGTATATATACTAATCTCTTGGCAACAGCCTCAGTGTCGTATATCTCCTATGTTTCTCATACGTTAGTAAGTATGAGATACGGAGCATTTCGTTTTCGCCGCGAGTTTCAGGTCATTTTCCAATAACGAGTAATCCACTGAAAAATCCCACAAATTTAGGCCTCGAAATGATTATACTTTTCTAAGGGCTGTTAAATTTCTTTATATTTTTCTGAAAAATCATAATCTTACGGGTAAGATTCTACAATAGCTTTTTTTTAATATTTGTTAAGTACAAAATTGTGTAGTTTTAAATAAATTCCCTTTTTCTCATAACTTTCCGTCAAATTTTTATTTTTATCGCGAAAAAGTTTAAACATTTGGTTAAAGTATTACTTGTATAGGA
Source organism: Bombus vosnesenskii (assembly GCF_011952255.1). Lineage (NCBI taxonomy): Eukaryota > Metazoa > Arthropoda > Insecta > Hymenoptera > Apidae > Bombus > Bombus vosnesenskii. The sequence continues at coordinate 66,370 of NW_022884333.1, forward strand.
AATTGGGGACTATAATAAGTACTTCAGAATTTGTTCGGATCTTTCTAAAGCGCAAAACTACAAGAAATCAGGCCAGACTAAAAGACACACAATGTTGCTCACGTTAGCGAAACTTCATATTCCCGGCGAAGAGTTAAATTAACGTTACGACAAGGCAAAGTTCAATACGTGGAAAATTGATGCAATTACCTTCAAATGTTGTAACGTGTCTTACAAATAAAATCAAGGATTTCGCATTATCTTCTAATGTTTGTCTTCATTTTGTATGTATTTATAATGAACGAGAAAAATTATTCGTGTTATAGTAAATATACTGTTATGGTTTATAAAATACTTGAAGTACCTATCGAAATATAGTTAAAGGAAGGTGCTGGTACAGTGGTACAATGGTACAGTGTCATTGTCATATGTCAAAAATTCCTTTAAAGTCAGTAATATACTTAAAAAATCAGTAAGACGATACTCAGACATAGATAATTGCACAAATTAAATCGAAAAGTCAGTAAAAAAGATTGGAATTTATAATTTTTATCGTCACGAATACGCATTGGTATAACTATATGCATAAGATACCTTATGCATATCCTTTGCACGAATTTTCTCAAGATACTGAGTAAATTTCCCGAGAGTGCGAAAATCATTTTTATAGGAAAGTAAATTTTCGAACTACGATATATAGATATACGTAGGTCTATCGGGCTTAAAACTTCCACGCTTTCCTATATGGATCTACGGGGCTTAAAACTTTCATACTGTTACGATACCCGTACGAGTACCGTACGAGAAGTTATTCCATCATATCCTACAGTACTGAAGATAAAATTTCGTAATCTTTTCTCATCTCATTTAAAGTATAATCTTACTCGCGCAATATCATTATCGATACAATCCAATATTTCGAGCAGAACTCCTTTATACGATTATCTATTATCGCATTATGTTATATCGACTTACATAAAAATCATTATTATCTAAATTCTAAAAATCAGCTTTAAATTGATACAATTCGCAGCTTTGTAAATTACAATAATATATAATATATATATAGCTAATTAATTAAAAAATTTGTGAATGTATAATATATATTCTACTGGAATTTATCCCGACATATTATTATTAATTACGATTAATTCATAGACTAACAAATTTTTTTAAAATTTCAGTATGTAGAAGGATTATATAAAATTAGGATGTGGAGTAAATTTTGTATTTTAATCTCACTTGCTTCTCATTCGTAAAACATTCTTCGTATTGATCACTATTTTATGTTATTATTACTATACTTATTACTATATTTTACTATACCATTGTTACTATACTTATTATGACTATATCTTACTATGATGATGTTACTATACTTATTATTGCTATATCTTACTACGCTATTATTACTATTCTTATTATTACTCTATTTTACTATAGTATTGTAACTATAACTATTGTATTATTATTACACTATATTTATATACATTTTATGCCACTTTATATCATTTAATAGGTTTATCATTCAGGGCACATTATTCATCGAACAGTAAACTATAGAAGTGAATGCTGTGCAGTGAAAACGTGTCTCAAACTTTTGTGATCACGTATGGATGAGTCATAAATACATGAGCGTATTGCAAAAAAGACTTTTCTATAAACTATGATTGATGATTGACGACACGCTTCGTACCAAAAGACAAAATGTTCCTTTCGAAAGTTATTTGTCACTATGAGAGGGACTGAACGAACTTGCAAAACTTAATTGCCACGTTTTATGGTTATGTAGAAATTAGTTTCGGAGAAAAACACAGTGGTGTGAGATGAAAGGCGTCCATTGAGTAACAATCTTAAAGAATACAGTGTATAGTGTGACGATGTTACACAACATGTACAATTGAAGACTTCTTGTAGACAACACTGTAAATACCGAACACCATATTTTTTAGCAGAAAGAGAAAAGGCTTCTCTGACTTGAAATTACTTTCGAAATTTCATCTGCTTTCATTATTATAGAATCTTAAGCATATAAAATAATCTAATGCATCAGGAAATTTTCCATTTTTTGCACTAATATTCATCAGACAAATAGGTTTTGTAGAAAAGTCTATATGTGTCTCTTAGTTGTATCGAAAATTGAATGTGCCATTCATTTAAATTTGCAGGCAATATATGTACCAATCCTATTTGTCCCTAGATTACTGGTACAAAAACAAAAAATATATTTCTTCAAGATGTTCTTTTTATTTTTATTATAAAAATGTTTTATAATGTGTGAGTGAGAACAATTATAAAACTTATGATATTTAATGTCCATGTGCTGGAACATGTCTATCGCTTAACTTACATTGTCTTATACAAAGATAATGTTGAACGTACCGGTAGCATCATCCTCAAACAATATTAGTAATTATTTACAAATGGAAATTCCTCATAAATGCTATACTACAACACATTGGCATGTGGCACACTACATGATAAAGAAACAGTTTTTAATTTTTCATTTACAGTGTTGTCTACAAGAAATCCTCAATTTATGTAATGATTTTGTTACTCAACAGCCCAGATGCACATGTAGATAATTTCTTTAATAAAACATAAATAGATCGCGCAACTTTCCTAATTCATACTTTTCTGAACACAAATTCATATTTCTTATGTAAAATAATAATTTTCGTTAACAACAATCTACACAGCCTATAACTTTCACTTAATGCCACACGATATGCATCGCAATTAACATGTAGCTACATACACGTGCATTTTTGTAATTTTGGCATTTAACGAATCCGTGATAAACCTCGAAACCATACTTACGATGATGAGAGAAAAGAGAATCACGTTGCCTGAGACCGTCTAGCGTGAGATAGAAGCACGTAACGTGCATGTATGCATTAATAGGGGGTTTGATGGATTAGGAAAAAAGAGGCAAAGGCACGTTGTAATTAATAGTAGCTCATACTGATTGCAAAGGTTTCGCAAAGTCTTTGGGATAGATCGGTGTACGCTACTGTGTAATTTACCAACAGGTCAGATTCGTTCGCCTGCCGACCAAGCGTCGTGTATTCGTATTTTGATTTTTGACACGTACTGTTGCGAGAAAACGCGAGGCAATGAAGAAATAAATGGTTAACGTCTAAACATGTTGACAGATAACGAGAAAATTACTTAATTAAATACAAAATGTCAAATACCAGACAAATAGAAGAGACGAATTAAATGTTAGGGATTAAATAAAGATTAATTATAGTGCGATTCTACTATGGTAGAAATGTTGTATGTATGTACGTATTATACGAAACTTTTTAAAATCCGCATTGTACATGCAGATACGACTAACGTGATTGTCTTCTCATAGTTTGCATACAATCCGAGAATATACATGTGGGATAAAAGCTGCAAATTACTAGATTGCGGATTTTTATACATTTATAGGAAATTTGAAAGTGCAAAATTACATAAAATGTGCATGATGTGAAAAAATATATAAAATACCCAAGGTACAGTACTTTCTATAAAACTTAGAAGGTAACACGATTTTCTACCAACGTTCTACTTTTTTAACTCTGATATATACTATAATATATTTAACTATAACTATAATAACTATCTTAAAAATATGAATCTGCATAAAAATCCGCAGTCTATCTATTGCAAACGTACAGAAAATTAACGTAAGGTGTAGACAATGATTCTAAACATGTAATTAGTGATAAAAATGGTCTCGCTAAATATTCTGACTTATCAATATATGTAATGGATAAAATAAAAATTCACTGCTTATACATATACAAGGTGGTCTAAAAATCATCAGTTGCCGCGATTTTTCAGGCACTTTTAATAATTGGACGAAAATATGTTTCGAACAAAAGTTAATCAAGTTAAGCTCTCGGTCGACTATAAATTGCAATGTTAAGAATTTAGAAAAAGTTTTACTTAAATGGGAAATTAAGATCAGCTCTACTTTTTTAATGGAACAATACATTTTTTTATAAACCATTGTTTTTTACTTCTTTGTAAAAATGTATGAAGATACTTGGATCGAAAAAGGATTAATTTAAAAGATATTTTACCTCCGATGTAGTGTAAAACTTAACGTATGAAAGATAGGGAAAGACAACGTAGTACTTTATTGTTTTTACGTTCTCTTTGTCTTTTGTACGATAAACTTTACGACATTGAAGTTAAAATATCTTTCAAACTAATCATATTTCTATCCGAGTATCCTAATACCTTTACCTGTCGTAGACGATTAAAAAATTCATCGAATAGTGTATAAAAAAAATGTTACCGTTCCATTTAAAAAATAGAGGTGACCTTGACTTTTCATCGAAGTAAAACTTTTTTTAAATCCTTACTATTGCAGTTTGTAAATGACGGAAAGCTGATAAACTTTTATTCGAACCAACTTTTTCCCCGACTATCGCAAGTCTGAAAAATCGTGACGACTGTTACGATAAACATCCTGTACAGATACCTTGTAATTTCCATACATATTTTTAGATTGTTTGAAATATTAAAATATAATATAACAACTGGTTGTTATTTCTATACTCAGAGATAGGATCACAATAGTTATTATTTTATTGAATGGATAAATCTATCACACAGTTGTGAGCCAAAAAAAAACCTTTATTGCAAGCGCTTACAAAAACTAGGGATAAAAACAAAAAAGCACCTTAAGCCTATCGATTAAATCTATCGATTGTAACTAGGATTATCTTCCAGTTATTATTTCTTATAACTAACGCATCTGCATATGGATGGAGAGCACGAACTCACGTTGTCATTTTTAACACAACTATTTTATTTAATCTACTAAATATTCCAAAGATCGTTCCATTTCGGATACATTATATTCGGATTATTGTACGAATTGTAAATATTTTTACCAACTTGTCGCTAATCAAAAAGCATTGTGTTAAACTACTGGCTTAGAAATGTTAGGATTTCACCTTTGCAGAAGGCATCCTCGTTTCAAACGTTTCTGACTATTAGAACAGGAATCTTATGCTGCCTATCGTGAAATTTCGCCATACTACAACGTTGTGCAACGGCTTTAGAAGGAACGCGGCCGATGCGTTGCTCCATTAATCGACGTCCAGGGGAAAACGAAGACGCGAGCTGAATGAGACTCACCCACGCGCATCGTCGCAATCTGAAAATATTTTTAGCGCTGATAAATCTACCCAAAGAATTTACTTCCCTCTCGTAACGGCTCGTCTTAGTCGTCTTACGGTAGCAGTGCGTGTTACGTGATTAAATTGCGCCATGAAATGTTCGCTCGCTATGATCAAATGATGTATGAAAAATCTAATACGGAGTAGCTTTCGTTTGTACATCGGCTATTTCAACAGATAAATCCAGAACGCGGTGTAAGAAGCATGTGTTATGTTAAGCAGATATATGTATTTGCTCTGCCTTTACTTTGGCGGAAGATATCAACTAGACATCTGTGTACATTAGGTAAATTAAATCACGCACGGTATTCAAGGGAAATCGGTAACACTCGATAGAATCGGGTGACTGCGAAGCTTGTGCAAATGGATTGCAATGTGCGCAGCAAATAAATTTCTGTTTCACTTTCTCTGTCGTATTATTTCACTTCTATTTAAAGATTTTTTTTTTATTTAATTTGTATCTTACAATTTATCCAGCTGGACATTTGGTAAATTTGGTATCTAAAGATGACGCAAGAAAAACGTGATAAGTAGGTTAAGTGACACGAATTTCGTCCCCTGATCAATCTTTGTCGATAGATGCACCAGCCTGTAAGCTGCAATTAGAATTTGAAGTAGGAATGTCGTTAGTTAAGCGACAAAAGAACAAAGGAATTCGTTGTTTCCACAATCTTGTGTGACGTTCTGCTTTTTCACGAGCAATGCACTACGTTATTTTTTAATATTCGAAGTGGCATTTTAACGTCTAACGTACGTGATTTAGTTTTGATGACGCGTAATATGTTGCTTCTACTTTCGTATTCCGAAATGACGTCCTGTCATTTAACGATTACAGCTGGCAATTATATTAGAAAATAGCTTTGTGTCTAATTTCGTCCCCCTACGTAGATACGCGGAGACGAAATTAGGAACACGGCTTTCGCAAAGAAATTCGGAATAGAACCATCGAATGAAAGCGAAGAAGATCAAAATGTGGCCTGTTTTATACGATGTAAGGACAGGTTAGATACACCGCGTCCTTCGGATGTTGCTGTACACTGTGCACATCTATATCACAAAATTACAAAATTTGTATATGATTTTTGTATAGATGCACGATTTGTTTTATATAATTCTATAATGAAACATATTTTGAATGTATAAAAGGCGCATAATACTAAGGAAAACAAACATTTTCTCACCAAAAGTGCAGGGACGAAATTAGGAACACTTTTTTAAACAATTGAAAAACGCATCCTTTCACAAATATATTTTTTACTTCGTTCGTATAAACTTTTATAAAATATCGTTTACAGATCTGCGTTACTAAGCTTCCAAGCTAGTTATACAAATTTTTTCAGATTAAAAATTGATTCAGTTTTAGACGAAATTTGGACACCTTACCCTACGTTTTTGTTAGGTTTCTAATTTGAATGTCACTCATTGTCAACGATCCAACAAACGGATTTTGTTATCAAAATCAGAACCATTTATCCTTACACGATAAACTGTGCGCCTGTCCACTGTCCACCCACAATGTCCATACATCGCCTTATGCAAACACTGAAATTAATATTCGAATCGATTCCAATTCGTGTCATGGGACACGATATTCCTCTGTGTATACATGGCATACGGAGCTCTTCAATTTTTCACCTCGCCGAACATTCTACGCGGAAACGGCAGCAAAAAAGCTCGTCGTTCTGCATCTTGATCGGAAGTGAATAATGCAGCCAGTTAGACACGACCATCGATCAGACCAAGTCGAGGAGGCGTTGTCGCGAGAAAAGGAGAAGAAGGAAGATCGAACGAATGGCAATTCGTAACGCGTTCGCTTCTGTTGAGAAAATTGCTTTCGCGACATTTCGCAGGGGTCGTTGAGTCGTTCGCCCCAGCCCTTCGAGGCGAGAAACGAAAATGTATTTCCGGATGTGTATACCGGTAAATAGAAGACTCCACCCATCGATAACTATTTCTCGTTTTCCCCTATGGACAATTATCCAAGCGGCCCATGTCTTTCTCTGCGACAATTTTTATGTTCGCTACGTATCCGAGAAAAACGCGGGTCAAACTGTAGAGAAAAGAAAAAGACGTTTGTATGAAAAAGATCTGCCTCGGTATCGTTTTTGACTCTCGGAAATTTGGAATGGAAAATCGTTTTTAGTTTCGAGTAATTTCATGTACGTTAGAATTCCGTTTATATGACGTAAATGCATTTATTGATCCTATTAATCCTACCAATTCTATCGATCAGTTTCTATACTTGCACCTAAATAATCGTGCAGCGAATGATAAATGTTCGAAATTCACTGCGATAGTTTCCTATAGAAATGGCAAGATAATAGGCTGTCCGGAAAGTGTCTTTCTTTCATAAACGTGTTTTTTACAACAGTGCACCTTCATACAAACGTGAAACCAAGTCTGTGAAATGTCGCGGTGTTTATCTCAACAGAACAAAATGGACCGTACGTAATTCGACAAAATAATATAAAACAAAAAACGTTGTACGTCTATTATTTCCTCATAAAACGAAAGAAACTTTTCGGACAACCTAATACTATTGAGGTGCTTATAAGGTGTCGACTTATTTAATAAGGTAACAAGTATATGAATTTGTAATAGCCAGATGTATTAAAATAAGTACAAGTACAAGTACAAGTACAGAGATACTGTATGCCGGTTTTAATCGTCGCTCGCTCAATGCTACTATACCAATCGATGAAAGAATAATAATCTCATAGGGAGCACGTTCATACGTTTATATCAACGGACGTTACCACAAGAAACAGTAATAAAAATCTATTAAAAGTCCTTTTTCTTCTAGAGTTTGCCCAACCCAAAACACCTTTAGTGTTCCAAGGCACAATATTATGGATCTTTCAGTTTTGAATTTTCCGTTTCAACTTGAAACTTTTTCTACGGCCACGAACCGCTACACTATGATTCAATACTATAACTCGCTAACTCGAAAACCTCTACGAGACCGCAGTTTTGTTCATCCCCTCCCACTGCGCTGCGAAAATCTCTGAAAGTCGAAATAAAGTTTACTCTAACTCGAATTCACCTGTCCAGATGCGTTATTTGAACTCTGTAAACCGAATTTAAAATTTCCAAACACAGGTCGAAATTTGCCTCCGTAAGTCGAACTTTTATCCTCGCTGCCTCTGCAAGTCGAAGTGTACCTGTAGCTATGCCGCGTGTCACAAGATATGAGAAACCAATCGTTCAATATCCAATTAGAATACGAATAAACATTTATTGTGAAGAATATTTGTCTAATAATATAACAGGATTAAGCGAACATTTATTTTCACCAACTTTGATCCTCTCCCGTGCCAGTACTCCTGCGCGTAGCAGGTTAGCCGAAACGTGAAGTTTAATTGCCAATCGCATTAAACATTAGACAACGCTACAATTTAATCTGAATTCAAAAATTAACGGCAACACAACCAAAACGAACCAAACAAAAACGTACCAGGGTAAATATTTTGGATATGAACTCCTTTCATTCAATCGTTAGAATCACCTCTAATAACGTAAAACGACACAAGCTGTATCCCTACTTCTTTGCCCTTTGACCACGTGCATATCCATGCAAGCTAAACGCTTTTTAAATGAGTTCCAAGAGCAAGGTTAAAATACTTTCGCTTTCCGAAATGACGAACGAACTTCGATATGTTTGTTTTATTTTTATTATTTAATTTGTACTTTGCAATTTGTCCAGTTGGACATTCGGTAAATTTTTCTAGCTTAATTGCTAAATAACATGTGGATGGCTACCCCCAGATGGGTCTTCGAGTTTGTCTATTTTATTTTTTTATTGAGGTCAGTGGGGTGTTTTCTCTTTAATCTTCTTTTTATGAGAGTCTTCGATATGTGGAATTTTCGTTTGTTGAGCCTCTTTTACCCGGAAATTTCGATAAATCGAAACCGCCGTAACTCGAGGATTTTAGCTCTTCCCTCGAGTTAGTTCGAATTACCGAGGTTCGACTGTGACAACGTAGATTATTAAATCGGAGCGCAGAAATTAAAACGGTCGCTAATTGGGCGATCTGAAATGGAGGAAATCGTAGAGAAATGGAGAGAGCGCGAGGTCCGAGGGTCCGCACGGCCGGCTATTTCGTGCCCTTGTAATTCGAATTGAATTTACCGCCAGGAAAGGTATGAACGGACCAGGAACGGGGCAGAGGGCCGGGTATGGAGCGGTTCGCGGATGAATAATGGAAGTTCCAATGAAATTTTCCAGTTCGCCGCGGGGCTCCGTAATATTAGCAACTAAAGCCCCCACCGTGAGGAATGGCAAAGCGGCCCGGGGTTGTCCGCCCCATACTAGGATTTTAGAGAGGCGACCTTTTCTCGCCTCCGAGAACGCAACGGCCTATTGTCAGGCCGGCGAAAAACGGGGAGAGGCGCAACGAAATCCGGAGCAAAACGACGAAGAAAATAAGCATGGAATTGCCACACTTGCCAAGGGGAGTTGATTAAGACAGCGGTAAACGAATCTGCTGGAATTTACGTCTCGCTTCATTATGACGTCTGCTCAATGTTATTTGATCGAACGTTGATTGCGCCGGTAAACGGGGAAGCAATTTATGGCTATTATTCGCGTTTCAGACAATTGAATTGTATTTATATTTCTTCGAAATGAAATATTAAACGCGTTCATAAATAACTCTCGCTTGAAACGTTTCTAAATGGATATGATGGATTCATTGAGAATAATTGAATTGGAACGGACGGCTTCTATAGTTGCTGTAGCCTTTCATTGTTTGTAGCTTTCATTTGTTTGTCTCTTTGATCACGAGATACAAAGCTAAAATATACGTGTTTTCAAATAAATGTGTAAATAAATACAGGGAACTATTCGACACTTTTTGTTACTTTTAATATCTTTCAAGTAATCGTTTATTTGATTCGAAGGTAAACGATGTGTACTTATACAATTTGAGATTTTAAGTGCGATTTATAGCAAGATTCTTAGTACAGGATATTGATACAAAAGAAGATTCTTTTTACTTTGCTTTAACACTAGAACTACCGATAGTTAACACGAAACTATTTCTACCAAAACCAATCAAAATGACTGGTCTTTAAAAAATACGTAATAATAGAATATTTTTTATTGATTTATTACTTTCTTACAGAAGGAATTCCATGTTATATAGTACATTTTTGGTATTATTAATCCATTGGGACCATGATCCCTAAACGAGGGTCGACACATTTATAAAATTGTAAAACCAGTCGTTTTGACTGGTGTGGTATTTCTAGTGTTAGTATCTAGCGATCTAGCGATCGATCCGGAATTTCCCTCATAATAAATATCATCATATCGAATGATACACAGTAAAAATTTTAAAAACGTGTGCAAAGTTGTGCAAAACGAGGAAACTGGTTCGATAAACAGATTGCAGGATCCTTTTACAGTTTGACAAGTACCAGTTATTTTGACTGGTATTGGTATAAGTAGCCTTGATACAAAATTATTTTGAATTTGAATACATAAAGAACAAAATAAAATTCATTATATTATATATATATCATTGTTGCGAAACTCGTTACATCATTGCGGGAAAAAAATATAACACGAAGTAAGAATTTGAAAATGAAATTGTAAAACCAGTCAATTCGACTGGTGTGGTAGTTCTAGTCTTAAACTACTAGTGGATTTGCATATAGTGGTTCTGTATCTTTATTGTTGAGGCTCACTGATAGAGGAACGAGTAGATGAATTTGTAATAGAAAAATATATTGAAATAAGTATAAGTATAAGTATATTGTATGCTGATCCAGATCCTCACTCTTACATTGTTACAATACAATAGGAAGAAGAATGGGGAGCACGTTCATATATTGAGTTGGCAACAAAGTGATTGCAGATTTTGTCATTAGGTAGTAATACAATCCAATACAATATTTATAGCAAAGGACATTACCAAAAAGTTAACCTTGGTGTGTAGCTCTAGCTGAAGGCTACAAGAAACAGCAATAGAAATCTACTTATAGCTCTTTTGTTTCTAGACCTTGTAACACAAAACAAAATTTATATTCAAGGACACAATAATATGGACCTCTCCTTATTTTGAATTTTTCCACTAAATTCTATTCTCTTCGTAGCAACGATCTCCAGGTCACGGATATGCAAAAAAAATAAGGTGTAGAGATTTTCTTGAAGTAATTACTTCAACAGTTATAATGATAAAACATAATATATTTGAACAATTTACTCCGTCATATTTATAATAACGAGCATATTTTAAAATAAATTTGTTTAAATAGATTCGTTAAGTAAGATGGGTTTAATTAATAAAATGTAAACATACGTACAGTGCCTGCATAGCAATGATAAAATATAATAATGATATAATATATAATAAAATATAATAATCAAGATAAATGATGAGTATGTTGTTAGTTTGCGATGAAAGTTGCAACATCTATAACCAGGGAAATAAAAAAGGAAGAAATAAAGAGATATCTCGTGACCAGATGGACGCTTCCCCAAAAATATCGTAGACACGTGCAAATGGCTATGTGTCTCTGGCTCAGTCTCAGAGGGATGTAGTTGTAGGCCCTTGTACATACCGCAGGGAAAAGTAGCTCGCCTTCTCACTCCCATCGACGAGATCAGGAAAGGAGTGAAGCAGGGGAAAGAGGCAATAAAGTTTCATGGCTCGGCCAGTAACGTTCCTCAAACTCAGGGAAATCCCCTTTCCAAACACTTCAACTGACATAGCTTATTTCTCCGATAAGCTTTTAAAAAACGATCGTTCCGTATATCGTCTTATCTAACTCTAAGTAATCAAATTGACATACTGTAATATATTTGTTTGCTTAAATCTTCCGGGAAACTGAACAGAAGAAAGATGTGATATTTGAGATAATCTTCATTAGCAAAGTACCTAAAGGTATCGTTGACTGTCCGGATATCACGCAGCTGCTCTTCCTCGATGTATCATCAAGAAGCTTAAGATGTCACGTATTGTTTCATACATAACAATATTGCGCGCTATTTAGTCACTATATTTGCATAAATCGTATGGTCAATCACGTAAACTCTTGCCATGATCTTCGACCAATCTATAGCATCTTTAAGACATTCTCTCGAGCGTTTTCTATGACAATGTTATGTTGTAACTTGTTTTTATACTTCTATGCCGTGCCTCTATCTCGTTACGTCTATTCTTATTCCTTTCCATTTTTTTCTGTACACATGCATCTTCTGCTCCTTTTTTGTTCTTGTGTTTCATCTTTTCTTTTTTCGTTCTTCTGTTGCTTATGTTAATCTGCTATGTAACATTCTTCCAAGAAACATTAGCTTCTGAACCGTACCTAGCCAAGGACACGCAACGTCATCCAAAAATAGAAAAACTTGAAAATTTCTTGACGAAAAAACATGAAAACTTTCCTCCAAAGCCATGCAGAAGTGGTTGATCCCATAACGACGAGCCGACGCTTTACGCCTTACGCCTTACGCGATCAAGAGAAAGAGAGAGAGAGAGAGAAAGAAATAGAAGCGTAGTATTTTTCCACAAAGAGGGGTGGTACACCGGTGGAAAAGCTGGCGTTGGGAATCACCTCCAAGTAGGTAACTTTTCTTATGAATCCCCGCGGACACTGTGCGCCACGGGGAAAAGAACGAGGAGAATAGGGGGTGACGATCCAAGTTTTCCCTCTTTTCACGCGTTCAGCCGACTTCTTTTTGGTCGTTTCTGTTTTTCTCCGGTGAAGCAGCAGAAAAAACGTGTAGGAAAGCCGTACGCAGTCTTATAGATACATGCTTAGGTTTGTAATTTCTTAATTTATGAAAAGAATCGTGCAATCGATATAGCATTTATTAAGTGTTTTCGTAATGAAAGTGAAATACCAGTGGTGGCTCACAGTATACAAGACTCAAATAACATTGGCCAGTAAACACTCGATAATTGCAGGGAAGGAAACTTTCGTTAATTGCACGGTTGTCATCCCCACCATAGGCAGAAGGTTTCCTTCAACGCACGGAGAAATTTGACAGCTCGCCATGACCAAGTAGTCTAACCCGATCCAATGTGGGGTTGCTGAGACAATGTCTAGGTATTAATACAAAAGTGAAATTCTTTTATTTTTCTACATTATGTTCATTTATGTTTTCTACATTAAAGTTCTCGCGTATTCGCGAGATCTTGCCAACCCAAACAAGACCCAACACGATATAATTTGAATTATATTTACTTATCGATATGTATCTAATTATCGTTTATCAAATAAACAAATATGGGCCAAATCATGTCGTGTTTGGTGTCGTTTTAACCAGAAAAATGTAACAAACATGTCGGTAAAACTTTCATTCGTCACAAGTCAAAAACAAGCGAGTTTGATTTTTTAGTTAAAGGTCTCAACCTATCGCGGGCCTTTAACGTTTACCAAACGCTTGGACTTTTAGTCCCTTCTCTTTCACTCGCGTTGCCCTTTTCCACGTTCGGTACGTCTAAAATCTCCGTTTTCACAAATCGTTCCTACCTTCGCATAATTGGGAAACCTGCGTTCCGATTTTTCTCCAATTATCGATGGTTCCCTCTGTTATATACGATCTTGCCCTGCTGTACAATTTCATATGAATTTCTCCTGTCTTCGTGATATATATTACAAAATACGTACTTTGGATTGTGAAGCCACTTTTTCACCGCGTTTTAACGTTCGTAGATACCTTCGAACGGAAGAACGGCTGCTTGCCACGATGTTAGATTAGGTCGAGGCAAGAAGCGATAAAGTCAAAGGCTCGAGTAAATCGATACCCTTGTAGAAACGGGAGCAGATTCCTCTTTCTGCTCGGGCTTCTCCTTTTTTAGCCATTTTCAGGATCTTTTTCAAGGCGAGGTAAAAAGAAGCGTAGGAACAAGACCGCCTTTGTCAGGCGAGATGCGCCCTTCTTAGCTTGGATTTACTACTACTTCATTAGATAAATTATTCGAAGCCCTCGGAATGTCCGCTGTGGCACGTTTTTTTGATGACTTAACACTCTTTTTGGACAGATTGAACGAACGCTTGTGGAGTTCGTATTAGTTGTCGGATTGTCTTAAATTGACATTAATAGATTCTTATATTATAAGGTAAATTCGCAATGATACAATTTTATATAGTCGTTAAAAGTCTATAATTTAGTATTTATTATGTATCGTTATAATTAGATATTATTATTCATATCTCTCTGTCTTACATGCCATATAGCTTTATCTATATAGCGCCGTGAATAATTATAAACTCAACCCTATTTTGTCACGTTTTCATACAAAATATATAGTGGAGTTTCCTTTATTTTTGATTACTTGTATTAGTTTGTTAGGTAATAGTGTTTGAATCTGTAATTATTTTTAGCGCTGTATATTATATGTATATCGCTTACTCATACGAATAATTCACATTATCAGAATATGAAAATATTCTATAATTTGTAGGGAAAATAACTAACAATGAGATACCATGTCACAGAAAATAATGTAAAAGTTGTATAGATATCCGTAAAGTAATATCAGTAAATATCCAAACAATCGCAGGAAATGTTTCTACAAAATGTCTTAATTTAATAACTATTCTAAATTTAGAAACAAATATTTCCCAATTTTTACACGAGTCATCGAACGCAAACGTTTAATATCGTACACAAAATATCGATAACCTCGTTGTTTATCGAGTTTATACGTACAAACGTAACATTCAGCGTTGTTTTACAATATTTTTGCAAATATACGATATGAAAGCTCTTTTTACAGCATCGCTTGCCTTTGTATTTAATGCATTACCGTTGAATGAACATCCGAACGGAATTATGGCGGACTTCTCTTTGGCCATACTTTGCCTTTGATCTCGAGCGAATCGTATTTTCGCCGCGACTGCGACTCCGAGAGCCTCTTTTGCGGCATGATCTGAGAAGCAAACAGTGCTGTTCGAAGGGTGAGCAGAAGGGTGAACGCGAACACATTCCATAAACCTATAATAATAGATATAATAGAGATCTAACGAACTTTGGAAATCATTTCTTGAGAAAATTATTGAACAGCGCTTGTAGAAAACGCTGTAAGTGGTAAAATTTGAAAATTTTGATTTCTTATTGAGAAATGTTCTACGTAGCATTGAGAATACTGTACTGTAGAATTTAAGAGCAATTTCCCTTTCCAAATAATGATTAATAATGCCAGAAAATGGTATCACAACGCCGCCTCTACAGAAAGAAATATAAGTAGTAATAAACATTAGATAACTGAAGACTTCTGGTAAACGACACTGTAAGTGCAAAAATGTTGTTTGTAAATAATTATACATAATAATATATAATTATATTTTTGTAAATAATTATATATACACAATAATTATTAATATATTATATATTTGTAAATAATTACTAGTAGTGTTAAAAAGTGATACCACCGGTGTTTCTAACATTGTTTCTGTATAAAACAATATAAATTAAGTGATAGATATGCTCGAACACGTGAATACTAAATATCACCAATTTTATAACAATTCTCACTCCAAATATTATAAAATACATTTTTACAATAGAAATAAAAATCACGTCTTGAAAGGATATATTTCCTGTTTTTGTGCAAGTTATCTAAGAACAGACAAGATTGGCACTTACAATACTTGCAAATTTATATGAATGACACATTCAGCTTTCCCTCCAATTAAGAGGCACATATTTTCTATAAAAATAATTCTGTTTATGATGAATATATCAGCGCACAAAATAGAAAATTTTGTGATGCATTTGGATTATTTTGTATACTTAAGACCTTATATTAGTCAAAACAAATGAAGTCTTGGAAATAATTTTAAGTCGGAGAAGCTTTTTCTCTCTGGTGAAAAGTTTGATATTTGACACTTACAGTGTCTACACAAAATCTTCAATTGTTTCTTAGATTTTATCTACGCCATTTGTCTAAATGAATGGAACATCGAGTTTTCTTTGCAACTAAGGAGCACGTACAGACTATATTTCTACAGATACACTTTCTCATAAATTTTGGCTACATTAACGTACAAGTTTTCTTTTCCTCCTGAAAAACTTGTTTCTTGGTACTTAACGATATCTTCTATGAGCTCTCATCATCTTGCACCATGTCTTCAATTTTATTTTTTAAACGACGTTAGATTAATAGATCTTTTCGTGCCTTACAGTTCGTACACATCATCTGAAATTCTTGAAAGATTTCCGTTTGATTGATTGATTAATTGTGTGCTGTATGGCGGTATAATTTAATATCGACAAGGTTTCGTAACGTAGAAAAATCCCATGAATTGCAGCGTACAAACTTACCAGGTTATTACAAACGAAGATTGATCGCAACATGCCATAACCTTTTTCGTAGCCTATACGATTTTATGTGCCGATTTACATCATGCTAACGATGGCTTGTGCAAACATTGTATAAATATTAATACAGTTTATTTGAGCGCACGTCTTCCCTGTATGCGCAAGCCACAAGATTTTTATCGTTAGATTATAGAAAACGAAGGTTAATTGTAATATTGTATTTAGTATATAATTTTGATTTATGTATTTTATAGAGTTTATACGATACATGTTATTGATGGTCTTCATGACGCAAAATGTGCTATATAATACGCTTCGTAATAAATATACTATAGACATTAGAGTGGAATATTCTACAATTAAGTAATTGCTTCTAAAGTCTTGTTACAAGTCAATCCATTACAACAAAATGATACCAATTAGGGTTTAATGATGTGTTATGATGTGGGTAATGATAAGAATTAAAGATACATTTTTAATGGCATCATTAACATCTATATGTACTTCTCATTGTCGTTTCTTAAACATTCTATTTAACAGATAAATAGTCAAAAGATATATTTCAAAACAATGATAGCTTCTTGTGTTTGTGAAGAGCCGAATTTACACTGTTTCATACGCGGATAAATATATTCTTTAACTATTTCTTTATTCATGCGCGTATGAAACAAGAATGAAAGCAGCGTTCATCCGCCGTGTTCCCCTAAAGTGAAACAATGTAAATTTAGCCAAAACGATTATAGAAAAAGTATAGGAAATTTGTCAAAATATTAACCATTTTCCAATTTTTCTATAAATTCAAATAATTATACAATGGTCGTCCAGAAAGTACTATCCGTTTACGTATATAAATTTAAATATAATACGTAAATTTACGTATATAAAACGATGTACTTGTAGAATGTCACCTAGCTTCCTTCATACGTCCACATAAGTCATAGCAAATTTTCTGTTTAAATCTTTAATATTCTCGTCGTATCGCACGTTTAAAACGGTGATGCGAATTGAAAGTCCCGCCGACGACAAAGTACAGTCTGCCGCATTTTTACGCTTTTCAACTGCTTAAAACATTCTTCTAGAAGGAATTTACTACCGAAATACAGCACTTTACGGTAATAAAGTTATGGATGAATCAATGGCAATACGGTGGATGTGGGACTTCGATACGGCTAGAGAAACTGTATGCGATCGTAAGCGTTCGATCTCTCGTTACGGAGAAACTCAAAAGTCTCAAAATCAAAGAATTCGACGTATGTGTAATTTCATTGCAAACGATAGATGCATCAAAAAAGCCAGATTACTATATTTTTGCAAAATTTTAAGAGATTTTTGCTCGGTAACGCTTTACAGGAAACGATGATTCAAGCGTATGACGATAGGGTACAAAGGGGAGAAACTCGTACAACGTTACTATGTGTTCACATAGAGCTGATGGTTGTATTGAGAAATAACTTAGTATATACACTAAAGTTACAAATTGATACATTTGTACTTGTTGAATTATTACAAAAAGTACAAATTGCAAAAGTGCAAATAGGACGGGTGATTTATTGAAAAATAACTAAATAAATAAATAGTATATATACCAAATAAAGAAATATATATTAGAAATACAGACAACTTTTGAAGATGCATTTGTATTTCTTGGATTATTGTTAGAAGTGTTCAAATAGGGCTGGTGGCTGTATTGAAAAATAACTTAGTATATACATTAGTTATAAACAAAGGAAACCTTTTAACACTTTGACTGCCACGGTGGTCATTGGTAACCGGAGCCCTTGAACTTCTTACAATTGTAAAAATTGCATGAAAATTGGCAGTTGGGACATTTTGAATGTAACCGATAAATAGAAGATACTTTGAAATAAAAAGTGCCCCATTGAATAATTAAACATTTTTATTACAACATCAATAAAAGAAAATGAGAACAAATCTTGCATCTAACAGTGAACTGTGTTAAAACACTTTAAACATAGATGTGGCTCATCGATACAATCTGGACAATAGGTGGTCACCTTTTCGGTCCGATTCTTAGCAATTTTTGATCGTAACTGTTTAACATTTTTTTTATGGCACTCTCTGCAAAGTTTTCGTGCCAGGTACGCTTACCCTTTTTTCTTGTGCATTTCGTGTCGCACAGTTAGAAGTGTGCATATACTTTACCATTATATATAGAATGAGCAGTTACCGTTTACTAATATCTTCTACACGTTTCAACAATATATTCTGGACGTTTTGCTTACGACGAAATAACGAGTGCGAATGATTTGTTGAAATAAACGAAGCCTTGTTATAATATGTCGCTATCAACTGTTACCAAGGCGCCACGACGGTCACCCCTGACCACCAATAAGATAAACGGTCCATTAAGAAAGAATGTTCTCTTACATCATCAATTTATTATTATTTTGCCATTGTATGCTTTGAATAATAAAAATACTCTCGTGGCATCCTGAGCGAAACATGTGATTTCGGCGTGACAGTCAAAGTGTTAAAACGCATTCGTATTTGTTGGTTTATTGTGAGAAGCGAGTACGTGTGTGATTGGAAACATCTAATCAACGTATCGTAAATGTCTTATACGTGGATTGTAATATGAATGGGAGTGTATTGTTTAGTATAAGTGGACGGCGATCTTCTATTTTTTTTCTTTTTGTTTCATTAGTTACGATTAATTTTTGAAGAGTAAATCAGAAAAATAGACGCACCTTTCTCAGATAGAAATTAGTTGAATTAAATAATTATTGCAACAAGAATTATTACATCTTATAATTTATTACCTTTAACCAACAGTGTTGTTGTTGTTTCAAAAGGAATATTACTTTCTGCAGGACCCTATGATATAATTTTATTATAAAAATATATATTGTTTATTAAATTAATCCGATGGGTTTTAATATCTCGTGCGCGTTTAAATTTGCACGAATATCCGCGTAATCGACTAATTACGCAGCATAAAAGTTACACTAACTTCCATCATCGCATAAACGTAATTTTTCTCAGAATCTTCTTACCAAGCTACCTGCGTGAAACGCGTAATCTAATCTCGAAGAACAGCTCATTGTCAGAGTCGACCTCACTCGTTGAGCCGGCAATCACGACGAGCGAATTAAAAATTTCTCTTAACGATCGCCAACACGCGATTCGACGATACATGTTCCCTGAAACAACAATATTTGAAGATGCGAAATTGCAGTAAAAGACCGCCTCGAGCGAAACACGTACCGATTAAAACGATAAGCGCTCGCTTCGTGCATCATGGTGTATCCTCGGCCGCAGGAATATCGCGTTTAAATAGAAACTTAACTTTCAAAGCCTCTGTTGAATCGAATATGGTAACAACTTCCAATTGTGTATTGTTAATATTTCCGACAAGAGCTGCTGTGGATATGATATGTCGTCAGAATGCTATCAGAATGATATTGAGTGGATTAAGACGACGGCACACGGATGTTCAGTGTAATCCCTGGAAGTGTACAGTTGGGATTCTGAAATGATATGCATTTGTGACATCGAGAATTTGATTATCGCTCGATACATGTTTACTTACTATTACTACGTAGTATTACTATTACAAGAAATAACGTTTCGTTTTCTGTGTTTATGAAATACTTGAATTGTATTAGGGGTATGAATTAGATTCCAGGGCTCTCAAAAGAATGCTATAGTTGTAAGTTACAGCGGGCGCATCAAATTAAAGATCTTGGTGCAAGAACAGGGCAAGTGCAGAATTTACAAGTTGTAGGAAATTGAATAAAGCTGAATTAAGTACAATTTGTTTGAGCATTGATATTAACATTTTGGATTTAGCAAAACATTCGTGTGACAAATAATACAGACAATAATATTTTTTACATTTATGAAGAATGTACCTAATAAATCTTTTCCAATATTTGGATTTGTTTGATTTCTTCAGCAAAGTGCTGGGAATTTGAAATGAAATATTTTACCTTTTCACATCTTTATTTCTGCTTGACTTTCTTTCACGTTCCATAAAAGTTCCATAAAAGTCATCTCTCGTTGGCACATATTTACTTTCTTGCAGAGAACGCTGTGAATGGAAAGATTAAAAAATATTACTTCTTTATTGTATAATGTCTTACATGCCAAAGTAGAGTATAGAATTTAAGAACAACTTCCATTCAAATAAGTAAATAATTACTAATAATCCAACATTGCCTCTGTATAAAACAATGTAAATGCCACTATTTTATAACGATACTTATTCGGAGTATTATAAAACGCTGTTTCTCAATAAAAATGAAAAGAACGTATTGGAAAAGTATATTTTTTCTTTTTATACAAATTGTATAGCAACAAACAGGATTCGCGCTTACAGTGCTTGCGAATTTAAATGGCACATTCAGTTTTCCCTTCAATTAAAAGGCACATACAGGCTTTTTTTTACAAAGACAATTCTTCTTCTGATGAATATACTAGTGCAAAGAATAGAAAATTTCGCGATGCATTTGCATTATTCTACACTAAAATCTTATAATAATCGAAACGAGTGAAATTTCGAAAAAGAATTTTATGTCAGAGAAGATAAAGAATTGGATGTTTGGCATTCACAGTATTATCTACAGAAAGTCTTCGTCTATGTACGATGTTTTCTATGTTACTGGTATATTACGCTGTAAAAGTAATGAAACGAATCTTATAAAATTCACAGTCGAAAGGTAATGCTTACTATTTGTTAGAACCAAAAGGATCTGTTGAAACCGATCGAAGCTGTTACTGGTGATCGTTATCGCGATCGACAACTGTCCAATTTGAACCGTACTCTGCAAGAAAAATACCCAAAAATACCAAATGAACAACGCAATTTCATTTACTTGAACAGCAATGCGCGACTAGTCGTTGCAATAAGCAACGTTGTTTGAACGAAACGAATGTTGTTGCAGCTCGAATGGAAAGTCCTGGTTTCATTGGCTCTTTTCTGGTCAATACAGCACGCACTGCAAGGTACACGCTTCTCAAATGTCGAAGAAGTGCAAAAATTCGTTGATGAATGGATCGATTCGAAAAACAAATATTTCTATCGTCGTGGTTTTCATCTCTTGCCAAAAAGATGGACAAAAGTTGTAGAGAACAGATAATAAAATACTCGTATTTTGATCAATGTAATAATTTTTTCCCTCGATTCTCTTTCAATAAATGCGCTTTTAGTCAACAAATTCGTCGAAACTAATTCACACTGCTAATACAAATTGATTTGAAACTCCAAGAATTTTGATCGCTAGAAAGGTGATATGTCACTTGCGCGTAACACAGTGCTATTTACAAAAAATAATACGATGCAATTAACCATAATAATTATATATAACAATCAGTATAATATTATATATAATGAATAATAAATATAATATTATATATAATGAAAATGCAAATGTCCTCAAGTATCGCTTTCTTGCGTTGACGTTTCACGAGATGTTATGAGATCCTATAATGATAATAATAATAAGATTGTATAATCGATGGACTAACCCTCTCTGTAAATCCTTGCGAAATAACGTCGCTAGTGGGACCCAAGGTATTTGCCCTAACTGTTAGAAAAGTTTCATCCGCTGGGCTACTTCGTAATCTTGGCAATTTAAATGTTTGTCTCTGATACGGATACGCAGGATCGCGTATCGTTCAGCTTAGGGAAGCGGTGGTAATCCCTTGTTGAAACAGCGTTAAGCCCTTACGGATTGTCTGTGGGATTGCAACAACGATACGACAGAAACGCTCGGAAGGGCTACGCACCCTTCTCCGCAGTTTTCTCTTCGGCGGTTTGTCCAATTCCTGTACCTGTCATCTATCTTTATTTCACGTCGCAGACGTGACTCGACTCTCACAGAATTAAACCTGTGATAGAGATTAGAAACAAAAATATTTAGAACTGTATTATCGTTATTATAAAAGCATTTAACCCATGTACGTTCGAAACGTGTATGTACGTTCGATTCTTCTGGTTGTTACATAGGTGTTCTTGGGCCATGTTCACAATGTTAGTAGCATGATGAATGATAGTAATATGGATTGTATTTATAATATATATGTGATCCGCGTCAAGCCATTTTTGCGAAATTGTTATTTTTCGAATACGTATGCATTTCATTTTCGGTAGTACATTGTAAAATTTGATAGATCTGTGAAAATAATTTATTTCTTAATTTTCTATGAAGTGAAATTTAATTGTTAGTAAAATGAATATTCAATATATATATTTACAATATATGGTATAAAATAATGGTTAATGTAAGCGATATTATCCTTCTTACAACGGTTCATAACGATTTATATCAAACAAGTTACTTAATCGCGAAAATGATAATTTTCAATATTTTACTTTCCCTCGAACGTGCTGTCATATTAGTACAAGTCGATATCCTCAACTAAATTTTTACGAAAGGAAGTATGTAGTTACTAAAACAATACAAATGATTATATGTACATTGCGAAAATAGATTGCGGAGAGACAGAACGAGAAGCGTGAGCAAGCTGAAATATTAAAGAAACCCTAGGGACAGTATCACGTGAAATAGACGAAATCGAGCATTGTCCTCGAAATTGCTCAATATGTTCTATGGATGGAGGAAAAATCGGTTTCGTGCAAACCAGGAGGAATACGAAGTCAATTTTACCCTGGAGATTCACGAAACGCAGCAGACATTAATACCGAATCTAGATCCACCCTCGACTGATCTATTGCGAACTGTGACTAATTCTGAAATAGAACCTAAGGCAGTATGAAAAAGTACTCAGTATCACGCGTGACAAATTTTATTATGCACCGTTTCGTGACAAAAGACTATCAATGTAACGTAACTATAATTACATGACATATATATATATATAAACATGTATATTTTACTAGGTCATTTTTTGTGTACAAACCGTAATACTAATAATAATGAATAAAAAATATACATGTGTACTTTACTACGTTATTTTTTGTTTAATATTTGCTGATGTGTAGAGAACGATTAATAGAAATTTAAAATACTAAGTTTCACTTGTTGTACAAAATGGATTTTGATGTTATTTTAATGACATGGATAAATTCGTGAACATTTCTGCTTTATCAGCTAAATTATATATCTTTTCATCTTTGAATATTGACGTATATTTCTAACTTCGTGGAAAAAATTAAGGACGCCAGACAGAATAAAAGTAATTTATTATTAATGTTGTTTTAATAAATTGCACCTAGCCCGATCCTAATTTATAGTTAGTTCAGAAAAATAGAAAGTACTATTATTCTCCCAAAATTGAGAAATGCAAATTATCTATCTTGTACGACACCTGAAATTTGAATTTCAAGAAATGTTCAATTCCTTGCTTGAAAGATAACATTTATCTATAATAAATACAATATTTACTGATCTAACAGATCCTACAGAAAGGATCATCCGAACATTCGAATCATGTTTATATTTTCACGAAAAGTACATCAGTACAAAAAGTACAAGTGAAATCGGGCGAATCGAATGTTTTCCTCGACTAGACAGGCTATTCGATGGCGTTAGCAGGAGAGAAGCCGCGTTTCGTGTCGCGCAGCCTGTTCTTATATTCCAGAGGCACTTAAGAGCGCAAATATTTATGGTATCTTGAAGTTTCGTGCAAAAAAACAAAGGCTTCTGGCGATGCGGGAGATGACTTAAAGAGAAAAGAAAAGGGAAATCCATCCCTCGCAGGTTCCGTATACCCCGCGGGATTAACCTTTAATTCTATCCTGACTTGACAGCCCCTTCGTCCTTGAGGAGGGGTCCTCTACGTGCACATCAAACGTCCTTCAAGTTCCGACATCGAACAGGAAAGGAACAAGATGAAAATGAAATTTCGAAAGTAGATTTTCAGGAAGGAACGAGCTCTGTGAAATTATTGTTAGAATCACATGAAACGGCTGAAAGAAAATGCAAGAAATTCTCATCATTCGAGGTATCAAACGAACCTCTATAAGACCTCTATTTTGTTCATTTCAGGTTGTTGAAAGCAATAAATTGAAAGATGCGATAATTCTTGTCGAGGAAGACACATCCATTTTTCTGATTTATTCTAGAAAAACTGGTCGTAACTAATCAAACAAAACAAGCGACAGGTTCTTTCACTCATATTAAATAAATGGTTGCCACGTCCCTCTGCTATTCATATTACAATCCACGTATAAAGGAACATTTACGATACGTTGATTAAATTCTTTCAGTCGCTTCTTACAATAAATCAACAAATACGATTGCTTTTTAAAAAGTTTCCTTTATTTATAACTTTAATATACTAAGTTATTTTTTAATATAACCAGCAGCCCTATTTGAACACCTCTCGCAATAATCTAACAAATACAAATGAATCTTAAAAAGGTTTGTTTATTTCTAACGTCGAATAAAACGAGTCCCAAGAGGAAGCTTAAAGTACTAATACTTTTTAAAAAGGTGAACTTAATTGTGTCTTCGTACGAAATTTCTGTACATCAAATTTTCATTTGTTTGCCTCGTTTACTTGGAGATTTCGATAAGTCGAAAGTTCTACAACTCGAAGATTTTAGCTCCTTCTTCGAGGTTCAACGATATGTAAAGTGAAAATTAAAACGAATTAAAATGAAGTTTTCCAGTCATTTATTAGTTGCTTTCGATAGCTTTGTGTTTGGAGGTTCCGCATGTCAGAAATCAGACAGGTCTTTCCGGCAGATCTAATAAATTTACAAGCCTTTTAGTCACTGACTTCCGTACATAAACGATCGACATCCTTCCGCAAATACCCAAAGTCCATAATAGAACACGCAACCAGCGATAAACCCATGAAATTAACTAACTGAAATAGCTAACGGATGTAGGCGTAATTGAATATTTAATTGACTCCAAGTTTAATCCTCCAAGTAGCATAATCAATAGATCTACTCTATGGTCGCACGATTTTAATGTCTATTTCACTGTCATTTTTACCGTCATTTCTATTGACATGCAGCAACTTATTAGACACCACTGCATCTTAATCTTCAAATTTCTCAAATTTATTTCTTATTCCACTTGTTTTTTCGACCGTTCGCGGAGAAACTCGATCGCGAGGAAGCGCGTCAACGGGAGTCGTAAATTCCCGTTACGATTAGACAATCGACGCCACGAACTGATCGATCCCCTATTTCGCTTAGGATAATAGAGGTGATTTAATGAGTAGAACGATTGATTAACAATTCAAAGGCAGTATATATTTCCAGCAACTTTGTAGAGAAGATAGTTACGCTGGTGCTTTGTAGAGAAGTAGGTAACTGATTGAAGGGTATAAATCCGGTAAAGAGATGTTGACTGTTCTAAAGATGATGAACCAGTGAAGTTCGGTGACGATCCTATTGCAAAGGAAAACTCTTGCTCGGTGATGATCACCCCACCCCTGGTTACTTGCGGGTGGAATTCCGGGAAACATGGGGGAAAACCAACGTTTCCCCAATTTTTACCTGATGGAGCAATAACCATAAGGAACCTCTTGACTCGAAGATGTTTTATGCCAATTGACGGCCTTAACGGCAAATCAAAAAGCCTCGTTTTATGACAGTTCCTTAGGATTATTGCGATCCGCTTAATTCTATGTGTGTAGCTGGTGGCCGCCTCGAACGTAAAGAGTCGCCGGACGTAACACCACTTTCAAAAAAATGCAATTTAACAATTGCATGCAATCATAGTAAATTAAAGTATGTCTTCAGCTACATCCTCTTCAGCATCGAAACAATGTGGAACAATGAACGTCAGTTCTAACTTCAATCAGTTTCATAGAGATTCAACTACTCGCATTTATAATAGCTACTGTACAATTGGCTAAAATGAACATTTGTACGATGTTACAAAATGTACAACTGTGCACATCATTGATATTATGTTATTAAACTAATAACTGCAAACATTTAAACAAATTTCAGAACGATATCTAATGAAAGTAATAAAAAGAAGACAGACTTACGTGGTTAATAATATTAAAACTAGAAGTTAGAAGTTTATTAGATGATGCGTAAAAGAAATTTCGAAAAAATTGCAATTGGTCGGAAAGGTGGGAAGAAAAGTAGAGATTTCTTTTTGCAACGTTTTTATCTAGGATTCTAATGAAAATGTAATAAATTTCGAAGATTTATGCCAGTTATATACATGTTGGAAATTTTGTCAAAATCGGTTGATGCAGAAACAAGGGACAAACATCGGGGTAAGAATCTCTAGATTTTAGGTCGAGAGCCGCAAAAAATGCGATCTTCGTCATTTTTAACCGTTTGTAGCTTAAACCAAAGTTAATCAATTTCGACGAAATTTTTTGCGTGTACATACCTGACATAAATCTTCAAACTGTTGTGCTATCTACATTTTCATTACATAAAAAAGTTATAGAAAGTAACCTTTAGTTTTTACTTCACGATTTCAACCAATTGCAGTTTTCTCAAAATTTTTTTACGCATCATCTAGTAAACTAATCCTGCTAACTTCCGTCCCCCGCCCCAAAAAACACTCAAATTATTTGGTGAAACTTTAAAAACATTATTTTGTTCTAAACAGTAGAATAATATTAATGGGAGAAGCTGTCTCCATATATTGTTAAAATACTCCATTTTTCTCACTCATCATTGTCCCATTAATTTTGAATTTTGACATAATTTACTGTCAAAAAATCGACGTGTGTCACATAATATGTCATTTCTCTTGTGCCATGCGAAAATTACAAAGGCCTAAAAAACAAGCAGTATATCATCAATTAGCTGGACGTACAAATACGCTATATAAATCCAACAACAATTTCTATTTCGAAGCGGAGAAATAGGACAATCGTCGTTAATTTAGAAGAGTAAGATATCGTCGCTACACGGATAAATTAAACGAATGTAGCAAGGGTAAGCTGGGTTTCGTGTTTCGGGTGTGAACACAGAAAAGACGTCAGGTCAAGTGGATCGATCCAGGTTACCTACGAACGCCTACACCTTTATAGCGTCTTCTACGCGTAGGGTAGAGTCTCTTCGAAAGAATAAAACTCCTCCATTTGTTCGACTGACGATACATTTGCCAATAGCATACAACAATACAGTGTAGTGAATAATTATAAACTTAATCCTATTTCTAGATTTTTCACGCCATTGAAGCAAAAATTGACGAAATCGTCTATGTAATTTCATATTATAAAGTGAAACAAAATTGAAGAATTCTTTCAAAGTTTGGAGGAAATTAAATTTTCTATTAAAATTGCATTTTCGGATGTGAAAAAATATATACCCGACGTTAAATTTGTTACTTTTTCAATCGATATTTAGTGGATTTTTCTTTAATTTTTCTCGCTTCTATTAATTTGTTAGACACACTATCCTCTAACTTATTTAAAGTTATTTTTTGAATATCTGTTTCTTCTTAAGTTCAACAATATTGTTCACAGGTAGCTTCTCCTGATCAGGATTCAATGTTAGCCATGGTAATAGTACTGCTCCAAAATATTGAAACTACTTTTTGGTACTGGCAGCTGTACGAATGGCAGCATTGTCTCGTTGAAAAATTTTCTTCTTATCTTATCAACTCGCCATACGAAACAACTTTACGAAAACGATTTCACTTAAGAAATCCAGGCATGATCAGTGATTTCTTGGAGATGTTGAAGAAATAAAGCAGAAATTGTGTTCGAGTCTATATTATTCACAGCACTGTACAAATTCTATAAAATAATTTCGGTAATTTTATTTAGGACAGTTACTTACAAGCATAGGGAATGTTTCCTCTGCAAAATGGAAACACGACCTTGCACTGCTATTGTAAGGATAGCTATATGTATCAACCGCTATATGTATGCAACCTCGCATAAACGCATAAAATTCATAGCTGAATTTTATGTCAACAGATCGTACAGAACTTTATCGTGTGCGATAAAATTTACCATATTCCAGTGTTAAAAAATAAATGCTAGGAAAACCAGGTCTGAACTTGCTTCTGTATTATGGGCTAAAAGGAAAAGTTCACATTTTTATAGTAAGGTCAGTTAAATATTCACCGAACCGCGTATGATACATCTCCGCAATGTAGCTTATCCAAATAGGATTGCGTGGGAGTTCAAACAGGCGTGTTTTAAAGACGTTGAGATCGCTTCACGTGGTGCTCTGTTTATGATTTCTTCGGTAGATAACACAATGAGCGAGACAATAGTATCGTCTTCCGTTGCACAACGTAGAATTATTAAGCTTTTAACCGTTGAGAACGCAAAACCCATTGAAATTTTGCATACATTGCGACTATAGTTTGGGGATGGAACATTAACAAGAAGCCGAGTGTTGGCGCGGAATAAATCGTCTTCCAGTGGACGTCGATACGTCCAAAACACGTCGTATTCGCAACGCTTGAGACAAGTGTAACGCCAGCAGACATCGAAGCTGTTGGAGAAACGAAATTTGCTCAAAAGTTTACATTAGTCATGGAAGCGTGGATTCCATCATCCAGAAGGAGTTAGCGTTCCGCAAGATCACGATCACTTAAAGAGACGTCAGGAGGACGACGTTTCAACAGTAACGAAGAAATAGAGCAATTCGCGTGCAATTGGCTTCTGACTCAGTCCTCCACTTTCTACGAAACTAAAATGAAAAAATTGTCGATCTGGTGGCAAAGGCGTACAGAGAGAGAAGGAACATGCATGGAAAAATAACTATAGATTGTTCTTTTTGAAACGTTTTACCGAAATTGCAAAGTTAAAAAATCCGGTGTATACTTGACTGACCCTCATGGGACGATACCAAAAACTCTACTGATAGAATCGTAATATTCATCTTCTAGTTTATTGATGAAATTTGAAAAGCTTTTGTACAGGACCTGAAACGTATTCGTAAAACGTTCCTATGGCAAGTGTCCGAATACTCTTATGAATCTGTCTCTCTCTATATATATACACATATATACGCGCAGCTTCATTCAAACACAAAGGCCAAAGAAGGTGCAATCATCAAACAAAAGCGTTCGATCGATCGAAACTAAACTCGCCTTTCTAAAGCAACAAACTCTATCGGAAATTCCACTTTCCTAGAGAACGGTGGAACACGGGTCCAATAGCGAGCCTGCATCATACATCGTGCAAACTATCGAAACTTTGGTCGGTCAGAAGCGACCAGTCAGTAAATTTACCGTAGCATCTCAACAGAAAACCGACCGAGATATTTTACGAAACGGATGCATAGTAGAAGGTGCAAAGGGGCGAAAGGTATCCTCACAGCGGGCCGGTAAGTGCGCAGAATCCAGGGTAACGATTGCAGGAGCAGTCAAAGGCAGCCATCGCACAGGTAAGGCGAGACCGGCTGATCTGGGTCACCACGACCTCGTCCCAAAGGCTGCACTTGCCGGAGGTTACGACCCGTTTAATAGTCGCTCGATTCGCCCATCGATCGGTTGATCGGTCGTTGACGGATAGTTTATCTCTGCTCGTCTTTTTATTCGCTTCTTGTCCCATCTGTTTGATAGGCCGAGTGGCTGGAAAAGCTGGATTTACATCTTACTCTCGAGTCGTTCGCGTACATCGGCAAGAAGAAAAATCGTAAGGCTTCCTCTGCTCTCCCGGCTTCTTCGCAGGGTCCTCCGCTCGACGAGAGGATCTGAAAGAAACTCGAACGATATCGGGGGGTTATGGGCTTACCAATACGATAAATCCGCGTTCGCATGGATTATTGCGGTCTCGGCTAAGTCCGGGAAGCTGGTGGCTTCCTTCATCCGCGGTAATCAATTTTTGTCTCGTTGAGAATTGCGACGAATTCACCTTTACTTATCAAAGTTACTGTGTTTATAATTGAAAATTACAGTGTATGCTACGTAACGAGCGAAAGAAATGTGATATTTAACCCGTAATTGCTTTCGTGAGCTCCTGCATTAGCTTGGATATTATAAATATTGTCATAATTCCGCTCTAAAGTACATGACGCATAATTTCGTCAGCCTACAATTTGAGAAGTGTTTGCATATTTTTATGATATTAAAGTTTCCTCATAAACATTGTCATAAATCCGCTGTAAAGTAACACACGACGCGTAATTTCCTCAAGCTTCAATTTGTAAAGTGTTTGAATATTTTTATCATATTACAATAAATTCCATTTCTTTTCATTCCCTCTTTTATTATCAAATAATTGTGCGTAAGAAATAAAAAATTTTCTTTATATCTTTCTATATGTACACACCACACTGTTATTCCGTAATATATTTATTATTTGCTGTGTATTTGACAAAAAAGAAAAATTTATATATATTTAAATTCTATAGAATTCAAACTACCCGCCAACCGACATTTTTACTGTTGCTTTATTTTATCGGTAGCCATTTTACTGAATAGAGTAGATCACGAGGTTAGATCAATTTAGGACTTAGAAAATCGATTTTCGATTTTCCAGGTAACATTTGTAGTAAATTTGTTATTAACTGTTATTGTATGTAATTTAATTTATTCTCAAAATGAACTCAATTTTCCAGAATCGATCGTCTTATTCACCCCAAGGATTTACGTTATTACATATATATAGTACTTATAAGTCAAAATTATACCAAAGTTCGATTCTGAGTGTCTTGAGATGAATAATAGCTAGTATTCATACAGAAATATCCATAATTGTTTACACAAGTTGCATAATGAAAGATGACGTAGTAATTACCAGAGCAACGAGAATTAGTGTCATTTAATCGAAATATGCAAATTTGAATATAGCACAGTTACGTCAACTAGTAACAGGCAAGCAACTAATTAGAAACTTTGGAACAAACATATCTGGCGTGCATACGAATGAATGAGACATAACGTATTACTTCGTTATAGTAGCCATTAATAAACGTACTAAATTCTAATAAACGCGAGATTCCTGATACAAAACGTAATTAGAATCTCAGCCGTTCGATCATCTGAAAATTGCTCGATCATCCTATAACTTGTTAATTTGTATAATGGCGCAACAACTATAACAACAAATAATTGAAATAATCTCAACTGCAAGCGAAATTTCGTACACGTCATCGACAAAAGCGTGAAAAGCGTGTATCGTGCGATAGAGAGGGCGGAAAGTTAATTGTTTAACAAAATAAGTTTAATAAACATTAAATAACTGAAGACTGATCTGCAAGATTGGTCTGGTAAACGACGCTGTAAGTGGAAAACTTACAAAATGTTTTTTGTAAATAATTATACATAATTATATATAACTATATGATATATAATTATATTTTTGTAAATAATTATATATATACAATAATTATTAATATATTATATGTTTGTAAATAATTACTAGTAGTGTTAAAAAGTGATACCACCGGTGTTTCTAACATTGTTTCTGTATAAGACAATATAAGTTAAGTGATAGATATGCTCGAACACGTGAATACTAAATATCACCAATTTTATAACAATTCTCACTCCAAATATTATAAAATATATTTTTACAATAGAAATAAAAATCACGTCTTGAAAGGATATATTTCCTGTTTTTGTGCAAGTTATCTAAGAACAGACAAGAGTGGCACTTACAATACTTGCGAATTTATATGAATGACACATTCAGCTTTCCCTCCAATTAAGAGGCACATATTTTCTATAAAAATAATTCTGTTTATGATGAATATATCAGCGCACAAAATAGAAAAGTTTGTGATACATTTAGATTATTTTGTATACTTAAGACCTTATATTAGTCAAAACAAATGAAATTTTGGGAATAATTTTAAGTCGGAGAAGCTTTTTCTCTCTGGTGAAAAGTTTGATGTTTGACACTTACAGTGTCTACACAAAGTCTTCAATTGTTCCTTGGATTTTATCTACGCCATTTGTCTAAATGAATGGAACATCGAGTTTTCTTTGCAACTAAGAAGCACGTACAGACTATATTTCTACAGATACACTTTCTCATAAATTTTGGCTACATTAATATACAAATTTTCTTTTCCTCCTGAAAAACTTGTTTTTTCGCACTTAACGATATCTTCTATAAGCTCTCATCTTCTTGTACCATGTCTTCAATTTTATTTTTTAAACGACGTTAGATTAATAGATCTTTTCGTACATGTCACCGACAAAAGCAGGAAACCTGTATCGTACGATAGAGAGGGCGGAAAATTAATTGGAGATTTCCGAAGGCCGTGGGGATCGTCGAGATTGCAGGCACGCTTAGTTAATCTCCGCGGACGCGAATTGCCACCGAAACGAGGAAGTTCCTGATCCTGTTTTCATCATGGATCAGGAGGAACCGCCGCCTCGAGCTCGGTGGCCTGTCGAAGTCTCCACGTCGAGGTCTCCACGATCGATTGAGTTCCCTGTGTCCGACTGCTGCGTACAGCCGCCGACACAGTTGCTCGAGGAAGTGTTCGAACACTTGTAGAAACGAAAAATTTTGCAATTTCTTCCAGGACACAGTGACACTACACTATCGTGATAGTATTGATCAAGAAATATTTGGAGAACTTGAAAAAAATGTGAAAATGTAGATACGAGGTACATATTTTTGAGAGATCACAAAAGCATTTATCAATATAATCAATGGTAATCTAAAAATAAAATTGAAATTAAA
Organism: Bombus vosnesenskii; assembly: GCF_011952255.1. NCBI lineage: Eukaryota > Metazoa > Arthropoda > Insecta > Hymenoptera > Apidae > Bombus > Bombus vosnesenskii. The sequence goes on from NW_022884333.1 coordinate 99,319, forward strand.
ATAAAATAAATAAAATTTATAATTATAGATATAGTATTATATATATTATATTATATAGTATAGTTTATAGTTATATAATATCAGTCATATAATAGTTATAAATATTATTATAAATAAACAATAAATAGTTATATTAATAAATGTAATTACGTATTCGATAAACCATAGCTGACGCATATTACAGAGCGGCGAGCATATTAATTTTTTTACTTTACTTCAATTTACCGAGCATCGTATAATGTACAGTTTTATTCATTTTTATGTACAGTTTCTTATATATATTGGCTCACGAAAATATTCAAACGTTCTTTAAAATAGAATAGCAATTTTGGAACTGAACCGAACGACTTGAATTTTTTTGAGAGGTCAGAAGGATCAGTTGACTTGCTAACGTGTAACAAAATTTTAAATAAATCGCAGTTGTTCAAAATCGCGAAGAAAATAGTAAAAGTCACCTTTTGCTGTTTCTTTTTACATTCTTTATAATTTTACATTGCATTTAAAGAACTAATGTTTCTAACCACACGCAAAAATTCAAATCTCGTCCAATCCGAAAAAAGTCATTCTGTTTTGAAGGGCGTTCGAATATTCTCGCGAATCACTGCAAATCCAATATAAAATATCCAAACATACAGGAATGGTGAATGTTTCTGCCAGCACATAAATAGAGAAAACGTCTTTTCTTCGATTTTCGTACGTGCTATACCTAGGAACAATAAATTGTAATATTTTACATCAAATTTTTATTTTGTTGGTCCACGTTTCTTTTTAATAGTTTCGGCACATCTGCGTGCTATGAAATTTACCAATCTTATACAGCATTTTACTGGTATTTTCTTCATGTCTTTTCGATCATGTCATATAATTTGTTTAAATTTCGTGCTTCTTATCTCTCCTTCTTTTTTCATATAATCTCTCAGCGTCTTAATCAGGTTTATATTGAAATTGACCTGACCACTGCCTAACATTAACATTACGCTCCTGTAGAAGAGAGATTTGACATTTCGTTTAAAGTACGTTTAGGATCGTTGTCAGCCTAAGAAATCCAATACCGAGATAAATTATCATTCTCATGTATGCAGCAGTAAATAACCGTTTAAAGTGTCGATATAAACACGTTGACTCACGACCCTATTAGTGCAACAAATTGGACCAGGTCTATTTCTGCTCATTCCTTCCTAAACTAATACAGACCCACCATTTCCGTTAATAGTAAATTTTATGCATTTATTATTCATTTCTTCCTCGATTCGCTGACGAATATACGATCTTCCTTCGGAACCGAAACGATTAAATTTTTATTCATTGATGAAAATATCTGCTAAAATTTGTTCTCTTGGCCGATCAATACGAGTTTTCACAAGCTCATGGAAACTGGAGTTTCCTTATTTATATGTTCGCCACTGTGCACATTTACGTTTGCTTAACCCTTTTAGGCGATATATCGACTCCGCAGTTTTCCCGAGAAATACCAATATTCCGGCTAAATGTGAGTTTCTATAGCAGAAAATATTTCCACTAAACAGAGAAATGTACAGTACTGTGAATGTCTATAAACTGAAACATATTTTCTGCTTTATATTTCTTCAATATCTTCAAGAAACCGCTGCTCATGCTTGGGATATGTTAAAGGAAATTACTTTATGAAAGTTGCGTATAGTTGAACGTTATAGGATATGAGAGATGTTACACGGCGAATTATTGCCTTTCGTGAGCAAAATAGAAGACAAAAAGACTATTTTTCAACGCGACAATGCTCTCATTCATATAGCTGTCGCTATAAAAAGGTGGTTTCAAGATTTCATAATAGAGTTATTACGATCCGAACACGACCGAAAACCTGCAGCGGAATTTTAATAAGAAAAATTTACGATCATATAGAGTTACCTAAAATAAAAAATATCGTTAAACCTGAAAAGGAATAAAATTCGCATGGGCGAATACTCAAAACGAAACTGTAAAAAATAAGTTAATGAATAGCGTACTTAACAGATTAATAGAAGTGATCGAAGATAAAGAAAAATCCACTAAATATCGAATGAAAAGGTAACAAAATTAACATGGAGTTCATATTTTCTCACATCCGAAAACACAATCTTAAGAGAAAATTTTACTTCTTCCAGACTTCAAAAGAAGAAAATCTTTGTCGTATCTTCAGTTTTGTTACATGTTATAATACGAAATTGCATAAACGATTTTGTTAATTATTGTTTCAATATAGTGAAAAATCTAAAACTACGATTGAGTTTATAATTGTTGATGGCACTGTACGTATTTACGTCTATTTTGAAGAAAATCAATATACAATCAAAAACAATATAAAATATTAAAGTATAAAATAGTAAAATATACGATATGAATTCCAACAAATGTCTTGAAAAGTGCATTTTTTCTGGTCTTCGCATAAAAAACTTGTGACCTACTGAAATGATTAAGATTGTTGTTCGTGTAACATTGTAATTTTCTACCGAGTGTATATTTGTAATAAATTTCACATTCTACATAGCATACACGAGACATATGCAAGAATTTTCTATGACGAATGTCGAAATCCTTCCGCGAGCCACTGCAAGGATTGTCGTCACGTACTCGAGTAAGCACATAGTTACGATAACGACTCCTCCAGGCAGAAACGAAGGCCAACGTGGAATTTAATTATAATTGAATCAACCGCGTCTCCTGACCTGCGACAATCACTTGGTCGACTCAGTGAATCGATTACTGCAACGTGCACCCTGAGATGACTAAATATTGAAATTAAGCAATTAGTGCTATTATTAGGTAAACTCGATGATTCAATTCGACGCAACTGCCCCTTTCACACTTGCGATAGCGAATAAAAAAGACTTATATCTTTTGTATTAATATTTTGTGCTAATAGCTCAGCATAAATATAGACAATGAATATAAGATCAGCTTTCACAAAGTTGCTTGAAACGAGCAGAGGCGCGCCGACATTTTCTTGTTGCACTCTTCGTCTAATTCTTTCTATTCAGCACGAAAAACGAATCTACTCTTTGCGCAAAAATGTGTATGTATCGAGGACAGTGAATTCCGAAATTATCTTGAAAGTGTAGAAAGAAAACTTCTACTATTTGTCCGAACAGCCAACTTGTCGATACCGTGATGCGGTTTTGTAGAAAACAAAATTAGCCTTATTTACAGTTCTCTGTAAATTGCTTTCCTGACCTTTCCCATTGTTTACCGTGTTTTCGCTATCTACCACCGAGGTACTTACAATAGCCGAGGAATAGTTTTAATACGGTACGTAATATCGCGAAATTATTGCGATAGCGAAAATATAACTTGGACCTTTCACTTCCAATTGTTGTTTCGTGTAATTAACATGGGATATCGGTACGGATTTAAATAATGTTTGTACGATAAATCACGATCTCGAGACAATTTGCTGCCGTATATTCGTTATTACAATTACGACGTTAATTATTTCAATTGTATGAAATAATTTAGTCCGTGCGTGACAAATGTCTCGAGCATTAGAATTTTCATTCATAATAATCTAATGGAATTACTAATTACGAAAACTATGTTAAAATGATGTCATTATCATCAGACTAAAGAATGTAAAAATTTATCGTCGATTAAAATTAGAATTAAAATTAATAATCTTTAAAATTTGTAATCTATAATAAACTATTTAAATTAAATAAGTTTAAACTAATTAAGTTTCCTTATTTAAATATTCTTCTACAAAAACGCGAGCAATAAAATAGTCATTCTAATAGAACATTCAAAAGAAAGGTGGTTTTTTGAAGACGCAGTACATAGATTTCGCTTTGCTTTATCTTTGGCTCAGAAAATTTGGATCATCCTTACGGAATATCCGTACGGAAGACATTTTAAAAATTAGAAAATGCTTCGACACATTTTTGCTTAAATATCAATAAAGCTCGATAAAAATAAAAATCGAATATTATCGTGATTTATCTTTTCATGACGTAATTTTTTCTCAGCAATTTCATACAGCGAACTATGTATTCATTTTCTTCGCATAAATAAACATTTTCATTATTCTGAATATGAAAATTCTAAAACATTTAAAATAAGACACAAGTATTATACCTTTCTACAACAAGAACTTTAGTGCAAGGACAATTGCTAATATTATTATTAATTATTATAATATTACCGTCTAAATATTTTCTGACTAGTTCCTTTATGTCCTTCGCAAAAATAAGAAATTTTCCTTCATTTTCCTGGTAGGAATAGCGCTTATTGCGAAATTCAATTTTAGCCTGCATGAATTTTTAATATTTTCATCCAGAAAGGGATTGCAGCTTATTCCCGTCTGTAGAATTAGCTTGTGGTATAAGAACTTATAGTTCCACGATTCTTTTATATCGTATTATATACCCTCTATATCTATTATATATCATACTATTTATACCGAATTATACTATTTCTATATCATAGTATGCCTATATCCATCGCGTAATACTTAAGACGCGAAATAATAAAATTAGAGAAACGATTCGAGACTCTGCATATAAAAATAAATCGAAAATCTAGAATCTTAATTGAGATTTTCTTTATTTGAAAACATCGTTTTCAACAAAATCAAATTTGATAATTCGTCAAGTGCCTACATGTTACAGTTAGACACGTGTAAGACTGATTCTTGATTTTTGTCAAAAAACGAGACTTGGAAGGAAAAAATGTTGTTCTGCGTTTAGTTAAGTTCAATTTATTATTCTAACAATCTAATTTTTACACAATAACATGCAAATAATAGGATTAATCTGTTCCCGATTGGCTGCTTATATCCAGTCAGAAATTTATCAGGTTGATGCGTATTTAAGAAACTTTCAAATTTAATCTTCTAGAAAATAAAGCTTGAACAATGAAAACACCTTGTTCTACAACTTATTTCGACTTACTTTTATTTGTAAAATAACCATTGTTTATAGCCAATAAATTAGAAGATGTAACAAGCCTATCTTGTATTAATGACTTCTTTATTTAATTTATATTCAAGCAAGGTACGTCTATGTTTCAAGTCGAACTCTTGAAACCAAACCTTGAAGGAAAAGAATATTTGTACGTTCACTCGTACTAAGAAAATGGTTGCTATTCTCTCATTTATATTACAGTCCATGTATAAAGATAATTGAAGGTTTCTTGTAGACAAAACTGTAAGTGCAAAGAATAAAAAATATAGTTTTCTTAACGTATAATGTCCTACTTGTCAATGGAAATACCTTAGTATACTATTTAGGTGCAACTTTCCTTTCTAAATAGTTATTAATAATACCAGAAAATGTTATTACAAGGTCGCCTCTACAGAAAAAAATATAAGTACAATCAACACTAGGTTATTGAAGATTTTTTGTACAGGGCATTGTAAGTGGAAAGATTGAAAAATGTTATTTCTTTATCGTATAATGTCATGTAGCCAAATTAGAATATAGAATTTAAGAACAACTTCCATTTAAATAAGTAAATAATTACTAATAATCCAACATTTCCTTTGTATAAAACAATGTAAATGCCACTAAGTAGTAGACACGCTCCACACTAAATATCACCAATTTTATAACAATACTTATTCGGAGTACTATAAAACACGCTTTTTCAATAAAAATGAAAAGAAGATATTGAAAAAGTATATTTTCTGTTTTTATACAAATTGTATAGGAACAAACAGGATTTACGCTTACAGTGCTTGCGAATTTAAATGAGTGGCACATTCAGTTTTCTTTTCAATTACGAGGCACATACAGGCTTTTTTTACAAAAACAATTCTTTTTCTGATGAATATATTGCTGCAAAAAGTAGAAAATTTTACGATGCATCTGGATCATTTTGTACACCTAAGATCTATAATAATCAAGACAAATCAAAAACCGAAAATAATTTTAAGCCAGAGAAGTTACAAAATGTTATGTTTGTTTACAAAAAGTCTCCATTTCGTTTAATGTCTAGTGTACAACAAGTAACAAACGCGTAAACAATTGAATTCTGGAAGTAGTTAAATAAGTCCTATGAAATCCACAGTCGACCCAACAATAACGCAACAATAACCTTTTGTTCAATAGTAGCGGCTGAAATTATTAACAACTATTATAATTGTCCCTCATAGCAGCCGATAGCAAACATGGATTTGTGTTCAACTCTGGCTTATCAAATTGTATTGGCCACCCTTTTTGCCGAACAGAGCTCGCTCTCTCGTTTCTCTCGCAGATCTCTCTGCCACGGGGTATCGAGTTTCCCGTTTAACGCGATACTTCATTAGCTACGGTGAAAACGACGGGTCGAGTTGTGTCGTACAAAAGGTTTCGCAGAATTGATGGATCCAGCCATCGCTTTCGCTCGAACCCTACGGCACCGATCGACCCCTATCATCGCGCACGGGGCACCAACGAGTAACTCGTGAAACTTGCACGTGAGAAAACCGAATATCTCTGGCAGCACAGTGGTTTCCAAACCTTATTACATCGCGAAAGCCTGAAATTCTGAAAAAAGTCAAATTCCACGCAAGGAAGCGGAATATTTTTGATATTGCTCTTAATAATATTGTTTACGACGATCATTCAATACGACGATCTCCAAATGCTATTGTACAACTTATTTCGCGAAAGCTTAATTGTCTGGAAAAAATTAATTAAAGAAAAGAGAACAAATAACTGTGGCAGGATAGTGGTTTGCAGAGCCAATAATTTACCTTGCGAAAGCTTAAAATTCTGGAAAAAATTAATTGCACGCGAGAAAAGTGAATATTTTAAAAAGAAAACAGGGCGATTTGTAAATTAAGTGACTCGCTTCGTGGAAGCTTGGAAATACTGAAAAAAAATTGCACGCAGAATAGCGAAATATTTTTATATTTTTCTCCAAATTCAATAATATTTTTCATGAAAATAAAAAATTGTGGAAAAAGTATTTTTAATGGTACAGTGGTCGCCAAAAATCGGTAATTCGCTTCGCGAAAACTTGGAATTCTGGAAAAGGTTAATTAAGAACAAATACCCCAAATAATTTCAATAACCAGCGGACAACTGGAATCATAAAGAATCTAAGAAAAGAAACGTGTGAGGAAATCCGAAAAAATTCCCAGAATATCCTACGTGCGTTGGATCTCTTTGAGATGTGCAGAGGTGTGCAGAGGTGCACTTTGGAAACCACTGGCACGGAGATACACAAACGTCGGCGGTTGCGTTCCAGCGAGTGGTCGATAATGCCGAGTTTGCGCTGACAGAGAGTCACAGGGTGAGTTAAACAGATTCTACGTATGTCGTACACACGTACAATCTACATACACGTATGTGTGAAAAAAGAGGCGATAAATAGAATATCGTAAAAAGAAAAAGAAATAATTAAGAAAAAAAATCAATGAGTCACGCTAGTCTATAAAGGAGGAGAAAAATAAATATTGTAAAATAAAAAACGGAAACTGGAGAAGGGGGGTGAAGAGAAAGCGAAGATTAGATAGAAGAGGATTGGATAGCAGGTGATTGGATATGGAAGAGGATAGAAAGTGCGTTTGAGCTCGATGGGAAGCTGTCGAGTATCGTGTTCGGGTTCCTGTTGAAATCTCCGTAACCTGACACCCTCGCCATGAACTTCGATGAACGGGGTTGATGTCTCCCAGTCGATTCCGGTTATGTTACACTCCAACAGAAGTTGCCTAAATTAGTAAACAAATATGTACGTCGCTTTCACATCTCTTCTGGTACAAATTCCTGACGCCTGCGATATTATTGAAAATGTCTAAATGTCTGCTGTTAAACGAACAAAGATAGAAGCTTATACATGCCTGTCAACGACGACACCTTGTAGAGTCTGAGACAAAGACAATTACTTCAACGCTATAGTTTCGCCTCGAAATAAGCAACATGCTATGTCCTCGTCTTTATTCAAATTCGCCGACAGAGGGAACGAACGAAGTCCGAGAACGAGTAAGATGGCCATGAAAGCGAGAAGCCATAAGTTTTTGTGGTCGAGTGAAATCGTTTAGTAGAAGATGAATAGAATATGTACAATGCTGTCTCGCTTCGGTATTAACGAGTCTGACGTATTATATACTGCTCAATTGTATTCTTTTTTGTTCCATTCAACAACAAAGTTAAGTCGAATGGTATATTTGTCTCGTAATAAGCAACTAACAGTTCCCGGACTTGCTGCTTATTTGGAGGAGAAACTATATTTTGCTCTCAACTTGAAGAGTGCTTATAAGACGAAGTTATGGAGAATGGTAATTGGAAATCACCCAGCTATCGTGTGTCACTGATCCATCTCTTGAAACACATTCATGTAAAACTATTTAATGTGAAGAATAGTAATTTAATTCTTTGAGGTTCTAACCGTGAAGCGAGGAAGACCTTCTGGTAGCCCAAAACCTTGAAAAAGGAAAGTCATCCAAAGAAAGTTCCAACACACTCTGTTTCAACTATTTTATATATCTTCGCGCATTACGCAAAATTAAATTTTCCGGAAATGCATAAATATTCACAGTCTAGTCGCATGTACTTATACATAATTAATCGATATCGTAATTAATCGATATAACAGAAAACCTCTTGCAAACTACCATATTTCCTATTCTATCGGTACCTGCGTATTGTTAATAAAGAAAAAGACAAAGTATAAAAGAAAACTAAAGCTACACCAGGAACTCGTATAAAGTATTTGCCAATGAACTGAGGTGGATAGGTCGTGATAGATGCGGAAGAAACACTTGAATATATTTAACAATATATGTATATTTATTAACATATACTCTATGTGTACACTATGCGTAGGACTCACGATTACAAGTTCGAGTTCTGGTCGATGCGTTACGACGTACGATACAAGTGCAGATGATGATTGCTTAAAATGTCGAGAAACTTGGATCAATTATTACTGTTAACTACGAACTATCGACTAGGACAGGCGTCTAATGACTACGCTGCCGTCGTCCGATTCTAGTTGGTGTCGAGTGCCGCTACAGTACAATGTATCCCGAACCGCGAGGTAAGGGGGTACTGTAGCGGCACTCGACACCAACTAGAGTCGGACGACAGCAGCGCAGTGGTTAGAGCCTTAGGTTACGAACGTGTTCGGGACCCAGGCTCAAATCCCGGCGACTATAGTTCGATCTTTTTCCGCGACACAAAAATCAAAAGAAAAGCAGCAATACGTCATCAGTGACATCTACAGCCAGCAGTAGCACTATCTCTAACAAACTACTAACACTACACCTCAAATTTGGTTCACATCGTCTTTTAACACGTTGTGAGAGGCGAGCCATTCGTTTATTCCAGCGTTTGGAGGTGGTAGATCGATTACTGTCGTTATTCGGGCAGTACGCTGGTAATCCTCTCCAAATTCCCCTGCAATAAGATCCGCTTGCTTCATTAGCTTTTTCGGATTAGTTTTCAATCAACGCGATTCTGAGTGTGTCAGTGCAATGGAAAATAATAACCAAGGAAGTTTGGGCAGTCAGATGATCAGCATGTCTCCGTTGCTGCCCACGAACACCATAGCGGACAGCGTGCACGGATAAAGAAGCTGGTGGAAAGCGAGGAGCTAGGCGACGGCAAGCCATCCCAATTTTACCAACACCTTGAAAAAACTCCACCCCCGATGATTTTATCCTCACGCTGTGAAGGCATCGATTACCCGCCCGCATGCAAATGCAACCGGATCTTATTGCAGAAGCATTTGGAGAGGATTTCCAACCTCACCTCAAGACGCTGGAATGAACGAATGGATGTGAACCAAATTTGAGGTGTAGTGTTAGTAGTTTGTTAGTGATAGTGCTACTGCTGGCTGTAGATTGGCATTGATGGGGTACTGCTGTTTTTCTTCTGATTTTTGTGTCGCGGAAGAAAAATCGAACTATAGCCGCCGGAATTTGAACCCGAGTCCCGAACGTTCGTAACCTAAGGCGCTAACCACTACGCTGCCGTCGTCCGACTCTAGTTGGTGTCGAGTGCCGCTACAGAACGATGAAATGAACACTCACATGAAATACGCAATTACCAATGTTAACTTCCGACGCAATTCTAATTCCGTAAAGTGGTTAACGTTTCCTATTACGTTTCCTATTAAAGAAACGCACAACTTTGAGTTCAAAGGCTTTCGTAATTTCTATAGTGTTACGTAGAATGTAATTGAAAGCGCATTAATTCAATATTACCTCACGACGACTTTTAGCAGAGAAATATCTCTCTCATTATGTCGCTGCTAAGCGGATGTGTCAAAGAAGCTTTTATGCTCGTCTGTAATCTTCGTAACGAAAATGGCTCGACAATACGTTTAGCCAACGAACTGAAACCGCTTTTACAAAACGATTACGTAATGACTTAAACGTGTCATTATATCATAATAGTATCGTAGTATAATAGCTGAAGAGGAACGATACCAGATCTTATAATAGATCTCTGTGTCCATTGATCGATTTGTTTGTAACTATTGAACGTGGAAAGGAGGGAAGACAAATATGTCAAATAGATTACAATTAATAATTAAAAAGACAGTTAAGCGATCGTACACTCTGTTGTTCTTGATGAATAATTGTAAGTAAAAGTTTTAAACTTGTACTTGCGAAATGCAAACTTCCTTTCGTAAAGGAACATTTCTGAAAGTGAAATTATTACCCCGTGTCACCGAGTTTATTTAACAATTGTGATATTTTTTAATGTAGAATACAATGGACTATGCCAGAACTAATTGAATCAACCGTTGATAGTTCAATGACCGTTGTCAGTGATCGTTCAACTAATTGGTAGTTGAAACTAATTGGTTTTAGCACGTTTTAGCACACGTAAAAATATAGGTATATGTATATATTGTACATGTACATAGACAAGTAGGAATAATCTGCTCCAAATCTACAAATCCAAAATAAGATTACTAGTCAATACACGGATTTAAATGACATTTTAATCCAAAATAGAAAATGCAAGTAAAAGTGTATACCGATATAATAAACTGGTTTCATTGGAATAAAGACGATAATAATGACGATTTTACACAAGTGGAGACAACAAACGAGCACCAGATTTTCTGACAGACATTGGTTTATACAACTTGTTATAGATTCCTTTCGTCCCACTGATCATTCTTAACGTAGTTAGTAGTAGCTGTGAAAGGTGCGCGTGACCCTAAAAACCTAATTAAAAAGAAAAATAGCAAACGAAAGTGACAATGAAGAGGTGCCTTTTTCTAAAAGATTTCGACGGTTCGAAGTACAAGAAGATATTCTTCATAAATATTTAAAGAAGTCGACTAAATCTTAGTCGGTATTGGAATACATGAAATAATAAATAATAAGATATAATAAGAAATAATAAATCAATAAGATCGAAGTACCACGAAGGGGTTAACGTAGTCCCTAACAACCATAAAAGCTGCATGTGACCTTAAACACGCAATTTAGAAGAAAAACAACAAACGAAAGTGACGATGAAGAGGAGCCTTTTTGTAAAAGATTTCGATAGTTCGAAGTACGAAAAGAGATACTTCTGTATGCAGATTCAGCAGCCAACAAGATATGGGATTCATAAATATTTAAAGAATCTGTCAATTAATCTTAATCTGTATTTGAATAAATGAAATTCTACATCGGGAAAATGATCGTTCCATTATCGGAATATTCCATTATCCCAACAGTTTTATCTCCTTATTAGTTCGGATAAGACAGGCTTTACTGTATTTCGATGATACTGACTTATAACTTATAAGAGCTTCGTCGCAAAATGATACGGGAAGCAATTTATACAAAAGAAAATCGTGGAGCTCTTCCAAGGAAAAATGAAATTATATCGGTGAATTCTTCTTTATAACCTTTTCCCAATTATAACTTTTCGCTCCAATAAAACTACAGTCCGTCCCGCGGCTAACAGGTAGAAAAGTAACGTACTCTACAAAAAAGGCGACCGAACAATTTTCTCCGCCTCTCATTTCCTGTTTAACTTGAAGATAAATGATCGTAAGATTTATCTTTGACATTTCAATGTCGTTTCATAAACGAATGTAGTGGTATCTTTGACATTTCAATGCCAAACGTCACGTCTGAAAAGAAGAAAGACATGTTACAAACAAAAAAGCTGATTTCTGATTGTCGAAGGATACGCATTTAAAAGCGATTACGAAATTTAAAAGAACATCCGCTTAAGGAGTAAAAAATGATAAGCAATACCAATCAAGATTAATGACCGCGTCATATTTACGTTGGTTAAAAATACTTTGCACGATGTACAGAATGAAGTATTCATAGAATAGTAAACAGAATAATAATAGAATGGCAGACAATCTTGTAGAAACTAGTTACATATGTATTAGGCTGTAACATAAATTTTCGTGCTGTTTTCTTTACTTACAATTAGTATGTATATACATTGCTTTTTTTCGTCTATGAGCTTCACAAAATTGTTACAAATATATCGTTTTAATTTAAAGAAAACCAATATATTATATAGATTTTTTTCGTTTCATTCTTCTATACATTAAGAATTTTACATTTATTTATTTTACACTCAATTAGATCACGCAGGAACGTTTACAAAATCACACACGTTTCATTTTGTACAATAAAAAATTTACTAGAATTTCCTTGAATTTTGTTATTATTCGTAATAATCGATTTTAAAATTCCTTAATTTTAAGTAATTCAGTTTTAATTTAATTTATTTTATTTATAATATATATTATAATACATTTAATTTAATTGAAAAAAAATTGTCGTCTCGATACATCGACGCGTATAAGATAAAAGAGAATAAAACGATACAACACTGTATAAATAGAAGAAAAAAACAGAAAGTGAAAACGAAAGTAATATTCCCAAAGATGCTCGTCATTATCCATTGTCTGAACTGTCATTGCACGTCAAACTTTAGTAACTACCTACAGCTCTATGATGAAAGCCAGCAACGCAACATCGAAAGGATCGTACGTTTCGTATCGCAAAGTAGTCGACCGGGTAATTCATATTACGCGAGAGAGCTGTAAGGTATCAGTCAGGCGTAACGACGTCTCATTAAGTCACAGAAGATGCTCACAAATCCTCACGAAACGTTCCGTTTCGTAACGCACCGTGGCTTCCGAGGCCGGAAGATAGAACCGATAGGTCGAACTGAGAACAGATCTGCAGTCACTCTCAAAAATATTCGCACACTGATATGACTTCTACGTTCTATATCTGAAAAAAATATATAAAACAGCAAAACTGTTTTACAGTATATTCAAGTATTGTAATAAGTATATAAGTTGTTTAAATATTGAAGGAATTGTTGGACAAAATTCAATTTTATCCAACATCTCCTTGTGTATAAAAAAATATAACTAATTTATATATTTATAAATAAATCAAATCTCAAAAATATTTAGACACTTTAAAAATTGACGTTAAGAAGCTAAAAATGGCAATTATTTTATAAAAGTTTAGTATCCTTTTTTTTCGATAATATGTTTTATATGTTGAAGATTAATTTTTGTTAGTAGTCGATGCTGTATTTTATTCCTCTATTAGACGATTTTATCGTTTTTCTTTAGCGTTTATTGTTGTTTTTTAATTGTAAAATAATGCTTCTATAAAAAAAAACTCGTCTTATTTACTTAACTTAAATTTTAACTTAACTTACATTTGTAATGTATTGAAATATTCTCGCAAATTTTTAATTCATTTTCTTCTATTTTACATACGACATTAAATACGATGGTAAAAGTGTGTGACGTAAAATATGACGATACGGTCTGTAGATATCAGAAATAAAAAATCTGTTGATTTGTAATTTATCAAAAATAGAAAATTTATTAATTAATTAGGTACCGTTGCCTGAGCAGCGTAAGATAAACCGAAGAGAAATGCATTTTTAATTTGCAAAAATATAAACCACAAATTTAAGTTATCAAACTGAGATAACGAGATTTTTTACCTGGACCGTACCTGGACAGTAAAAAAAGGCGATAAAAGCTAAAGAAAAATGATAAATTAGATTACTAATAAAAAATAATCTTTACCATATTAAACAGCTTAATACGTGACATTAAACAAAATTGGTATCGTACAAAATATTAAACTTTCACAAGAAATTGTCATTTTAGTTCCTTTAACGTGAAAGTTATAAATTTCCAATTATTTTTTAGACATGAAAGATTGAGATGCGAAAGACTCTGAGACTTTTATTCAACATTCCTTTTAATATTTGACTACGGTTTGTTTTAAGTCAAAAGCTTTTAACTTTCTGATATCCATATACTTCGATATACTGTCAAACATTTTTATTGTTCTATCGTGTATCTATATCAAATATGGGACATACTAGTCAAAACTATGCTAGTGTGTGAATATTTCCACGACTTGTTGTTGATTGCTAATTCAACTGGCAAACAGTAAATAGAAAGGAAACGTCTATGTAAACGTTTCGTTCTTATCTCGTTCTGAAGAACCGTGGTTAATTAGTCAATTCTAAATGTTCGAATGTCATAAAGTAGCAAACGTAACGAGACTCGGCGAGTTACATATGTATATCTGATTTATGAGTTCAGATATTAACGATTCGTATAAAATTATGTCGATTAATCTATATCTACGTGGAGACTTTAATGCTGTTTTATAAATCTCCTCGAGTGAGTATGAAATACTTTATGGCCGATATAAATATCATGCTATGAAAGGTATCTAGTAAATCGTTACTAATGATATTTTCGCCTTGAAATATTATTAAGGTTTATAGCCCCTTAACCTTCTTAAGTACACATATTTCTGACAATTTATAGCTTGATATGAAATGAAATATAGCGAAATATAGCGCGCATTGACCAAATAGGGAAGTATTTGAATTTTATTTTCTCTCACTACGCAAATAATGAATCTTTCTACAACTTCACTTCATAATGCTTGAAATTATCTCCACACAATGTCGAAGCAATCAGTATTGTGTATTTGTCTTCATTATTATATATTCTTTCCAAAAGTTGTCATACTCGACAAATATCTACTTTCAGTCGTTTGTACTCTATCATTTTACGTAAAGCATAGTACCATTAATTACACAGTTAAGCATCCCTCATCCGAACACCAATTATCCGAATACCCTAATATTCAAACGTTATATCCACCATGATATTTTCAAGTAATGGATGTCTTTACCCTTTTCAAATATTTACATACAAAACATGAAATTAATAAAGTGATACATACTTTATAAACGTTCATATGGAACGTTCCTTTGTATTGTTATTGATATTATTTTTTATATTATATTTCTTTTATTTATGATTTTTACTTTGCACTTATTGTACTTATATTTATACTTATTGCTTTATATTACTTCATATTCGTTCTTTTAACCGATCGTGTGAATTCTGATTTTAAGAATTTAGTATGTAACTTTAGTATGAGATAGCGTCGTAACTATCGAAACAGAATACGAGACATAATTAGCAAAAATACATGATGTTGGAAAAACCACAATATTAAAAACATTAAGAAAATTATCTGAAACTCTTAGATTCCTGACAATGGTAACAAAGCCTTAAATACAGTGTGGTTGGTAACTGGTGGTACAAGCGGAAAGGGGATGATTCTACGCGAAAAAAGAAGTCGAAAATATAGAATAAAACTTTTTCGTTTGAGGCTTTGTTTTCGAGAAAATCGACTTTGAATTTTCGCTCGGTACGCGTGCACTTTATCACGTCTCGTTATAACGGATCTCACTGTAAATCGTTGTCTCGGTGGAAAAATTAAAAAAAATTTTTATTCTATATTTTCGACTTCTTTTTTCGCGTAGAATCACCCCCTTTCTGCTTGTACCGCCAGTTACCAACCACCCTATATATTGAGGTAATGAAATGGCTTCATCGCGATAAAGACCATAATAATGACGATTTTACAGCAATGGAAACAGCAAACGAGCACCAGATTTTCTCAAAGACATTGGTTTATACAACTCGCTATAGATTCCTTTCGTTCCACTGATCATTCTTAACGTGATCATTAATAGCCGTGAAAGCTGCGCATGACCTTAAACACGCAATTAAAAAGAAAAGCAGCAAACGAAAGTGATGATGAAGAGGTGCCTTCTTAAAAATGGCTTCGATGGTTCGAAATACAAAAGGTGATTCTTCATAAATATTTAAAGAAGCTTTCAACTAATCCGAATTTGTATTTGAATAAATGAAATTTCATATCAGAAAAGTAACTGTTCTATTATTGGACAATTCCAATATCCGAACAGTTTTGTTAACTTATTAGTTCGGATAAAGCAGGATCTAGTATATTTCAGTCTCGATAAACTTGTAGAACCACTCCAATTTCGTTGATATTTGAATTCGTTTGAATACAAAAATATTTGAACAACTTTTTCCTATACATATAACCGTCGGTTGGCCTTTATTTCCAAGATATTCGCAAAAAACTACCGGTATCACTGCAGAAATATCTATTATAATTCACTTAAAAATGTGCATCATCAATGTGTTAGGTTTGGGTTTGGCCTAGTTTTCTAAATCGCAAACGACGCTTGCGTGAAATAATAACAAGTTGATTATAAAAATAATAGGCTAACGAATAATTGATATTATTTTACGAAATAGAATAACCCTTATTATTTTCAAAAGTTCTAACGTAAAGATGACACAATAAGTTGATGATATTTACTTTTTATTAAGTCATAAATTGTAACAGACGTTTCTTGCAGCTTAGTATGTGCACGTTGTGCATGGATCCTGTAAGCTCGTCCAACCCTTGTTTATGAACAAAAGATAAGAGACAACTAATACTAACGCACACGCTGCCACGATCGCACAACTGTAGAGAGAAATACTTCGCAGTGGTACGTACAGTTTTTCGCGAACATCTCGGAAAATAAGCGAGAGCGGCGGTTATATGTATAGGAAAAGGTTGTTCAAAATATTAAGCTTTACAACATATTCGAATATCATTGAAATCAGAGAGGATGAGTCTCAACTTAGCGTCACGAATCTTCCATATATATAATGTGTACGATTTATGTATCGTAATTACGTGATATCATGTTTAGTTTCAACTTGTAACTAGTAAAATGAAACCTATTAGACCCCGGAAATTTTTACTATTGTGGTAATTTCGAAAATGGTCACTGTGAAACATTAATTGTATAAGCGTCCGTTAGTCACGGCACAACCGATCATGTTCTTAATTTTTTAACGAAAAGTAATTAGTAAAGTAAAAATATTACCCTTTTTCTATTTTTAATTACCTCATGCATTATTTCGCTACCGTTGTAGGTACCTATGTATTCCATTCTTTGTGACACAGTGCAAATGCAAATTTGTGTCAGGAGATTTATCGCAGATCTCTTCGCACGCGATTGTTTAACTTACGTATCCTTTTAAAAAGTGGTGGACATGAAAGTCTTGTATAATTTATAAGACTCGAGGTACTTTATATTTAGATACTTAACACGTTTAAACGAAGTGATGTACACGTATTATACACGTAAACGTAATGATAATGTCTAATTAGAATATTAAAATTGTATGTTCTCTCGCAGACGAAATGTGACGCATACGTTTGTACTTAAAAATAATTCGTTATGTGGATAGATAATTACGTTCTACAAAAGATACGTCCAAAAACTCGAACTAATTAATACAGCGAGGAAGATCATTCAAAGGATAAAATGCATCGTATACGAAATAGAATTTCTCTGAAACTCTGTGCCAGCTAAATTACAATGATATTGTTGAAAAACTTTTTAAATGTTGATATAACATAAACGACAGTTACAAAAGAAGAAAATTTTCGAAGCTCTATGAATCGCTAAAAATTGCATGAAGCTCAAGTTGGAAAAAAGAAAAAGTTGTAAATAAATTGACAAGTTCGTATATTTACAGAGTATGAGAAAGCCAAATATGTACATATAGTACTCTATCAAGTGCATTATCGAGCGTATACCACATCTATTACTCATATCTGCAATACATAATACTTACATCCTCTTGAGAACGCTCTGATTACATGCCTACATTTTGCTTACTCGTTTGCTAGAACATTGCACGTGCTTCTGCTGGCGTAACACGTTACCAAAGATGTGTCTCAACCTCAACACGTGCTTTCCGGCCAACGTGCCTAACGCATCTTGCAGAAACACGAGACGGTGAAAAAAGCCGCGTACAGCGTCATACATTGATGTAAATCTACTTCGAACGCTTCCCACTAAGGGGAAACGCTATTAATATTGCTACCTTTTTATGTGTTCATAACAATATAGAAAATTCGACGTGTATAAAAAATACAGTTACACGATATTTATATCTTAAATAGATGTATATTATTATTAAGTAATTTGCTAATAATTAATCGAATAACTAAGAAATCTATGTAACGACCAATTTTATAAATGCGTGAAGCCGGTTAGAATATAGGAAAAATATGTATTGATTGAACGTACGAATAACATTTATCTAAATTCAATTGAAAAAATATAAACTACTCGGAGAATATCTTCTTTTTAATTATTGTTTATCATTACATGTCCTGGTAAAGTATTAACCACAGTTACATGTATTCTATAAGTTACATAAATGTTAAGTAAAATGATGTATAAATAATAAACATTATATGAATGTTATTTGCATGCTTAGTTTGTTACAGTTGTCTTAGTTAAGTTACTAAGTAAATAATTAACTATCAGTTAGTTGCAGTTAGTAGCAAATTGGTACAGTTTGTATGCATCTGTAGGCAGTGCAAAAGATTTATTTTTTTTAGGACGCTTAGAAATTTTTTACATCGTTAATAATTTTAATTAGTTGGAACGTATATAATATCATATTGTATTGCATTATTAAATTCTATATTGTTGGGTATCCTTAAGTTGCGTCTCGTGTGTCTTCGAATTTGTTTCTATAGCTTCTAAATGCTCGATGCTGTTGTTGATACAGCAGTATTCACAGATTACCTTGTCCTGTTTTTTAATAAGATGAGGATGTGTGAGGAATTGCGATGATCGTAAGCGGTCTCGTTTCGTGTGTGTTGCTTCTGGATTTACGTAAAAATGTGTGGTTCTCCCAGCAGTTGTTTCCCATTCTTCTCTCGTCTTTATTTTTATGAACTGTTTGCCTTTTAAGTCTTTGTTCCTAGTTAGTTGTTAGACTGTAACGTTAGTGCACGGCTTAGTGAACGCGGTTTTTTGTTGTAACGCCAACCGGCGCAGGGTTTTAGCAATATTTTATACACCTGGTACAGAGAATATTATACTACAATACTTCCTGACCTAAACGTATATACTACGCATGAGATGAATAGATGAAAGGATCCTAAAGATACTTTCGATTACTAGGTACAAAAACTTAAGCCTCAATTCCACGAAATTGCTCGACTTCCAAAGATAAAACGAAAAAAACACCGCCAAACCATTTGTCTGCCAATCCATGATCCACGTAGCAGCTCGTCATCTGGCTTACTGTTTCCCCTCCCTGTTCGATAAAACCTCGTTGCAAACGAAAAGCTCTTTCGTTCAACGCATCCCCTAAAATCTTCTTGAGAAGAAAAGAAGACCTGCGAAATGGCGTCGCTGATCATCGAGACGTTCGTCAGCGTAAGAAGTGTCGGGACTAACGTGCCGTGTGTAGTCGTTAAAGGACCTTTGAGGGGAAGCAGAAGAAAGAACTGCGCCATAGTCGTGAGCCCACGTCGAGTAAGAGACGCGGAGCGAGCCGGAACGTGCGAAAGATCGTAATCGTCCCTCCGAATCACTGCGCACCGGTATCTGCTCGATCTGCGCGTGTATACGTGTGTCGCGATGCTACGGGCGCATCCCCATTGCGAAGTGATGCAGGTGCACATGGCGCAACCGTTCGCAAGGTTCGACCGTACTTTCTCGACGCGATTGTTCGCGGGTTCGGTTTAAACGGCACATCCACGTGTGCCAGGAGTGAATCGTCGACATTCGCGCACCTCTTTAGCGATTATACGTATACACGCTGTCCCACGTAACTGTGGTCACGATTTTTCGAGCGCTTGCAATAATCCAACGGAAAAATGTCCCGAACGAAAGTTATTCAGTTTTATGTCGGTAAAACATCGTAATGAAAAGATTTGCAAAATATACTTTTTTGACAAGAAGTTCAGTCACTTTGACTTTTTTCAAATGATACTATGTATTTTTTATTGGAGAACGTTGTAGCTGATGCCAAGATGAAGTCAAAGAACTCCTATACTTTGACCTTAACTGAAGTTGAATGCAGAAAAGTGGGAAATGTTGAATTTAAAAATGTCGAGTAAATCAAGGGAAACATCAAAAACGCTATAAACTAATACAAGCTTACTTTAACGATTGGAACTTTGCCTACAAGAAAACGGAAAATAGCTTGAACGTTTATTATAATTCAATGCAAAGAGCTACCGCGACACTAAATAATTTATTTCTTTATTTTATTATGTGCGAATAATTAAAATTTCCTATGCTGAAGGAAGCTATTTTGAACGCGTAATTTCGGGATAATGTGATTTACACCATTAGATATAATTTACTTGAATGACTCGACATTTCTAAATTCAAGATCATGGTATACGAAGTCGTTAAATTTGTGTTGTCATCAGCTATAACATTCAGAAGTCAAAAATACGTAACGTCAGTTAAAATATCAAAGTGACCTTGATTTTTTATCGAAAAAATACTTTTTGAGAATTTTTTCATTGCAATGTGTGTTACTGACCTGAAACTAAATAACTTTTGTTTGAAACATTTTTTTGTCAGATTAGCGAAAGTGTCTGAGAAATAGTGACGACAGTTACGTAGGACATCCTCTACATGGAATTATTAGAGATCTCTATCTGTACGTCTAGAAATGGCATGAAAAATCATTAACAGTGATTTATCACGCTGACCGTAGAATTATGATCTAATTTCGTTCACGACTGAAATCGTGACTTTTTCATCTTGAGTGAATTTGCTCACTATGATCGTTAATTCTCGATCTTGGTTAAATTACTTCTTATAAAATACATCAATATAGGTTGCATAAAGAGATTTACATATAACGTTAATTTAAAATTACATCACGTTTTCTTTGTTTAATTTAAATTTACTCCATTCAATATTAAAAATGAAAAGTAATTCAACATTCTTTTCTTTATCTATATTACTGCAGTATCTTAAAGAGTAAAACATTAATTCTTCCTTGCGATTCCAAAATCATAACATTCGTTTGATATTGTTAATATAAAATATACGAGTTATTTGATGCGTGTGAAGAACAAGATCTTCACCAATCAGAAGCGATCACGAAAAATCACAAGACGAGAGAGATACGTTCCGTTATACGAATTCCGTGTTATACAGACACCTTCTCTGTACTTTATAGAAATAACTATCACACCATACATAAAATTCCCCTTATCGTACAAGATGAAAATAGTAATGCAGAAATGAAGATTTCTTGTAGAGAGCTCTGTAAGTGTAAAGATTAAACGGTATTATTTTCTTATCGTATAATGTCCTACATGTTAATGGGGACACTATTGTGGAGAATTTAAAAACAATTTTCATCTATAAATAATTAATAATAGTGTTAAAAACTGATACGGTACATCCAACATCGCCTTTGTAAAAAGAAATGTAAGTTAAGCGATAGACATACTCGAACACATAGACACTAAATATCATCAATTTTGTAATTCTAACTCGAAACATCATAAAATATACTTTTGTGATAAAGATAAAAAGAAAATCTTGAAAAGATATATCTTTTGTCTTTATACAAGTTATTTGGAATCAAAGAGGATTCAGTACTTACGGATTTAAATAAATGGCACGTTCAGGCTTTTCTAAATGTAAATACGATTCTTTTTCTGATGAATATATTAGCGCAAAAAATAGAAAATTTCATGATGCATTTGCATTATTATAATATATGTATAATTATTATAATAATATTAATAATTATTATATGTATGTAATATAATATACATTATATATAATAGTATAATATATAATAAATAATATTATATATAATAATATATATAATAATATATCATATATAATATTAATATTATAATTATAAATTATTAATATTATAATAATATAACAATAATCAAACTCCGAAAATAATTTTAAGCCAGTTTTTTCTCTCTGCTAAAAAATATGATATTTGGCACATATAGTGTTGTCTACAACAAGTTTTCAAATGTGAATCATTTAAACTCATTATTCACCTTGTCTTATGAGATTCTTTTTCTCTATTTCTATCGCTCGTATAATGCTCGTCGCTGGCATAATATGAAAATCTACAATGGAGGGTACAGAAAAGTTAAATGAAGAAATATTACTTCCGTACTTCTTTGTACATGACACAGTGATAGAAATGTATTTGTAAAAACATTGCTTTGGATTCTAATTTTGCATTTATCGCGAGTAAGGCAATTAAAGGAGCTGAATACGGCAAAGCTGAATTTTACTCGAAAATAAATTATATGGGAAGAGGAAAATAAAACCGCGTACGAATTTCTTTCAGTCGAAAGTAATGCAACAAAATTGTAGCAGTGTCCAATATTTTCTTATTAACACAAACTATACGATATGGTTTCATTATTTTCACTCTCGAAGTTTTATAAGAACAAAGCTACCACATAAAGCTATCACATCTTATTCCCGATGAGAGGAAGAAATTATTATCTACGACAGATTTTAAATCCGGTCTCTAGGTTGATAAATAAGCTGCGGTAACTTATAGAAATTCGCAATATTTTTACGAACACATCTGAAAAAGTAGAACTTACGTAGACATTTATTTCACTCTCTACATATTATAAGTTGTAACAAGTAACTGTAAACGTTTTGTACATTTCTAAATGATATACAATCAGTATATGAAAATTTCCCATAAATACATAAATGAGAAGTGTTTGTAGAAAGCACTGCAAATACCAACAAACAAATTTTTCAGGAGGAAAAGGAAACATACATTAACGTAGTCCAAATTCATGAAGAACAAAAATATAGAAAAGTTGTGAAGAAAATACAATGCTCCATTCATTTAGATATATATAGTATAGACAGAAGTCAAAAAACAACTAACGTTTATTGACGCTTATATTTTTCTCTGTAGTTGTATTATTAATAACTATTTAGAAAGGAAAATTACACTTAAATTTCATACTACAGTATTTTCATTGCTATGGAGAAAATTTTCCAATAAAATATCAAAATTTGTCAATCTTGGTACTTATAGTGCTTTGTACAAGCACTCTTCAAATATTCAAAGTTTGTTAATAAATGTATTAATAGAGTAATTCATAATTCAGTTAAATAGGATGTGATTATAACGTCTAAGGAATTAATTGCATTTCAACTCTAAGTTAATTAATCCTTCATACTCCTCCGGACAATAGTAATTTACCCCTTCTGTCATAACGCCAATTCATGCATGTATGTATACGCGTGCAACATAATATGCATATTAAATTATACATGCATGATACGTATATTATTACGTTGTCTGCATTAATAGAGCGATATGATTGTTCCAACAGTCGAGTTTTCCAATAGGGAAATACATACTTATCTTTTCGTACAGTAGTCATTTTACATCGGTTACTAAATTTAATTTATTGTTCAATCATCTGTACCTGTTTTTTTTACAGAACATATCCTAATAATTTATGGTCTCTGATCAATTTTAATTTTACAATTTCGAAAAAATAGAGAAATGAAAGTGGTACAATTCGTACCTTAGCTGCATAATATTTTCTACATGAAAATGGAAACTAGGACTCTCGGTGAATATTACAA
Source organism: Bombus vosnesenskii (assembly GCF_011952255.1). NCBI lineage: Eukaryota > Metazoa > Arthropoda > Insecta > Hymenoptera > Apidae > Bombus > Bombus vosnesenskii. The sequence continues at coordinate 123,039 of NW_022884333.1, forward strand.
TCCTTTAAACTCTTGTTATACCTTTCCTATTTATGCTTCTGTAGAATTATCATCTTTCTATTCCACTTCATACAAAATTTCAAGAAGTCATAAAAGTTACAATATTCGTCGTCGAAAAACACTTATGGTATCTGCAGCTAACATTGACAAAAATGGACCCTTATACAGAGACTAACTTTTTTACTGTAGCACAATGCCGGTATATTTATATCAACTTCGGCAGACAGAATATTTTTAGCTTTGCTTTCCATCGCTCTTATTTCAAATTCATTGCCTTTGGTCTCGTAATGACACTGTAACGTAACCGTAACGTAACTGTAATGTTAACTGTAAAGACACCAATCACAGTCTTTTATATACATATGTATAAGCGTGCTCAAAACCGTACTATCTATAGGCATTTCGAAAGAAAACCCAGTCTATTACATATAACGGATAAATCCTGAAACTAATCGATAAACATTGCATATAAGTTTCAAGCTTAATCGCCATAACCCAGAATCCTATTCGAAAATGTACTCGCATTTCAAAATGAAACGATAGGGTTCTCGATCGGGTTCAGATCAGAATCCACTGCTGGACAAAATCATGAAACCACCTTTTTTGTAGTGGCGGCTGTGTGAATAGGAGTATTGTCTCGTTAAAAGAAATGTTTTTTTGTCTTCCGTTTCAGTTATGTAAGGTAATAATTCACCATGTAACATCTCCTAATATTCTATAGCGTTCAATTTACCTTTTACAAAAACAATTTCACTCAACATATCCAGACATGATCAGTAATTTCTTGAAAATATTGAAGAAATAATGCAGAAGATGTATGTGAGATAAAAATTATTCACAGCACTATATGTACGTATTTTGAAAATTGTTGTCAATTATTTGGTATTTTTAAATTATAATTTACTATATGCATTATACTTACTTAGAATATTAGAATTTTAATAACAATGACTCGCGGTTTTGCTGAACAATAATTTTAGTATTATGTACATATTTATAAGTAATAAATATGTTTTAACGCTAAATATTCGCTTGAGAATAATGAAGGAAATTTAAAGATAATCGTTGACAGAATTTGTCAGCTGTGACGCTTTTTTAAAAGTTCAACGAGGATTGCGGTGACGCGTCATTAAATCCGGATTAAACAATGGATTCTCGTTCACGCGAGACACTTTCGTTTTCGCCTTGTTTGCACGTAATTAATTATCGGCGCCATTATATCACAAAAGTGATTAAAAAAACTTACAAAACAAGTTGTTCACATTCTATACAAAATATATGTAAAATATGAAACACGAAATTACTTTTATATAGCAAAATGACAAATTTGTTATACGTTAACGTTAATAAACACAATTAAATAATAATACGCGTTTCTTTCATTAAAACGTATAGTTGCATATTATTAATTATTAATCGATAAAGTTAATGCTATTAGTAGACTACACATTATTATGCAAATTTGTATTTTTATGAATACAAGTGAAACCGTAGAACGGCAGATACGTATATTTGTTTCGTTTACTAAATTTCGATAAATATTCAATTAGATGTCGAAATAATATATTACGTCAAATTTTTTATACGTTTTAGCATATTGTGTAAAATGATATTTTGTATATATTATTATACACAATATGTTTCAATCTCAGTATGTTTTTGAAAACTATAAAAACTAGAAACAACATCTTGTATAATAAAGTGATAAAAGTAAATGAAATAAATAAAGTAAATAAAGTGACAAAATAAAGTATAATAAATACCTATATAGAAAAAAAAAGTGAATGAAATAAACCAAAGTAAAAAAATTCTTCTCTTATCTGTTAACAGGCAACCGATTGGTGGTTGAATGACATGTACCTGTCTGTGCCTCTGGCTTTACCAATTAATAGTAACCCTGGCCTTGCGGCAAGGCCCAAAACATTTAGCAACCAGAAAGAAGCTGCAGTGTTCCTCGCCAGATTTTTAACAGAGCTGCTAAACTATCAAGAAGTATTAGATAGGTAAGAATAGCCTTTTCGTAATACTTAATGATGGAATTCACAAATTATAAATATGAACCTAATTAAGGAAGTATTGCGGGTAGAATGATCTCTTCAAAGAAATCGAACGTACCTATGGAAACACGTTTTAGGCAATTTCGATAGGAGAACATTAAAATTTCAGTACCGTATTGTAAACCTCGCAGCTTTTGTATACAGTGCCGGACAAAAGTATTCTTACACTTTTGAAAACGGAATAACTTTTTTCAAATTGGGCAAACAATTTTGAAAAAGTTGCAATCTGTTGGACCGCGAAGAAAAGAGCGAAGGATACTTTTTGTAACTTCTTTATGTAATTGAAAATCAATGAAAATTTAAATAACACATTTTAAAGAGTTATGTTAGCTATATACACACTGAAAATTTCGTGGGCATCGCTTGAAGCTTCTATGGGCTACAAACAGTTAAAGATGATAAAAATAACATTTAATAAAATATAGATTAAGATAACTATAGATAAATATAGATTAAGATTAAGATATAGATTAAGATAATAAATCTACATTTTTGCCCATATTTCGGTGCCAGTTGTTTCTGTATCAACCGATTTCGACGAAATTTTCACCGTGCATATAACTGACATAACTCCTCAAAATCAGCTGTTTAAATTTTCATTAAATGCCCATATAAGAAACCATATAAAAACCTTTCTTTACTTTTTTCTTTGCCATTTCGACCAACTGCAATTTTCCAAAAACTCTTTTTACGCGTCATCTAATAAACTAGTGCCTCTAACTTCTCGCGAAAGCTCAAGTCGTCCCGTGCAATTTGAAAAAAATTACGCTTGAAAAAAGTTATTCTATTTTCAACGATGTTCAAAGATGAATACTTTCGTCCGGTACCGTATGTACGCATACATGAAAAATATACATATCGTAATTCTACGCGCGTTAATTGCAAAAACCACGTTTGTAATCTACACACATCTGTACAAAACTTGATATATTAAATGTGTACATTAAAATAAATTAAAAAGGTAAGAATAATAAATGGGTAAGAAGATTCGTAAATAAGTATCGTAGCATTATCAGTCGTCATAATGTTATGAATATGAATGATGTTATGAATAACGTAATGCTTGAATGAATCAAAGAAGAATGGTCGCCTTTTCTTATGTCTCACATTTTTCTTAAGTATAAAAGTCAGAGAGTGTAGGGAAAAGGAAAGGAAACAGAAAGAAAAATGGAAATGGAACGACTGGGGGAGGAGATTCGAAAGTTAGGAGTCTTTTAAAAAAACGCCTTTATCCCAGATACGGCTCGAACCATCTTAGAAGAGGCTGACTAACGATAAGCTAATCGCCGACGCGAGGCTTACAGCCGAGGTGGAAGAAGGCGAACGCACGTGGAAGAAACACGGTTCGCACTAGAAGGAAGAGCTTCGTCATTTGAGACGGTGATTCGAGCGAAGGACAAAAAGAAGCCGCAGCAAAATCAATTTACCGAGGGAGCAGCACGCCTGCGAGGAAATCCGGCTTGTAGGATCCATAGAACACAGCCATAAAGAGAGACTCGTCGAGACGCAAGCGAAACGCAAAGGATACTTCTGCATAGAAAGCCTCAAAGCCCTCGGTATCCTGTATCCGGACGGGAAGGAACCACCGACTGCGAGTGCCTCTTTCTTTTCGGCAACTAACGCAAATTCGCCGAGACGTACTAAGACTGACAGTGAATCGTATAGCTGCTTTAAAAGATACAGTATTTTCTCCATAATTGATCGAAAATCGAATTTCCTCGGCGATGAATTATCGGTGTACAGAACTCGATTGTATAACGATAATAATTGTGATAATTATATAATAATGGTGACTGTGTAACAAAATAATAAGAGAAAGTGGTGCGAGAGTCGACTGATGTAAAGAAACATATCGGTTGGACAATGTTAATGTAACAACAGAACTTTTTTATTTTCAATTTTTGTTGAATAAATCTATTACCGATGTAATTGCGAGATTTTTTTAATTAAACAAGGCCCAACACGATATAATTTGGAGCATATTTGTTTACTGACTGACATTAACTTATTTTTTTTCGTCTGTTATATATACAATAAACATTGGATTGTTGCACAAAAGTCGGGACGCAGGTTTTACAATTATTTGAAGGTAGGAACAATTCTACTTCTGAAAACGGAGGTCTTAGACGTCTCGAGCGTAAAGAAAAACAACACGAGTGAAAGAGAAACAGGAATTGAGAATCGAAGCGCTCAGCGAACATTAAAAGTCCTGGATTAAAAGTCCATTAAAAAGCTGAACCCTTTAACTCAAAAATCAAATTTTCTTATTTTTAACTTGTGACCAATGATACTTTTATCAACATTTTTGTTACCTTTTTCTGGTTAAAACGATACCAAACACGATATAATTTGACGCATATTTGGTTACTCTATACATGACAATCAAATACATTTGGGAAAGTGTATAATAAATATAATTATGTCGTGTTTGGTCTCATTTTAATCAGAAAAGTTTCACAAATACGGCAATAAAAGTTTAATTTAAAAAACGTTGAAAATAAAAAAGTTTCACTTTTAAATTTGCATCTACGTACATCATCTCAGCGATATCTGACATTGGATCACGTTACACCACTCGACCACCGCGGGTTGTCGAACTTCTCGATGCATTAAGGGAAACCTCCTCCCCGTGGTGGGATGCCGACCATGCAATCAACGAGGGGTTATTTTTCTGCAATTATCGCCTGTTTACTGTACATATAAATGTAATTTAAGCTATATCGTGTTTGGTCTCATTTTAACTAGAAAAATTTCACAAATATGTTAGTAAAATATTGATTTTAAACAATCAGAAATGGAATAGTTTCATCATTGTCTCATGGGTAATTAGCATTGTTTCATGGACGATTGAAATCGGATTATACATTTCAGTTTTAACTTTTTTATAGTTGTGGAGGGGAACTCCACTCAACAGTGGAGATGACGATCGACCGGTTATGAGAAACATACTGGCGATAAATTACAGAAAAGGTACTGCAGTTCTTTTTCTTCGATTTGGCGATTGAAGAAATTGCACCAATAAGAAGTCAGATTTCATTTTATATACGTATTAATCATATGTTATTAGATGTATACAAATGAATAATCAAAATTTTTCGATGGAGCTGGAAGTTTATTTAAAAAATTATTATTATTATTCAAACAAAGTATTTGTTTTTGTGTTCTATGACCTTAAGAACCATTATGGAAGAATGGAACGTTCAAAACAAAGGAGAACGTCCTGTGAAATTTCTGCACGACAATACTGGATCACACTGCTTCTACGACAGAAGACGTGGCAACGAGTCTTATGTAGGACATGCTGCTGGAGCCAGTTTATTCGCTAGACATTATTGCTTTAGATGACTACCAGTTCCGATCACTGCAACACGCTTTATTCGATGCTCACTTTTTCAACTAGTCATCGGATGGAATAAATCGTTGAAGATCAGATCTCGTCTAAAGGCACATTTGACATAATTCATCGTTTCGCTGATAGATGACTCAAAATTATAGAAAGCAACGGCGAATAGTTTGACTGAATAACATTCTGTATCTTTTCTCAAGTAAACCTCGGGTTCGTTGAAAAATTGGAGTTATACATGTCGGAGATGAAAGGAAAGCCGAAGCCTTTCCTTGGAAATTTTTAGGAACATCCTCTAGTACTCTAGCCTAGATTTCATCATAGCTGTAATTGTTCGAGATTTGTGATAGCGAGATTGGGTTCGAGGTGACAATTGGTCGCCGAACGTAGCCACGGTCACGGGATGGACGTTTTGCCTAACAGAGGTCTGGAGTGGTTGTATGAGTTTTCCGAGAAATGTGGTTGTGGCGGCATGCGGCCTCGGGAGCGGGCCTAGCCACGTATGATGTTGCCTCGGAGGTGCCGATACGATGGGACATACATTGTATTAATAATCAAACTCCAGGCAGAAACTGCCTAGCAACGGCGTTTGGAACTTTCTCGATGTTTCCAACGAGTGTGTATCAAACTTCAGGCAGAGACTGCCTAGCAACGGGCGTTTGGAACCTTCTCGATGCTTCCAAACGAATATAGAAAACAAATGCAATCGTACAGCGAGAAAAATCTCCACGAGGCTGGCATTCGTGCGATTGCCTTGGAGAGTGACATATCGAGCATTTTCAACAATCGTATTTTGCGCCTAAGATTAGTTTACGCTTAGTAAAGAGTTATTCCGTTGACCGTGGATTCGTTTGAACCCAAAAACATTGTTACTAGTGTTCATTAAACTTATCATTCGTACAATTTATTATTGACTAACTTTATCATTCGTCAAACTTATTATTCATTAGTCTTATTATTTGTTAAGCTTTGTGATAGTCTTGAATATACGTGTAAATATAATCTCGGCTTTGTGAAACAATGGCTAATTCACGTGAAGAGTTGTTACAAAATTCTAATCATAACCCGACATACATTTGTACACCTAATATTTATAGAATGCACACTTGCACAATGTCGCTTATCCATATGGGTCTGCGTGGAAGTTCAAACAGCCGTGTTTTAAAAACGTTGACACCACTTCACGTGACGCTCTGTTTATCGTTTCTTCGGTCGATAATACAATGAGCGAGACAGTAGTACCGCCTTTCGACGCACAAGTTATAATTATTAAGCTTTAGTCGTTGAGGGCACAAAACTCACTGAAATTTTGCATAAATCGCGACTACAGTTTGGGGATGAAACATTATCGAGAACCCGAGTGTTTGCGTGACGTTTTCCAGTGGACGTCGATACGTTCAAAACACGTCGCGTCCGTGACGCGTGAGACAAGTGTAACGCTAGCAAACATCGATGCTGTTGGGGAACTGATCGAGCACGATCGACGCATAACAATCGACAAAATCTGCCCGAAAGTTAATATTAATCATGGAAACGTGGTTTCCCTCATTCAGAAGGAGCTACGGTTCCGCAAGACAGCGATTACTTAAAGAGGATCAGGAGGACAACGTTTCAGCAGCAATGAGGAAATAGAGTAATTCGCGTGCAATTGGCTTCTGACTCAGCCCTCCACTTTCTACGAAATTGGAATGAAAAAATTACCGATCCTCTGGCAAAAGTATATAGAGACAAATAACTCGAATATGTCGAAATACGTCGAAAAATAACTCGATTGTTCTTTCTGAAATATTTTACTGAAATATAAAACTATAATATATAAATACAAAACTATAAAATATTCTTAAATAAAGTTATTTTAAATGAATTATTAAATAAAACTATACAAAATATAAAGAAATATAAAGTTCGGTTTATATCTGACTGACCCTTGTATATGTATCTGTCTCGTAAAAGAAAATGCGAACTTTCATTTAGTCAACGATAAAGCAAAGAGGAAGAAAAATTCTTGCAAGAAGAAGATCGGTAACTACGATAATGAGATTGTTAAAATTATACAAGTGCAATATTTTCTTATCGCAGATCCGGTTTGGAAATTGAACAAGTGAAGTCGAAAGATGGAAAGACTATGCAACCTCTGTGCATGGCCCAACATTACCAAATGTACCGAATATATCGACGACCAGGGTCAAACGGTGACGAGCAAGTTATTCTTGATAGAACTACATCGGGCAATCATATCATCGTTGCTCACCATAATCAGGTATATTTCTAAATACTCGAAACGAAACATTTTACGTGAAATTCTAGCGACGTGATCTAAGGACCTTTAGTAATGAGTAAATACATTCTATTGCTTTACTACGTCTTTTCGCCACTATATCGATTTTTTTGGTAATAGGATTCGTGGCTATGTTAATAGATGGAATTTATACTTAAATTTCGAACATACATTTGAAGATACCGTGATATTTAATGACCAAGTAAAGATGGAATTAATAACAATCTATTAAGAATCTAGTCTCTCCAAATACGCATGCTTTGCGTCCAGCAAAATTTTTCTATATAGATCCTTTTTAGATCCTTCATCCTTCATAGATCCTTCATGGTTCCTTCATAGATCCTTTTTATATTCAGATATTACATTTACACATGCACGTATTTATTGACTTTTTACATTTACCTATATATGTATCTATCTAAAAATTTTCATCTGCCATACATACGCATCGAGTGTGTACGTTTTAAGTATATATATACGATTATTTCTGTAATTATCAAAAATATGAAAAAATGTTTCAGGCAAAAGTTGTATGCTATCGACTGGACTATTGTATTTCAAACTAAATGATTCCATTGAAAACTGTATTGTATTTAAAGTTGTATGATTCCACTTTCGTATGACCTCTCTACAGAAAAACTGATTACACCTGATTAAGTCACCTTCGATACCACACAACTTTTATCTGAAATATCTTTTTGTACTTTTGATACTTACACATTAAATAATTGCATAGACATTTGCGTAAAAAATTGTGCGTATACATTTAACGCGGACATACTGTATACGTCAGTACATATTAAAATAAATCTTCTCAAACAATATCCAATTGAAGATCTTTTGTTCTCCCTTGTCATTCTTATTTCTTTTCGTTTCATATTTATTTTACAGAAATACCGTTTCACGCCAGCTGTTCCACTCATACACGTGCAATTTGATTCCTATTTACGCTTTACTTATTTTAAGTTATGCAAGCTTAAGTAAGTGCACGAATATTTCATAATATTATTTAATAATATAACAATTTTCTAATATAATTCGATCAAATAGTTAAGAACTTCTCAACCAACGTTTTCCTCACCTAAAATTACTTGCTTTTGAAAATTGGAGAATACAAAATTTTTAAATCATCTCGTCATTTGAAACTGGAAATTGTAAGAAATACAAATCTGAAAAAGAATTATCTTCTTAATACGGTACTAGTTCTTTTATCGCTGTTTTAAATTTTCTTATATACATAATTCGTATATTTTATATGTACATATATGGTTATAAAATATGAAAACATTGATAGACATTTTATAGATACAGTTCAAAAATTGGTAAATATAAACAGTGCAAGAATGCACTTTGCGAAATTGAATTTCGGGCTCTGGAATTGAAAGATTAGACGAACACAAGTTATCCACTCATATATTACGTATATAAGATACATAAATAACGTGGCAAAGAAACACTTGAAGGTGCCAAAAACAAAAAATATATATAAACTTACAGAATATATGTAGATGTAAGATCTAAATATCAACATATTACACATTACATATTACATATTTTTATCAGCAATCATGCACGTTAAAAGACTGAAAACAGCCCTCAAAATCAATTTTCGAAATCTCCAATATGAATCATCGAAGAGTGCTGGTAAAAAAAATTCTGTAAATGCTAAGAAACAAATTTTTCAGGAGGAAGAGAAATCTTATCGATGTTACACATTGACGTAGTCGAAATTCATAAAAAAAATGGTATCTAGAGAAAAGCCTGTATGTGCCACCTCTTAGTTGTAAGAAAAGAATATTCCATTCGTTTAGATAGATGGCATAAGACAAAAGCCAAGAGACAATTAACTAATGTTTATTGGCACATTTTTTTCTGCATGGGCGACGTTGTGACATCATTTTCTGGCATTATTAATAACTATTTAGAAAGAAAAATTGCACTTAAATTCTATACCACAGTATTCTCATTGATATGTGGAACATTTTCCACCAAAAGATCAGAATTTTTCTATCATGGCACTTACAGTGTTTTGTACAAACACTCTTCCATTAATTTAGTCGAATAAAGCAATAATACCACAGTGTGCAAACTGATTTGACATTCACAAAATCGTTATTTTCTCATCGCTGCAATATTTAACGAGATACTCGGATCAATGGATATGTATAAATTCAGAGAGTGAACTTTTTCACAGTTTTATAGCGTGCCTGTTAGGGCTTCCGACCGAGGGCGCATAACTGAAGCCGAATTAGTTCAACAAATTCTAAAGATCATGGCAACTAAAGCTGATCCTAGAACTCCGCCAGTCGGTATCCTCACAACGATGAAAAGACCAGCTTGGGCAAAAGCTAGAGAAGAATTACTCAGACGTACGTATGTTTATAACTTCCTCTTTAACAGTAATTATGCGATTAATTTACCAATACAACACCCTTGCAATAGTCACACTGATATATTAATTAATACAGGAATTAAAACATCCAACTAAAAATAAAATCTTCGAGTTATAGAGGTTACGACTTGCCGAAATTTCCGAGTAAAAAAAGTTTAGCGAATGAAAATTCGACATACGGAAGCTTCGTACGAAGGCACAATTTAATATTTTAAGCTTCCGCTTAGAACACATTTTATTCGATGCACACAATTGCAGAAGATACAGACGTGGAACATGGCATTTACGCGTTCGACTGATAAACGATTAGCCTTTTACGCGCGTGTTCGAAGGGCGAAGCAGTAAGAATACAGCTTGTGTCGTCTTACGTTATTAGAGGCGATCTTAACGGTTAGAAGAAAGGAAACAATATCGAAGGATTGGTTTCTCACATCTTGTGATACGCGGCATAGCTATAGGTGCATTTCGACTTGCAGAGATAAACTTCGACCTGCAAAGGTCTGGCTATTGCAAATTCAAGTTTCAGAGGTAAAATAACGCATCTGAACAGGTGGCAAATAATTCGAGTTAAAGTGAGTTTTATCTCGACTTCTAGAGGTTTTCGCAGCACAAATGAATAAAGTTGTAGTCTTATAGAGATTTTCGAACTATAAAGTTTATTAGATTGCAGCATATTATAAAATGTTAAAGAAAAAAGAACAAGAAATATTTATATCCATTTGCTGATGTCGATATACTCTGTACAAACGAAGGTACGACTCACACCATTGCCAAGCAGTTAGAGTAATCTTGTTGCAAGTTCTCCGGCAACCCTTGCTGCTACATACCCTCCTACGGCATAATTAACCGGCTGTTCTGCTCTCGCCAATATTCGCAATATTCCCATTATCCTCGTAACCCGACCTTACCCAATGACAACCTACGACCTACGTCTATAAATCGAATGAAGGTGTAACAAGCTAACGACGATACGTGGTTGGGTTCGTTCCCTCGTCGTGCAGAGCAAGTATCTTTAACCCTTTATCAGGTCGTTATCTTCAACCGAAAAATTTTATTACGTGACCAGCCAATAAACGACATTTCTAATATTTTTACAAATTAAAGTTTATGCTTCTTGTCTTGAGAAGGAAAAGATTATAAATGTTTGTAAATTTATCTATATGTATGCAATAGTCTTGTGCATGTGTATGCAATTGTTGTATTCCATGTTTTATTACTAAATATTCTAATTTATATGATTATAAAGTAATTATTAAATTTGCACTTTTTGTTTCATTGCATTAAAGTTTGATTTGGAACAACTTCATACTACATTGACAAAAAATAAAATGAAAAAGGTAATTTGTAGCTATTTCTAATTTGAAAGGTAATAAAATGAAATATTTCAGGAACCGTTTTACGAACAAAATTGTGTTATATTAACGTTATTAAATTTGCTAGAATTTTCGTGCACAGGTTGACAAATTTTTGCAAATAAGCATTCATATTGAATCGGGGAACGTGGAGTAAAAATTATTGAGCTCAAACGAGTCGACTAAAAAAAATTATTGAATAACAGTAAATTTTGAAAAATAAGATATTCCGTATGCCTATAATTATTTTATCTCGATTACCAACGATAAAATTTATGGATTCAGACTTTACTGAAGCAATACATTTCAAAGTTACATACATCACTAAGAGTTCTTATAACGTCGACAATGTATCGACAGTATGCCATTTTCATGGAAGAATCGTTGCTAGTCAATTGTGCGAGATTTTCCCTTGCTCTTATTAAATACACAATCAAGAAACACATTCTAATAGGAAACTGTAATTACGTGAGTAATAAACGATAATATAACCCAAAGAAAGAAATAAAGGCAAAAGAATTTTGCAGACGAGCAAAATCGGCACAATCTGGAATTGCTGGAGAGATGTCTGTGCGTGGTATGCATCGACGACGATGTACTGCCAACAACGTTCAATAATCCCCTGAACAAGGAAGATCGATGGATCGGCGACCGAGATTACGCTAACGTGCTTCATCATGTTCTCCACGGCGGAGGTTCCAGACATTTGGGTGCAAATCGTTGGTTCGATAAAACTTTCCATGCTATTCTTGGCAAGGTATATACCTACCTACAACTACACGCTATACCCGATTAAGAGAAAAATTGTAGTTTCACATTGAAGCAACAACTTTTTCTCCGCGCAACGTTATTTCTGTCCACTCGAGAGTTATTCTTATTCGAGCGATCTGTTTCATTTTCCCATCCAAGTTCCTAGGTCGGTTTGTCATTCCGCATAGGAATGGGAAGAAAACTTGGAAAACATATGTACACGTACATAACTGGTGGTTACTACGATGTTAATATAGCCGTTACTTCTATTACGGTCGCTAGCACATTTCCATGATAATTTGTAATTTCTCTCATTCTGCTCTCGTTTCATGCTATTATATTTGAGCCAATGAAGCATCCTGATCGCTTTATCCTCTCTCTCGATGCAATATCCTGCCTAGATCCACCGAATTCGTAACAATCAGTAACGACTAACTCATTTTCGCCACTTAATGTATCCTTCGTGTGTGAACTTGATACAATGATAGAACATCGATAAGATGGAAATGATTGGAGATATTTTGTAGACAACACTGTAAGTGGAAAAATTAAAAACTGTTGCTCCTTTATCGCGTAATGACCTACTTGCTAATGGGAACACTGTAGTATACAATTGAAGAGATAATTTCTATTTCCAAATAATTACTACTACTCCAACATTGTCTCTGCATATACGAACAATATTGCACTCAATATAGGTGCCATTAAAAACGATAGACATGCGATAGACATGGTCGAACACATAGACACTAAATATCACCAATTTTATAACAATACTTACTCGGAACGTTATAAGATATAGCTTAATAATGAACACAAAAAGAACATTTTGAAAAACCATATTTTTTTATTTTTATATAAGTTATTTAGAGCTAAACAGTATTGGTACTGTTGGAGTGACACATTCAGTTTTTTCTACAACTAAGAAGCACATACAACTTTTCTACTAAAACAATTCCCTTTCTGATGAACATATTAGTTCTAAAAATGGAAAATTTTGTGACGCATTTGGATTATTTCGTACATTTAAGATTTTATAGTAAACAAAACAAATGAAATTTCAAAAATAAGTTCCAGAAGGTTTCTCTCTGTGCTAAAAAGTTTGATGTTTGGCACTTAGTGAAATGTTCAATCGTTTCTTGGCTTTTGTCTATTTTATCTGTCTAAATGAATGGAACATCGAGTTTTCCTTACAACTAACGGGTGATATATACAGGCTTTCCCACGAATACACTTTTCTTTTTCGTGAATTTGGATTACATTGACGCGTGAGGTTTCTTTTCTTGATTCTTATATCTTATATCTTTTCTGATTGATTCTTATATCTTTTCCTATAGAGAGTAAAAACTAACTGTTATTTATTATTTAACAAAATTATTTATTATAGAAATAACATTTAGAAAGAGAAATTGCACTTCGATTCTGTGCTACAGTATTATCATGTAGAGCATTTTCCGCTAAAAAATCAAAATTTTCCAATTTTCACGCTTACAGTGTTTTCCACAAGCGCTCTTCAGTTCTCCTTCACAGGTGGCAGATTTCGTTCGCGTGTCAAAGTCAGCAAGTTTCAGGAAAATTGTTCTGTAAATGGCCGAATAATATAATATTCTACCGGAAAAGTGTGTCAAATTGAAACGAGGACGGCTAAGGGTTAGATTGACTATTATGCGTATCATCTTCTCGCGTTATTTGTATACTCTATTTCACTTGTCTGTTTACCAAGGACGGAATGTGGGGCATGAACTACGAACATTCGGCCGGCGAAGGTCCAGCAATTTTTATTACGTTCGAAGAACTAACAGAAAAGGTCGATGCCATGTCGCCACCCGAGGAAACTACGGTACCTTCGCATCTACCTGCGCCAGAAAAGCTGGAATGGCACCTATCCGAACAAAGCCTCAGCGATATCCAAGATGCAATGATATCTTTCGACGCGTGAGTAACGATGAAACATTCTCGATTGTCAAAAAAACTTCGTAGTTAAACTTTACGTTTCCTAACATCTTATATTATGGTCCGGTTCCTAAAGTCTTAATCTCGACGTTCTGAAAAACGAAGCAAAGCAATTTTCTTATCCTTGACTTTCATCATATTTTGAGTGATGGAATCTTTATATCGTTTGAAATCTATATTACTTTCATGTATTTTAATGTTGCACTTGTATATAGATTGCATTTCGTATACAGATTGAGATCTTTACACTCACGATCAATGACGATACTAACCCTTAACGCTCCGACTTTTAATTGTGAATATCGACCGGCAACTCCAACTTATTCTCATCATACTTCGACTTGTAAGTTTTTAAGTGTCAGATTTTAACACGTTGGTCGCCACGTCACCCATATCTGTGTGACTGGTATACTTTCGTGGGGGCCCCGTAACCCAAATATGGGTGACGCCCTTCTTGTTGGAGTTAATTAAATATAAAATATTATATATAGGATATATAACATAAAAATACTAAAAAGACATTATACCATACTTTTTATTAATTTATATTCTGGATAAAATATTACATTATGCTATGTCGCATAGTATTCGTTAAAATATTCCAAACACATTTGGGGCGATTTTGTACACTTCGAACAATATGTTGCAGTTCTTTTTACGTTTTTTCTTGCTTCTTGACGTGCGACAGTTTGCCTCTTCTTCTCGTAACATAGGGCGCACATCCTTGTTATAGGCTTGCCCTGCTGATTCTTACGAATCTCCAAATGGCGGGACACCTTCGTTTTTTTCCGATGGTTGTCGGGCACAGTATTTCCTGAGGACACATCCGACCATTCGGAAACGAAAATTTCCCGAAATTTTCTTATTTGAATTTGTTTGTTTGTGGCTGTTTGGTACACAATATGAGCAGTTACTATAGTTGTTCCTAAGAGTAAATGTAGTGATAATTTCCGATACTACTTGATGCTTTTCAGTATCGTAGTGGCATATGAGGCCATCTGGTCACTTCTGTCGATACCAGTTTTTCCATTATTGTATACTACTCTCCTCACTTTCAAATATATTTCCACGCTGTCTACTGAACATTTTAAGGATGAAAAAATCGCTGATGTGCGTCTCACAAGAAGTATGCCTCTCGACTAAATGAAAGATCTGGGATATCTGCCATGAGAGCGTACCGACGATCGGATTTGGGCCCCGCAGGAAACTTAGCCGAAGTGCGCTGGGCGACCAACGTTAACACTTTGACTGTGTCGCGTAATAATTTAACAAATTATTGAAAAAGTGTCGATCTCAAAACAGGAGATCGAGCTCTTTATTTCCACATACTTATACAATGATTGATAATAAACTTTCGATGTTCGAGGTTCATAACGATAGACTTTTAAAGTTTTGGGTAGTTTCGAATTATGCAGACTGCAAACTGGCAGACTAGCTCGGGTGATTTCGGGCGGAGTATTTATATTCTTTTATTTGTTGGAGTGGGAGAAAAACTTTGGTCGTGCGGATCTATCATATGGTTGGATGTTACTCTGGATTTTGGTTGTACGGATGTATCATGTTTAGAGTGATTGGATGTTACCCTGGCGGTGACTCGTGATAAGACGGTTGGGATTAACTATCTTATCGGAGTCAAATTTACCCTGTGACAACTGCCACGACACTCGTATTCGGGTGTCAGCAAAGTTTCCGGTGGGGCCGCGTAATCCGTATTCAGGTGTCGTTTATTTGACTACTTGCGAAGGATCGTCGTAAATATTTGAAAAGATATTCCAAAGGAAATGACAAAACTATTGAATTGTTATAAAAGTAATACTAAAATGGTTTATTAAAGAGTAGAGCGCCGCACGTCGGTGGTGAGTGAGAGGCACATTTGGAGCGTTAAGGACTAAACATTCATAAGAAACAAACTTGATCGAATATTTTACCCGTTTATATCAATAATAGATGTTAATAATAACATACAATTATTAATTAAATATAGTAAAAAAAATAATAACTAATAATTATAGTTTTAAAAAAATAATAATAACATATAATATGTAATATATAATAATAATTGTATTAATAGACTGGTGGAGGACCTGGACCTTTGTATTTTATGGTTTCAAGAATATTCGAAGGAATTTATAAAATCCCACAAGATTAGTCCAGATGTTTATATACAACTAGCATTACAATTTACACACTTTAGGTGAGTATCTATTTTATATTCAATAGTTACCATTTTTTTCCATATTCATTGTTTACTGCGAACAAATTTAAATTGCTAAAAGTATCTATACGGTGAGATACAAAATTAAATCATACAACGAAAGAATTGATCTTAGAGGTTTTAATCTTTAACACGTTGAATGTCAGCTAATGTTACAGGGATTGCCCGTGGCGTCATGATGAATTTTTATTATGCGATATATATAATGTTGAAATATTACTTACAAGAGATAAGTTGCGGTGTATAATCATGTTTAATGAATTTAACTCACAGGAGTCATCAGTAACCCCCATGGCGCTGAAGTGCGATTTCGCGCGATTCACTTATTTTTTGCGATTATCAATTATCTCATATTGTTTCTTCGTGTTACTAAATAATTGTCCCACGTGTTTATTCTTGTCTAGAGCGTGTAACAATCAAGTAAGAGCGTTTATTATACTTTTATATGCTACACAAATGTTTGCACTTCATGCTTTCTGTTTTTTAGTTAGCCCTTAAAGTTAATATAATTTCAAATGAAGATTATGCGTCAAGCAATTCCACTGACGATACATTTTTATCAAATCCCTCCAAACGATGTCGAGTACTGTCAGACAGAGGAAAGTTCTTTGAGCAGTTTATCTAATATGATAATAACAATATGCGTACATAATAGGTCTATATTTCATGTATAAATACAACTATTTTTATGTTTTATATTGCATTAATTTCGTTACACCATTGTAGTAACGATGGTAATAATGAAAAATTTATAATTACTGACATTTGTTCAAATTATGTATTTCTACTAATATTGGCGTGCCAGTAATAATGGCTCCCACGGCGCTACCGACAAGTTGTCACCGGTGACCCCGTGGCATTCAGCGTGTTAAGCATTTTTTACTTCACTCTGTGAACATTGAGCTTCTAAACCCTTCGGTCGCTTTATTAACATCCTGCACGCTTATCGATTGACAAAAAAGATAATAAACTCATCTATCGATTTACACAAGACGTTTTTTATATGATTGACATTTGCGTAAAAGGAAGCTGCTAGTATAAGGCAAACGCGTGGAAAGAAGAATGTTATAAACATATTTATTATAAACAAAAATTTTACTAGCATTCGGAAAATTAAGGGAATTTTAATGCGTGTGTGTGTATGTTAAATTGTAGGAAAAAACCGAATAGTGCGCTATGTGTAACTCTTTGAATTGCCTACAACTGCATAAATGTTCGAGGTATACATAGCTACTATTTACTATTTACGAAGTGTCACAATGGTCCTCGCTTATGTTAACACGCTGCTCAAAACAATTACGTTCTAATTATTATGAGATGTTCCTTCTTCCTGTTACTGCGACTTTTTATATCCATTCCATGCGTTCTTTTATGCTATGTTAGTTTATCTTCCAAATTATTGTCTTAAATGTATCACAGTGTCATACGAATAACATATCTTATTAAGAGACATTAAGTCTATATAGCTTGTTCGTTTGATTGATGCTATAGAACCATTCATAAGAGCGATTTTTTATTGTTTTGAGCAACGTATCAACATATGTATTAACAGTGTGGTGAATAATTCGAGACACAAACGCATTTTCTGCATTATCTCTTCAGTATTTCCAAGAAACCATTGATCATGTCTAGATATGTTAAGTGAAATTGTTCTTGCGAAAGTTAAATTGAACGCTACAGGATATCGAGAGATGTTACATGGCGAATTATTGCCTTTCATGACTGAAACAGAAGACAAAAGACATTTCTCAAAAGGAGGCCGCTACAAAAAAGGTGGTTTCAAGATTTCGCAATAGAATTATTAACATGAACAGTATTGAGTGCTGATTTGAAAACGATCATGAACTTGTGGGAAATTCTTGGTTAAAAACGTTTACGATCAGGAGAAGCCAACTATAGAAAATATCGTTGAACTTAAAAAAAAAGAATAAAATCAATGTGGGCGATTATTTGAAACACAACTTCAAATAAGTTAGAGGATAGTGTACCTAATAGTTTAATAGAAGTAATCAAAAATAAAGAGCAATCCACTAAATATTGAATGAAAACATAAGAAAATTGAGTTTATATTCTTTCACAGCCACAAACATAGTTTTAAGAGAAAATTTAATTTCTTGCAAACCTCAAAAGAAGGGAATTTCTGTTTGTTGTATTTTCAATTTTGTATTATATTATAATATGAAATTATATAAACAATTTTGTCAATCTTTGTTTTAATATTATGAAATATCTAAAAATAGGGTTGAGTTTATAATTGTTCAGGATACTGTACATATGCACTCTGAATTTATTAACAACTGTAAAGAAGCTAATAATAAATTCTTATGTCTAAAATCTTTTGTTTGGAACAGATTGCATGGAAACTTAGTAGCAACTTACGAGAGCGCAGGCATTCGAAGATTCGCATTAGGAAGAATCGATTGCATCAGAGCAGCCAGCCCGGAAGCTCTGGCCTGGGCGAAGGCCATGTGCCAAGGGGATCCCGAAAGTCAAACCACGAATCAGCAAAGCAACACCCTAGACGATGGCATCAAAAGAGTTCAGTTCACCATTTACAGTGTAACTGAAACTTGGCTGTATTTCGTAGAGTTTGTCGTTTGTAGCGACACGATACTCCCCATAGACGAAATATTTTCAAAACATAACGACCATCCAATTACTTAAGCTTCAGATTACGCTGAAACTGTGGAAAGACTGACTAGGCTCCGATTTCGGTGATTTTAGGATATGTTGTAGAAATTGATATTTTGAACAATTTCTCCTATACATATAAAGGCTGAATTCGTTTAGTCTCTGAGATACTCGCGAAAAACTGCTACGGTGAATTCTACCTATAATTGCGCATCTGTGGCAACGTATGTGTCAGCATTGATTATCGAGTGTGAAAAATAACACTTAACCCAAACCGACAAACTATAAGTAAAACATGATATATAACGATAGTAACGTATAATGTCAGAATTGGTTGCTGAGTGTGAAAAATGACACCTGATCCAAACCGATAAAGTATAAGCAAAAGAATTAGGTTTGGTTTAGGCGTTATTTTATCCGGCGGATAATGAGACATCCAGCAACCAATATTAATGCATACGTTGCCAAACATGCGCAACTACAGTATGTTCGTTTTAGTTGTATAAACACGATTACTTCTGTAAGTATCAAAAGTACAGAAAGATATTTCAGACAAAAGTAGTATGGTACGAAAGAGCATAATCTGGTGAAGTTAGCTTTTACATAGATGGCCAAGTAGAGATCATATGAAGGTGATATACATTTTTTTTTATGGAATCATATAATTTTAAATACTGTAATAGATCCGTTTCAACATTCTCTACAAAAAAGTGGCCACCTAATTATGCAGAAAAGTCATTAGTTTAGAAGATATTTTAACTTTAATTTGTCAAATTTAAAGTACGGTAGACAAAGAAAGACGCAAGCTGATAGTTTAATACTTTAAATTTTACAAATTAAAGTTAAAATATCTTCTAAACTAATGATTTTTCTACATAATTAGGTGAATACTTTCTTTGTAGAGAATGCTGAGGCGGATCGATTACTGTATTTAAAATTATATGATTCTATCTAAAGAAACCTATATGTCATCTTCATATAACATCTACTTGGCTATCAGCAAAAGAATACTGTACGCATACTGTACGCAGAATTCAGTTCTTCCACCAGCAGTTCTTTGTAAATATTTCGGAAACTAGGCAAGTCCAGCCCTTATATGTGTCGGATCACGATTCGAATTTTAGGCGCGCGACGACTCTTCATGTGGACTAGCCATCGTTTCACAAAGCCGAGATTTTATTTACACGTATATACAGGTCTATCACTAAGCTTAACAAATAATAAGTACAACTAATAATAAGTCTAACAAACACTAAGCCTAATGAATAATACGATCTACGAATAATTAAATCAAATAATACTATTAGCAATGTTTGAGTTCAAACGAATCCACGGTCACCGGGATAACTCCTTACTAAGCGAAACTAACTTAGACGCAAATGCGATCGTCGAAAATGCTCGATGTATCACTCTCCAAGGCAATCGCAAGAATGCCAGCCTCGTGGAGATTTTTCTCCCTGTACGATTGCATTTTGTTTTCTATACCCGTTTGGAAGCATCGAGAAGGTTCCAAACGCCGTAGCTAGGCACACTCGTTGGAAGCATCGAGAAAGTTCCAAACGCCGTTGCTAGGCAGTTTCTGCCTGGAGTTTTGATTACTAATACAATGTATGTCCCACTGCATCGGCACCTCCGAGGCAACATCACACGTGGCTCGGCCCGCTCTCGAGGCCGCATACCGCCACAACTACATTTCTCGGAAAACACATACAACCACTCCAGACCTCCGTTAGATAAAACATCCATCCCGTGACCGTGGCTACGTTCAGCGACCTATTGTCACCTCGAACCCAATGTCGCTTATTACAAATCTTAAGCAATTACAACTATAATAAAATCTAAGCTAAGGTACTAGAGGATGTTCCGAAAATTTCCAAGGAAATGCTTCGGCTTTCCTTTCATCTGCGACACGGCCATCCTGACTATCACACGTCCTCGGGTGTACCTTCGTCAACAAAACAGAAGGAAACAAGATTAGTATTATTGTGATTAGCATTCAAAGTGCCAATTGCATTCTGCGTGCTTTCAGTCGGGTCGTAATGACATGACGGACCATTCTCGATTTCACACCCAAATAGGTCTCATCCTTCGAATCGCACATACTCTCAAAGTTCGTTACATAACCAGCTTCGTAACACGATCGCTGTCAACACTAGACCGCCTCCAGCCTCGTGACATTGTCACTGTCGGTACTAGACCAGCTCCAGCTTCGTGACATCGTCGCTGTCGGTACTAGACCAGTTCCAAATCCGTGACATTGTCGCTGTCGGTACTAGACCAGCTCCAACCTCGTGACATTGTCGCTGTCGGTACTAAACCGGCTCCCAGCTTCGTGACATCGTCACTTCCAGTGCCTGACCGCACTGAACTTCATCCCATGGCCGCACCTGCGCTCATATAATTCTACGATCCTCTGGGATCGGGGTACTCACATCGCCATGGTCACTGTTCTCGTCATCACAACAGACATCCAACTCCGCAGGAATGCAACTATCCGGCATTTTCCTTAACCTGTCATGACTGTACTTGTATGACCTTTTCCCATCCAGTGTTTTCAAGGTATATCGGTCTCCTTCCAGGACCTCCGATATCACAAACGGACCCCTGAATTTTGGATCCAATTTTGTCTGGTTCCTTTCTTCATTTTGGCGTAGTACCAAATCACCGAGATTAAACCTAACTGCTTTAGCTTTGGTTTTATCGAATCTCTCTTTGTCATACCTAGCACTAGTTTCCATCTCTTTTATTGCCTGTTGTCTTACACTGGAGATATCTATTTCTTTTTCCTCGATGTTATCAGGTAGTAATAAGTCATACGGTCTTGCTGCTCTACCAATCAATAACTCTAAAGGACTCGATTTGGTTACGCGGTTGATGGTGCAATTCAAAGCCAATTGCATCTCCCCGATCGCGTCTTGCCATGAACGCCCGGTCGTTTCTACCGTTGTGAACATATTTTTTAACGTGCTCATAACACGTTCTACTTGCCCATTGGCCCTACTTGCACCGGTCGCGATCAAATGAACTTTGATTTGTTTGCTTGCACAGAATTCTTGAAATTCCCGGCCCGTGAAACATCTACCCTGATCTGCTATTATCCGACAGGGACTACCGAACAAAAACACGGCGGACTTAAGTGCTTTGATAACGCTAAGCGAATCCAATTTGCGTGTGTGATGTAAGTGCACGAATTTCGTAAAGGCATCGATCAAGACGACGACATACTCTTTCGAGTCATTCTTGCCACTCAGCTTGCCCGTTATGTCCATGTGCACCGTATGCCACGGTATGCCGGTCTTAGGTATAGGATGCAGTTCAGCCTGTATTTTACCTGAACTAGCCTTCGAAACTCTACAAGCATGGCAGTTCTCGACAAATTTGCGAACATACTTCGCCATTCCCTCGAACCAATAATACTCATAGAGCTTCTCGAGCGTTTTATCCCATCCTAAGTGCATAATTGACTGATGCACATGGTTGATGACGGACCATCTAAAACCTCTCGGAACAATGGGTAAGCAAAGGGTTCTGCCCTTTCGTTGTATTTTACGGTAAAGTGTACCGGATCGCAGTTCATAGGTATTCGCGATATCTTCCGCGAGCTCTTCGTTCTGTAATTTATTAACGATTTCGGAGATTTGCGGATCGCGACGTTGTTCCGCTAATAGCCAATCTTCGGAGATCTCGGCCAGATTAATCTCTTTCTCTGCGACCTTGTCTATCATACGGCGATTCAAGTCTACAGGGTTTCGCGAAAAGAAATCTACGTGGGCCATTCGTTTACCCTCTCGATACATGATGTCAAAATCGAATGTTTGCAAATAAGCCCACCACCTATAAACCCGGTCGTTTAAGTTTACTTTGTTGCTGGAGGCTTTCAAGGAATTACAGTCGGTAACTACTAAGAATTTCCGTCCATGTAAGTAGTGTCGGAAATGCTTGACGGCGCTTACTACTGCTAGTGTCTCCAGTTCGTACGAATGATACCTAGATTCCGCGGGACTGGTCCTTTTACTATAATATTCGATGACTCTGTTTTCCTTTTCGACTTTATGCATTAAAATAGCTCCATACCCCTCCGAACTAGCGTCGGTATGTAGCTCTATGGGACGATTGGGATCAAATATCATTAACACCGGCGCGTCGGTCAGGACGGAAATTATCTGTTGTCTTATCTTTTCGTGCCTGTCCGTCCAAGTTATGTGCTTGTTACTAGAAGTGAGTGCGTACAAGGGTTTCATCACTTGTGAAAATTTAGGAATAAATTTTCGGAAGTAAGAGGCCAAACCTATGAACTGCCTAAGCTGTGTGACGGTCGACGGTGCAGGTAAAGAATTCAAAGCTTGTATTTTTCCCGGGTTTGGACGAACTTCTCCGTTACGAATTACATATCCCAAATAAAGTACCGACGTCTTCAGAAAAGAACATTTAGCGAAATTGAAAGAAAATCCGGCGTTTACGAGAGTGTTTAGTACAGTGTGCAACCTTTCTAGAGCTTGATCTATTGAGTCGGCGATTATTAGAACGTCGTCCAAATAAACAGCGACATACGAATAAGCGAGGTCGCCTAAGGCCTTGAAAATGGCTCTCTGGAAAACGGCTGGTGCATTTTTCAACCCAAACGGCATCGTCACATATTCGTATTGACCGTCGGGGGTAACGAACGCAGTATATTCCGTCGAGTTAGGATGAATGGGAATCTGGTGAAATCCGCTAGCCATGTCCAGGCTAATGAAGTATCTCGCACTCTGCAATCTCGCGATTTGGTCAGCAATAAGGGGTAAGGGATACCGATCCGCGACCGTATTTTTATTCAGCGCTCGAAAGTCTACACACAATCTGTCTGAGCCGTCCTTCTTCTTCACGAGTATCATAGGGCTCGCGAACGGCGAATTACTAGGTTTTACAATTTGTGCTTTAATTAATTCGTCTATTCTCTCGCGTACTATTCTTCGCTCTTCCTCGCTAAGCCTGTAAGGGCTTCTCTGCACGGTGACGTTAGAATCAATTAGCCGTATTTCCAACTGGCCCGTACTGACGCGAGTACGCGGGAAACCCGTAATGAATGATTCTTTAAATTTTTCGAGAACAGAGATTAATCGATCTTTATCGTTACCGATCACATCAGTGTCAACCTCGTTAATGTTGACCGCATCTTCCGCGACTTTACCACAAGCGTTAACGACCTTTGTTTTACAAATAACGAGGCTATTTTGCGTGATATTTACGTCGAATCCCTGGCTCAAAATCTCGCGACCAATCATGATGTCGTATTTTAGGTAATCGTCAGCAAGGACATGAAAAACTATCTCCAATGTAAGACCGTTAATACAAACAGTGGACAAAATCTGAAGTGTACTCTTAATACAAGTATTCCCGATCCCCCGCATCACTACCACATCGGTTATTCTTTTACCCGAAAATTTCGAGGCTAGGGACTCTTTGATTAACGAACACTCGGCCCCAGAATCAAAGTAAAATGGATACGACTCACCCAGATGGCTTAATCTACCAGCCGGAGCTTCCACTACACAGGAGTCGATCCGGCGTTCGTCAATGGAATCGTAGTTTCTTTTCCGCGATGATGGGCAATTAGGCGCGATATGTCCCTCCTCGTGGCATTTGAAGCAGGTCACCTTCGACGATGCGACTGGTCGTATATCCTGCTCCTTCCCCGTTTGTGTTTGCAGGCGACACTCCGTTCTCCTATGTCCGTGAGCACCACAGCGGTAGCACTTAATCCGAGGAACTGATAGCCTGCTTCGTTTAGCTTCAGGTTCCGTTAGTGAATTTCTTGGCGAAAATGTCGGCTGATCGTTGTAAGGGAGAATCCTCATTTCATCATGAAATTGGTCCTCCGTCCTGATATTATTCGCGAGCGTTAGTCGCCGAAAGCGTCGATCTTGTGAACTCAGTATATAAAGGGCGAGGGCATTGATCACTTCGGGCATCGTTAGATCTTGCAACTTCGTCTGCAGCATGGAGCGGAGGCGACTACCGTACGCTCCCGGGGATTCAGTCTCCGACGGTCGTTCTCTGGATATCCTTATTAACGCCGAAGCGGCTGTCTCTCTGCCACCAAAACGCGAAAGAAATTGTTCCTTAAACGTTGGCCAGGTAAGCTTTCCACCACGCACCATTTGTGAAAGCCAATGCGCAGCAGGACCCCTTAGGGCGCGATTTACAGCGGAAAGTAACGCACTATCTTGCATCGGGTGGTCTTTCAAAATCAGATCAGTATGAGAGCACCACGCGGATGGATCGGCGTCCGCGCCTTCGGGGTCAAAACGTGGTAACGTTGCATCCTTAGATTCCGTACTCGGTCTTTGCTCCCCCGGTTTGTGCGCTAGCGTCTGAATTAACTCACGCATAAGGACCATTTGCTCTTGTAGCACTTTAAACGGTTCTAATACCACTTCTGATGTCGGATCACGATTCGAATTTTGGGCGCGCGACGACTCTTCATGTGGACTAGCCATCGTTTCACAAAGCCGAGATTTTATTTACACGTGTATACAGGTCTATCACTAAGCTTAACAAATAATAAGTACAACTAATAATAAGTCTAACAAACACTAAGCCTAATGAATAATACGATCTACGAATAATTAAATTAAATAATATTATTAGCAATGTTTGAGTTCAAACGAATCCACGGTCACCGGGATAACTCCTTACTAAGCGAAACTAACTTAGACGCAAATGCGATCGTCGAAAATGTATCACTCTCCAAGGCAATCGCAAGAATGCCAGCCTCGTGGAGATTTTTCTTCCTGTACGATTGCATTTTGTTTTCTATACCCGTTTGGAAGCATCGAGAAGGTTCCAAACGCCGTTGCTAGGCACACTCGTTGGAAGCATCGAGAAAGTTCCAAACGCCGTTGCTAGGCAGTTTCTGCCTGGAGTTTTGATTACTAATACAATGTATGTCCCATTGCATCGGCACCTCCGAGGCAACATCACACGTGGCTAGGCCCGCTCTCGAGGCCGCATGCCGCCACAACCACATTTCTCGGAAAACACATACAACCACTCCAGACCTCCGTTAGATAAAACATCCATCCCGTGACCGTGGCTACGTTCAGCGACCGATTGTCACCTCGAACCCAATCTCGCTTATTACAAATCTTAAGCAATTACAACTATAATAAAATCTAGGCTAAGGTACTAGAGGATGTTCCCAAAATTTCCAAGGAAAGGCTTCGGCTTTCCTTTCATCTCCGACATATGCATAGAAAAAGGTAACTCAAAACCTTAGTTAACTTAAGTTTTACAAAACTTAAGTTTTACAATATACCAAAAATCATCGAAATCGAAGTCTAGTCAGTCTTTTCACAGTTTCACCCAAATTACTCGAGCTTTTCATGTTTCTTTCACTTTTCGCAAGTTCTCATACTCATCTACAGAGGTGTACGTACACAGCATTAATCCGAAAAGAAGAACCGAAATCATAAATACGATTCCACAAAAACGACAAGCGGTGGACAAGTCTATATAGATGGGAAAAATAACGAAATAATAAAGGAAGGGAGACTCTTGAAGAAAAAGGCAATCAATTAAACTAGACCGTGTTCGCTCTTTTTCCCGTTGGAGTGTTTGCCTGGTCTCTCGAGTGGCCTCGGGCGAGTTTCATGGGGGTTTACCGTTTGCTTTCTTTCCGCGGTTCACCCTCGTCTGGAAAATGGCACGGCGAGCTGACTGTTGTTTCTCGTTTATCACGATGTTATTTCAGCCGTCCTCTATCCCGCAATTACTCGGCTGTTCATCGAAAATGCACGATAATGAAATTGACTCCCTCCGTGCGTGTAGTTTTCTACCCTAACGACTAACGAGCCCATACGTTTCCGTGGATACACTCGTTTTCGTGTACCGTATACAGAATGTTTCCTAGTTTGCACTAACAACAGAAAATGGGGTGGTTGATCGCCTAAAAATATTTATGTACGTATATAGCCACAACCAGACAATATTTTCTTCTTATATGCATAACTTCATTTCCGATCAAGTTAGTTTTCAATGATTTTCACGAAAGAAATACTAGGTACTCAAATGTCAAATTAATAGTTGACAATGGGAGAACAAACGAGTACTAATTAAATCGTAATGGTTTATATACAAAATAATTTTAGTAACTGGGACGGACTGTAGTTTTATTGAAGCGAAAAGTTATAGTTAGGAAAAGGTTATAAAGAAGAATGCACCGACACAATTCCACTTTTCCTTAAATGGAGCTCTACGATTTTCTTTTGTATAAATTGGTTCCTCATATTATTTTGAGACGAAGCTCTTATAAGTTATAAGTCAGTATCATCGAAATACAGTAAAATCTATCTTATCCGAACTAATAAGGAGACAAAACTGTTGGGATAATGAAATTTTCCGATAATGAAGCGATCATTTTCCCGATGTGGAATTTCATTTATTCAAATACAGATTAAGATTAATTGACAGATTCTTTAAATATTTATGAATCCCATATCTTGTTGACTGCTGAATCACATAATTCTGCATACAGAAGAATCTCTTCTTGTACTGCGAATCATCGAAATCTTTTACAAAAAGGCACCTCTTCATCGTCACTTTCGTTTGCTACTTTTCTTTTTAATTGCGTGTTTAGGATCACGCGCGCCTTCTACAGCTATTAGTGACTACGTTCAGTGGAACGAAACGAATCTACAGCAAGTTGTAGAAACCAATGTCTTTCAGAAAATCTGGAGCTCGTTTGTTGCTTCCATTTGTGTAGAATCGCCACTATTATCGTCTTTATCGCAATGAAACTATTTCATTACCTCAGTATATTTAAAGCTTTTTTACTATTGCCAGCATCAGAGGAATATGCATCGGATAATTTTCAATATGATATTTTTATTTTTTAATGTCTGTGATCGCGGCTTTCCCAACACTATGTATTCTTGGTAATTCTGTTGCACTTGCACCAGTTTCGAGTTTTTTAATTATGTCGTAGTTTGTTTCAATAGTTAGAACGCTATTAGTTTCATAATAAATTCTTATAATCAAAACTCAATCAATCGAATCTAGGATAGAGTACGTTATATATGAACACTAATAAAATATGTATATATTTGAAAGAAGAGAAATGAAGAAGGGAATACTGAGAAATACTATGTTTAGATAATACAGCGTTTGGATATTAGGATATTCGAATAAGAAAGATTATACTGTACATATTTCCTTTTAAATTCACGCTCAACAAACGCTCAAACAAACATTTTCCTAAACATTTTCTTATTTTCTAACTTTACCTAAAGTAAAACTATAGTTCGTCTCAGAGTTAGTATATGAAGACCACCGATAAAAAGCATAACAAATCACATTTTCTGTCTTTTATAATACAACACTTTAAAAATTCAGTACGTTGTCAACCGTGCTTCAATTAAATATGCGTTACATATAAATATATTAATATTTTTTATCAGTGAATAATATACGACGCTATAATATACGACATATAACACACGATGCATATTAACGTACATGCTGCCTTTGTGCAGGAATCAAATTCGTTCAAAGGTATAATAAATTTTCGAAATTAATTTTTCTTAGTAATTAATATTAATGAATATGTACAACAAAATGCGAGGCATCATGTATACGAAAGTACTTATATATATACACGCATGCATTTACATATATTAACATGAACTTAATATGTCCATTTTCTGCGTACAAATAATTCTTTAATGTTAACATTTCTAATGAATTACTACAGAAGTGTAGATATATAAATATAGAATATACATATGTATATGTTATTTTCGCTCACCATTGAAATGGTCCGTTCGCAATGGCTTTTTCAGCAAGAGAGGATCAAGGAGCTGTTTGATTTGGCGGTACAACGACAGACTAAGGAAATGAACGACAACATAAATGGTTATGGAATCGACAACCACTTAATGGGCCTCCGTTACGCCGCGCAAGAAGCTGGAGAGCCAATCCCGGATATTTTCACTGATCAGGCTTATAAGATCGTCAATCATTTTGCTCTTTCCACGTCACAGGTTAATAATGATGATCAACGATTGATCGATACTTGAAACTCTCACATGTATGCCACTTTCATGTAGGCTTTCGTTCTCCAACACCTCAAAGTTGTCCACACGAGGTCATTATACACGATGACCAAACAGATCTGTAGCACTTCATCATCATCATCATTATCTGTCAGATTGATTCTGCATACTACATAAATTATTAGTTGTACATCTTTATGTCCAAATTGATTACGAGATTATTAATATAATAATTTATTAGAGTCTCCGAGCACAGTAATTTGCTAGCTAATTACGTTAGCAAACTGATAAATTACTAGGTATACAGCGCTGTGAATAATTATAGACTCAAACACATTTTCTGCATTATCTCTTCAATATATTCAAGACACCACTGATCATGCCTGGAAATGATTGAGTGAAATTGTTTTTGTAAAAGGTAGATTGAACGCTACAGGATATTAGGACATGTTACATGGTGAATTATTACCTTACATAACTGGAATGGAAAGCAAAAAACATTTTTTTAACGAGACAATGCTCCTATTCATACAGCTGCCACTACAAACAAGTGGTTTCAAGATTACGGAATAGAATTATTACTTATAATTAGAATTATTAGTCAGCATTGAGTGCAGATCTGAATTCAATCGAAAACCTGTGGAGAATTCTGGAAAAGTTTACGATCAAAAGAAACTATCTATAGAAAATATTGAACTTAAAAGAGAATAAAATCCGCTTTAAAAAAATAAAAGGAAAGCCACTAAATATTGAATGAAAATGTAACAAAATTAACATATTTCATATTTTGTTACGACCGTTCGCGGAGAGACGCGGTCGCGAGGAAAACGCGTCAGCGAGAGGCGTAAATTCTCGCTACGATTCGGTGAATCGACGCCGCGAAGTAGTCGTTCCCCTGTTTCGTTTAGGATAACAGAGGTAGTTGATTTGAATATGACACAGTAGTAAGTTATATTTCACCGTTTATTCCACAACTTATAACGAGGATAGTTACACTGGTGCGTATGTACGAGATGAGTGAGTGACTGAGTGATCTGCGGGTGTGTATACCCGCTCGAAGGATGTTGACCGTTCGAAGGATGCAAAAACAGTACTCTTGGAAGACGATGCTGTCTCGGAGGAGAGCTAAGGATGAGTGTGTCTAGCGCACGGGACCATCGGATTTGTTGGTGCCGATGTTATTTAGGAGAGTGAGGGAATAGGCTTCGTTTTTAATTGGTTAAACGAAGGGTCTTAACCGCCCTCGAGAGAAAGTGGTTAGTGGGAGGAAAGTTGCAGCGTACGTGAGAAAACCAACTTTCCCTTTTTCGCCGTGGTAGACAACAGTCTCTAGAAATTCCTCCGAACCAGATGTTTGTTTTGTTTGAAGGACCTTTTCTAGGAAATCTATGTGATTTATGGAAGGTCCTTGAAATCATGGAAGATACGCTGGGAGTATCCGAAGACATCTGGTTGCCATATTGCCAGCGGTGTGTGGCCTCGGCTAGGTAGTGTTACGCGACGTAACATATTTCTTCACAGCAACAAATACAATTCTAGCAGTAAAATTCATTTCATCCAAACTTCGAAAGAAGAAGATTTCTGCTTGTTGTATCTTCAGCTTTATTTTATATTATAATATGAAATTGTATAAACGATTTTCTCAATTTTAATGTTTTCTCATTTTAATATTATGAAAAATCTAAAAATAAGGTTGAGTTTATAATTATCCATGACACTGCAGGTTACAGACTCATACTGCATAAAGATTATGATTTTACGATTTTACAATTTGACAATTTTAGTACTTAGTAAATTACAATTGAAGTGGTTAACATTTACTTGTAGCATCGAAACATTAAACAAATCGATCAATCGAATTTCTGCTTAAATTCTATTTTTTCTAATAATCTTCTTAATAATTTAATTTCTAATAATCCCTATTTTAATCTCCCCCGTACTTTAAATACCGACTAACAAGAAATATCCAATTTTCAGGTAACTTCGAAAAACGATGCAATCATTGGTTACGGTCCAGTAGTACCAGACGGTTACGGTTGCGCTTACAATCTGAGAAGCAACGGCATCATATTTTCTGTATCTGCTTTCCATAGCGATGGCAGGACGAACGCAACACGTTTCGCTCAAACGCTCAAGCAAAGCTTATGGGACATGGCAGACATGTTAAACAGAGCGAATCAGAGATAAACTGGCGACTAAGAGATAAAGTCACGCCAAAGCAAAGTATTAAGATGCTAGATAGAAATAATGATCATTTCTCGGTTGCGAGTCCGAAATCATATCGAAAGGAAGTATACTCGAGCTCGTCTGAGAAAGTATTTAGCGTAGTACGAATAGTAAGCGTTTAAGAGAACTGTTCGCATTAGAACTCACACAATTTGCTAGATATCGCTGATTTGATTCCTCTTTAAAATTATGAATAGGAATAGAACAGAACCGATGCAAAAACTTTCTATATCTATTTCGAACAATCTATTTCCAATGAATGCATTTTAGCTAATAATTCTACATATCATAGTGAATTTTGTATTTGATTGTTCCCTCGATTCATGTTCGTGATATAATAACGCAAATACGAATAGAAATAACCAAAAGAAATTGTGTCATTTGAAAGAAATTTTGTCTCGCTATTCTTCCCAGTTTACATATTTGATATTTAATATCTTTTTTTAAGTATCGTATAATATTGTCGATAATTTTTCTGATAATTAAAGATAGTAGTTTGTTTGTAACAAAATAGTAATCTGTGGTTATCTTAATGAAACTGTTTTAATTTTATTTTAAAATTAGAAAAGATATACATGTTCCCAGGGCCAGAGTGTATTAAGTCAAACTTTTCAAGCTTTAAAGGAGAGGAAATCAAAGTTGCAGAAATTTTGTAACAAAATGTGCAACTAATATCAGTTTTACATTTTTATATTAAAAACTAAAGGATTAAAGAACGACAAAGTTCTTATCGTCGGGATAACTTTAATACGGGTAACGTAAAATGTCTTTTTTTTCAAAGTGGACTCAATTATTATTACATATTTACAGGTAACAATATTTTATTACAATATTTTAAGTAAGAAACGATTCGTTGCCTTAATTTTAAGTTACTATAATATTTTTTAAACAGTTAAAATAATTGCTTCTCTCTCTCTCTCTCTCTCTCTCTCTCTAATATATTATATTACAGAATTAAACTTCAATATGCAAAGACTCTCCATCAAATGGCACAATTTGTTTTAACAAAGATTATAAATTACCGTACGAAGGAAGCCTTCTATTACGAGCAATACATGTATAGAAACATCACGTTCATCTTACTTATTATTACAGTTATCGATATACATATCTAGAAGAAAACTGCGTTAATCATCTAATCGTTAATAAACTTAAAAAATTCTTCGCAAATCACTGGACACTGTAATCTCATCTGTTGTTAAGTAGGTACACGCGTACAAATGTTTATCAGGTAATTGACGACCAAAGCCGAACAAACCGAGACGAAAACGTTTAAACGGTAGTCGCTGCGTGTAGTAGGCAATATAGATCGATCGGTCATTGTAAAACTCTAGTCCTGTTACGAAGATCGTCGAACATTTATGTCCGAGCGCTGGAAGTTCCTTTCCACCGAAAGCGAAGTTTCGTTATTTCCCTCTCGCTTGGTTTTAATCGTGCATTCACGATTAAAGGGGGTCTAATTCTAATAATTAGTTGTATTGTTAAACTATCGGTGCTTTAACGGGTTTAGCCACGTGAATTGGATGTTCTATAGTGACATGTAACCTTAAATGTAATCAAACGATTAGTTAGTAATATCTAGGGATATTTAGAAACTACGAAAATGTTAATACACGTAGCTTCATGTTGCGAAATTCAAATAATTTAAGAGTAATTCGACGATTAAATGAGATATATCGATATGTTTGGAAGCAATGACATTTACTTTTATTGTTAGCTCGATGAGCGTAGATTTTATTGTTAGTTGTCTCACTATGAAGCGTACATTTTATTGAATCTGTATGCATTGAATGAAAAAGGCATCCAAAATGTGGTATTCTGTCTCAGGAGAAAGCATTAATTAATCATGTTTGATAAAACATAGTTGAATATCGATGTACCTTTATCTTCACATACAACGTCTCACAAAAGTATTCGAACATCCTTTAAAACAGAACTATCTTTCTTAATATCGAACCAAACGTCTTGACTTCTTTTGACAAGTTAGATGGATCGGTGGTTAACATTATTATGAGTCACAAACGATTGGCGAAAAATGGTGAAAATCGCAGTTTCTCACGAGTTTGGACCTATGACTGTAATACATCTAAAGATTCTTACATCTTTCGATGCCTGTCCCTTGTTTCTGTATCAACCGATTTCGATGAAATTTTCAGTACGTATATAATTAAGATAAATCTTAACACATCTTTCAAATTTTTATTACAGGCTCGAATAAGGAGATTGTAAAAAAGACCTTTACTATTTTCTTCGTGATTTCGACCAGTTGCAATTTTTTCAAATATTTTTATAAACTGGTTAACTAATTCATCTATGTTCCCAAAAAAAATTCAAGTCGTTTGGTCCAATGTGAGAAAAGATATTCTGTTTTAAAGGGTGTTCAAATACTTTCACGAGTCACTCTAAGTAAACTTTATAGCTCAATTATTGTAAGCAATTAACATACCACAGTTATTTTCTGTAGAATTGATAATAACCCATCGTTTAAAACTGTAAACAAGAATACGTTTATTCAGTGCTATGATGATTCAACTATTTCGTGTGAGAAAGTATCAAATCTTCCTGTTAATCCTGCTAGTGTCCAATTTTTCTATCTTAATATCGCTTTCATTTCAACTACAATTTTGTCATATTTTTCTCAAGCCAAAAT
Organism: Bombus vosnesenskii; assembly: GCF_011952255.1. Classification (NCBI taxonomy): domain Eukaryota; kingdom Metazoa; phylum Arthropoda; class Insecta; order Hymenoptera; family Apidae; genus Bombus; species Bombus vosnesenskii. Next base: position 156,917 of record NW_022884333.1, read on the forward strand.
TATTCACTAAGAATAGGAAAACACTATTACGTTAAAAATGATGTAAAGGATGCAACAGACTTAAATACAATTTTGAAACAAACTGCCTTATTTGGCAAAAAGATCATATGTTTCGACATGAAACAGTAGAAACGTAATACATAATAATACGTGCCAATTAAACGATTGGAAACTTTGATTACTTTTACGTCATAAGAAGGAAACGTATATATTTTGTACAATCTAACGTATACTTTACAGATATTAAATTATTATAACAAAAAAATTTAATCGCGAAGCATCACGATATAAATTTCTTCGTAACGGAAGCACTTTAAACACCAAGTACAAAATCTTAAACACGTGTTTTAGATTTACTAAACTGTTATTAAGTGAAAGATTTATTTATATCATATCAAAATTATAAAATTGCTGTCGAGTATGAAACATAAAATATCAATCGTAAAGGCTGTAAAAATATATCATTCGCGGTGTTAAGCTTGTTTTATAGTTTGATACCTTTACAGTAAAGACAACGAAGAGACAGAGTACACGAATAGAAGTTGAAATACTAAATAACTCGGTAAGGTAGAGAAAAGATTTCTAGCGCACGGACCTCGTCTGTCGCAACACATTCTAAACGTGGCCAATCGTTCGTGTTTTGGCGCCCGCACAGTAAACTCTTGTCCAATTCTTAGGTAGGTCAATGGTTTGCCCTTCTTCGATAGACAGGCAAACGTTGATGATAGCTCTATCTCTCTATCACATTAATGTTCTACGTCTAATTAACTACTACTGTAACTAACGCTACTTTTCTTATATACCAAGCTCTGTCGATAGTGAAAAATTCAATTTTCATTTCAAAGGATAGAAATATTAACGATCGGCGCTACTGTCACTTACATCATTACTCTCATCCTATTGTATCAAATTATCATACTTTACCGTAATTTAGAATCAAACAGAAATGATATATATATACACACATATATACATAAACATATATACGTCTATACATATGCATAGCGTAACACACGTTACATACTACGACACATTTGTTGACATTATTTATATTTTACGAAGCTGTTTGTTAGCTTTGTTATAAACTACATACTTCCAATGTGCAAAACACGCGTGTTTTAGGGTTATCATTAAGGCTTAGCAAAGTTTTCTTGCGCTAAAGCATAAATGTTCTATTGAAAATAGTGTTTTATCTAATACATATATTGTCGTTAAGTGATGAATTTGTTGCGTATTACATTAAATCGGAAATTTTATATTCATGGTCTGAGCAATTGTTTGCTTCGACTTAAACGTAGAGTGAATCTTCAAATAATGCGAGGAATTGTGGTGGTTCCTTATACTGTTACTAAATAAAATTATATATAAATATACATATATAACTCAATACACGTACATATACGCACATATCAAGAAACGTTTAAATATAAAAAATCTATATCTGTTTTCGCGCATATGTGTACGATATATGTATGAAAGTGTTCTGTATTATTTTTAATCTTAAGCTGCAAATACCTATTAAATTTAAAATGAAACGGGATGTCACCATTAGAAGTAGTTATGCGGATCGCAAAACTGTTGCGATCGTATTTTCGCGACCAAGAATATCGCGCATATCAGGCGAAAGCCAACATAGCGACGACTCTATCAAATAGAACATACGCTAAACTTATTAGAATTACTTACGAAATAAAGTCAACTGATTGTGGGCTAAAATAACATATATATAAAAATTCAGTCAGACATTATTTCAAAATACAAATATTCTTTACGAAGACTGCTGTCGTTGATATGAAATTATATCATATATCTTATAAGATGTAATAAAATAATAAACACAGTTGGTAATGATAGGTGACAATTGCAGAATCGCAAAAAAAAAATTCTTTATGAAATAGTCGTCTTCGTATGCGATATATATATTTAGTAATGTTAAACTTGTAAGCACACTTCACTTTCTGTTTATATGGAAAGTATACACAGCATACCTCTGTAATTAACTAATTTGCGGCAAGTATGTTGTATCATGTGTACGTTTTCTTGTGCAAAAATAAACACTATTGTGGCACCACCTTCCACTTTTATTTCCTTTTTCTAACAATACAATGTTTTCGTTAATCACAGTGCAATGTTTAACTACAAAAAACAAACAATTTATTTTCTGTATTGTAAAATAATTTACAACAATATTATACATATATGTATGTATGTACACAATGTAAGTACCTTCTTCAAAGGTAGGAATGTTAAAAATTTACATACATCAGCTGCATTATATTTTGTTGCTATAGTATTAAAAATACATGCTTTACGTTAGAAAATTACTTTTCTTCTTAAAACATTTTCGCCTTAATACTGCATAACCAGATTAGTACTTACTATCTAGATGCCTAATTTTTCCCACTTTTTAGAATACAAATACAAGAAAACAACCGTAAAATAATCTGAGAGAGGAAACTGGTATGGTAAAAGTATATGAACTATCAATATATTTAACCTGATGCAGGTAACAACGGTGTTATAAGTTAATTTATGCTTTCAAACTGAAAGAATCTACATACGAATTGACTATCCCTATTATGCTTATTGTCGCAGTATCAACAAGTCGGCGTTAACATCTTCGTATGCTTGTGTAAACGGAAGTGTAAGTAAGGCATTTGCTGTCAACCTTTTCTTTGGATCATGTTGTAAACATTTTCTAATTAGGTTATCTCCTTCAATGGAAAGATTTTTGGGCAATGCTGGAGTTTCACCCATTCCCACCTAAAGGAATTAATACATAAAATAAAACAATGTAAAAGGTAAACATTCTGGAGAGAAGCGTGATTACTATCACATACCTTAAACATAATTTGATAATTAGAATCATAATCTGACCAAGGTCTTCGTCCACTCGCCATTTCTATAACGCAGCAACCAACTGACCAAATATCAGCAGCTCTGCCATGTCCACTACTTTCTGATTTCATAAATACTTCCGGTGCCATGTAAGCTATGTGCAAATATTAAATGTTAAATTATTTTTAAAGACACAATATCACAAATATTAGAATGAGGTACAGAAAGCTATTGTTATTTGTTACAATTATTTCTATAACACATATATGAATGTGCATACCCATGGGCATTACTGTAATCATAAATAAAAGCTGAAGCTAACCTTGAGTACCAACAAAACCTTGTAATTCACCCGGCATAGTAGTATGTGCTTTAATTTGCACAGCACTTCCAAAATCACCAAGTTTCAAACAATTACCCTCATCCGTTAAAAAAATGTTTGCAGCTAGATATAAAATATAAATATTTCATGATTTGTGGTCAAATCATATACGTACAGGATAATATATTATTGTTATATTACAATATAAAACATACATTTAATGTCGCGATGTACTATTCCATGTGAATGGAGTACTGCTACAGCTGAAAGGAGTTGATGTGTATATTTTCTAACTAATGACTCTGGTAGACCATTTCCACTGCCCGCTACTAGACTTTCTAACGTTCCCTCAGCGCAAAATTCCATAAAAATTAACATTTCTTCCTACAATAAGGCAAATGTTATCCATATGTATTTGTAAAAATATGAATATTCTATTATATATACATCAACTTACACGATGAATTTCTAGTCCATAGTATCGTACTAAATGTTTGTATTGAATTCCTTCAAATATTTGTAGCTCTTCGGCAACACGTCTAATTGCTCTATGATCCCCAGGTTGAAACTGAACTTCTTTCATAGCTAATAACTCACCAGTTTGATTGTTGACTATGGTATATACTTTACCAAATCTTCCTTGTCCTATAAGGAAGAATTTTAATGTATAATGTATATTAAAATAAAAATTAATACATTTTGATATTCAGTTGAGCTTACCTATTTTAATACCTCTTTGCCAAGTAAAGGTAACTCTTCTTGCTTTAATACGAACTCTATCAACAGCTTTTCTATCAGTAACTTGCCCTATAAGTTCGCGGCCTTTTAATCTCTCGTCAATATCACATTCAACTTTTCTTATAGCCCGATTGATTCTTTCCTGCCTGGGTACAGTATGGTCAGAACTATTTATAGTAATACCTACATTTCCATCAACCACACTTGATGAAAAGGATTTTCTAGAACTCGTTGGAATATCTGGAGATCTAACATTATCTCTAGATTTCTGAGGGAGACTTAAACTCGCAGTTCTGCTTCTAGTATGACAAGGTGAAGACGCTCTTGAATGAGGTAACCTTTTTAAATCTGCAATGAAGACAGCTGATCAACATCTGATTAAAGAATAAATAATGCTCAAACATAGAATAAAAATAGAACTTTACTTTCTGTTTCATTTGTAGCAGTACTTGCACTTCCAACAACGTGCGAAATACAACGATCCATACAGGTTTTTAATTCCTCAAATTCTTCATCAGTTAAATGTTTGGTATTATGTGGTTCGCATACTGTAATTAAAAATTCTAAACCTTGATTTGCCCACCTAGGTCGTAAACCTCTTCCACGTTCACATCGTGTTCTAACGAACTCCATCCACAAAAAGGCGAAAGAAACCAGACTTTCAGCTAAAATAGCTTTTTCTTCAAGTGCAAATAGTTTACATGTTTCTTTATGGTAATCAAACCCCATTCGATAAGCCTGATGAAGTATTTCCCTTATTCTTGAACGTATAGCAGATCGATCATATTCATAATTTGATTCTTCTATTTTTTTGAGATCACGTTGAAAATTTTCAATAACGTTTGTGATATCGAATCTGAGATCCATGACTGTATCCTAAATATATAAGGAATATTTCTTTGTAAAGGAATAATTCTAGCTGAATCTATAATAACTTTTACCTTTAAAGATGTTAATGATTTTTCTAATTCTTTGTCAAAGATAGACCAATTTACAATATCACGTTTCAAACACTTAGCAAGCATAACACCTTTAACCACCTTCTCCCGAGCTTCTACAAACATTCCTTGCCATTCACGTCGTACAAACATTCGCTGAAATCTGAGTGATATGCCAGAATAAAGTAAAAACATTTATAGTATAATTTACAAAGTAATCCAATTTTACCTGTTTGACCAATCATCATCATTCCAATCCTCAAAATTTTCCTGAATCTCCCGTGGTCTCTCGTTAAGGTATTCTTTAACTTGTTCAATCATAGTTTTTGCGATTTCACTATAAAATAAAACGCGGAAGAATATATACATTACAAAAATATTACGATGTAACTCACCAGAATTTAACTCCCGCAATCTCGTATCCATTTAATATATTTCCTGCTATTGATTTTACAAACATCCACTCATCCATAATCAAATTTTTGTGGAAACTGTCATGCTGTACCATATCTACCCACTGCTGAAGGTAATCAAGATATACTTCAAAAACAGCCTTCAAACTTTTGTCAAAATCTTTCACGTTTTCTTGAAATAAATTTTCGCAACTATCATTATTATTGACAACTGCTGCACAAGAATGAGCTGCAAATCTGTCGCGATGGATACATGCAATTCTAAGACCTTCCCTAAGTTCACGCATAAGTTGTCGAACTGATAGTGGACTAGGTTGTTCTGGTTTTTGTTCTAATCTCATTCTTAAAAACTCATGAACAACATCTAACGGAACACGAGACAAAAACACGAAAGCAGCCCTAAAAATTTTTTTTGTTATTTAATGCAAAACTTTTAGAATAAAATACAAACAAAATATATACAGGGTGGTTGGTAACTGGTGGTACACGCGGAAAGGGGGTGATTCTACGCGAAAAATGAAGTCGAAAATATAGAATAAACATGTTTTGTTAAATTTTTTTTTTTTTTTTAGTTTTTCCATCGAGACAACGATCTACAGTGAGATTCGTTATAACGTATCGCACGCGTACCGAGCGAAAATTCAAAGTCGATTTTCTCGAAAACAAAGCCTCAAACGAAAAATTTTTATTCTATATTTTCGACTTCTTTTTCGCGTAGAATCACCCCCTTTCCGCTTGTACCACCAATTACCAACCACCCTGTATATACGAACGTTTTACCTATAAGATGGAAGATTTAATTCTCTTGCTTCGGAACTCCACACGCCATATCGTCGCAATTCTTCATCGCCTTCATACTCTTCGTTCAAAGTATTATTAGATTCACTTATATCACTTTTTTCTAACGTCAACCTTGCTTTCCTCAAGACAGAAGTATGTAATCTCTCAAGAAAATTTAAACTTTTTCTTAAACCTCTAGTCTTTAGTACATCTTCAATATACTTCCTAGGAATTAAAGAAAAAAGAAAGAATTAACCTATTCATTAAACGTAAAAGGATTTTTTAATACTTTAACATAATATTCACCTGTAAGCTTGCCGATCGAATTCAACTAAGTAAAAGTCAAATCTATCGTTTTTATCATCGTCTGCACATGTAAATGACGATTCAGGAGTAGAAGGCCAGGATTGTACGAAAGATAAACCAGAAGAATTATTACTATTATTGCTATCTGAAGGGCTGGAATTTTCATCTTGTTGGTTTGAAGTATCAAATCGTACCAAAGTTTGCTTCCACTCTAAATGATCGGTCACATCGGAAGATCGTGAACTAAAACGAAAAAAAGAGTAAGTTTCCTTGTTTAATATCGTATTTTGTTATGATAATATCATTATTTCTGACACCTTATTCCAGAATCTCCAGTATCATCGTGTTTTTTCTTTGTATGCGACATCATTAATAATTTTCCCAGTATTTGTAATTTGAGTCGATGATGCTTAGTCATATTATACCAAAGACACATTGCCTTCACTCTACCAATAAATTCTGTACTTTTGTATAAAGGATAATGTGCAGCAAAGGCTTGTGACGAAGGATAAAGTGCTTCTGCTACCTCTAGCCTAGACAGTAATCCTTCTACTTGCTGTAAAGCTTCACCTTGTGCTCGTGCACATGCTCTACAATACATCGAAAGACAACCTGGACAAATACCTAATTCTATATTTGGACTAGATCCTACATTTACTATTCGATCAATACGCGTGGTATTAATATTAATCCAAGGCGTATTATCATTCTTTACACTCGCAATAGGATCATATCTAAAAATTAACATTATTTTATTTAAATTCTTTTCCGATTTTATAACTGTAGGAATCTATTAAATTCTTACATAATTTACCTATACTCCATTATTTCTTTAAGTAAACCTTCTACAGCCTCACGTTGCTTGCACAAGTACTCATCTTGAGCCATTGGACTCCGATCAGCATGGTGAGCTTGTAGTTCTAGCCATATTAGATCTTTCAATTCGTTTTGCCACCGCGTTTCTTCATGACTGATTTGCCGACGGCAATTACGTTCCGTACTTCCCTACAAAATATAAACAAAACTTTAGTATGTGCAAATTTTTGATATAAATGTATTTTTTACGAGATTATTCGTAATAGAATATTCTCATACCAATCTAATTAAAAAAGAAAATGTATCATGAAATAATTCCCGTTCTTTAAGACTCAACGTTTTTGGTGATTGCGCGATCGATTCCCTATCACCAGTAATTGGAATTTTCTCGGTAAGTTTAACTTTAGGCTTTCTCTCTTCTACATCAACAGGTTTGGATCGCAAGCTACGGAATCTATTTCGAGTTTCAATCTATAAAAATTTTCAATTAGTTGTACATCTGGAAATTCGCCAAACAATTTTCTACAATTCAAATTATTTATTATTATTTTATACCTTCATATGATTAGGAGTAGATACTTGATGAGGATCAAATTTCTCGTTATAATTATAAGCTGCCTCCATATCCAGTTTTAAATCTCTTTCAGTTCCACGTAACACTTTCAATGTCCTTTTGCATTTTCGATTTCCTTCCTTCGCTATATCTTGGTTCACCTCGTTTTCACAATCCTTATCTGCTTTGTCACACATTTCGTTAAAAATAATGTTGTCCAGAGTATTGCGCCTGCGGATCGCTGCTTTCGATGGTATGTCTTTTTCTAACGATTTCGTTTCCCTTAAAATTAATTAAATTTATGTGTACGATTAAATATATGACAAAATACGGTATTCAAAAAGATATGTATAATATATTTTTTAACATATATGAATACGTGTATGAAATTGTAAAGGAATATATTTTTATCTTTTAATATTTAATAAAACTTCATATATGTAATTTAACATTTACGAAAAAATTGTTTAAGATCGCTTAAAAAACTCGTTCTTTCATTTTATTTGATAAACAGAAATAATTTATAATATACTCTTCTGGAATACGCTGATTTATGTTTGCAATGTATCATGAACACTTGTAATAGCATATTAATTTTGATATACATTATATACAAAATATTGGTGACTCATTGAGTACCATTTTAGTCAAATTCTTCATTTTGATTCACTTAAGATGGATACAAGATATGATAGATTTTCTTAAATTCATACTAACTGTTAATAAACTGCTTTAAAAACTTAAAGATACCAATTACAACAATTCTTTTTATTTTATCTTTACGAATGATTTAAAAAAACTTATGGAATATTGGAGAAACTGTAATTATACTGTATTATTATTTATTACTGCATTATATTGCATTTATTTAGTTAAGCCCCATTTAATTATCTCCGTTAAAAAAACAATCCTTTTAAAAAATGTATTAAATGTTGTCTCTTAAATAATTATATTAAATATTGTGCCTTCTACATAGCTATCTATCCTTTACCATTATACCTTTTGCAATAAGACAACATGTTTATTATTATTTGTCTACATTAATAAAAATTAATGAAATAAAAATTCTATTTTATCCTATTCTATTATTTGTATAAAATATATAATCTTACATATACATTGATAAAATTATATTATAAAGATCGATCATAATATTTTTATCATTATAACATTATGATTTATCGTAAATATATTTTTATTAATGATATCTACTTTCATAATAATATATTGATATAATTTTACACCTACATTTACAATTTACAAATTATAAAACAATTGTTGCAAATTAGATTAAAGATCATATGTATATGTAAATACGTGTAAATGTACGGTTTCATAAATGTTTTTCTCAGGCTATTGTTTTTATTGTATTTCCAAATTTTCTATTAATTAGAAAAACAATTATTAAAATTTAACATTAAACATGTAGAGATATATTGGGAAAAATAAAGGAACGCTTCAACTGTTTCGCGTATAAGAAAAGTAAACGCTAATTAACTTACCCTCCGCTAAGTTTTTGTCTCATGTATCGCTTCTTTCGATTAAGTCGAGTTCTCGGTGGTGTCTGTCCATAAATATCGCACATTGCTTGAATCGAGTCATCGAATTCACTTGTCGAACAGCTTGAACCTTTTTTCCTGAAAAAGGCATGAACTACTAAAATAGATCAAATAAAAATAAAATTCGGAGGAGATACATCAAATTTTTAAACATTACAAACTAAAACTTACTTGTATCGTCAAATAACATTACCATACATATAAAATAATATTACTGAAAAAGTTCAATGATAAACATATAGCGCTAAAAATATCCTTCAAATACTTGCTGCCAGGTTTGTATATAAAAAATATTCATTGAAATATTTAACAATTTAAATATCTTTAATTTTATAATTATATCGGTTTATTGACGTATGTGCATGAAATGATACGTATATAGAATGCACGTACATATATGTACTTAGAATTACGATATATAGCATGTGTAATATCATAATAGTATTAAATTATTATTATTAAAAACGTTCATTACATGTGGGAAAAATGATAAAATAATTATATTAAAATATTAATTATATGCGGAAGTAAATCAATGAATCATTTTTATTCTTAGTATTTTTTATTTTTTTTATTCTATGTACTTGTCAAATTGTTTTGAACAATTAAATAAATTATAATCTAATTATATACAAAAATGATACAACCAAAACCAGATATTAATAAAAACTTATCATGTATTTTAAGAAACTGTACCTGTACTATTATTAATTTTGTTTCAAATAAGTGTTAATAAACAACTATTTGATTAAATACATAAGTATATGAAATGAGTGACCAATTTTACGTTACATGTAATAATTTTACAATATTGCATATGACAGACATAAATATTAAAATTATGAGTATAGTAAACGGAATTATATGCATCGCATCACACTAAACAGATATCTATTTTGATAAACGAAATAGACGCTTGCTTTTCTATACAACATTTTTATACAACGTTGACACTTTGCCACGAAGTGCCAATGCATGAAATATACTATCCATATATTGATAAATGTCGTCACTCCAAGATCGACACTCGTTTCGCATGGGTAATAAACTTATTCATTGTATTTTACTATATTGTTTGTTATAGTAATGTACCAGCGATCCTGTTTTAAGTACTAAAAGTCGAAAAAATGTTGAATGACATGTAAACAAAACGTAGACATTGCTCCAATCAAAATTCTTACCGGTGGTATTTTTGTATTACTGTTACTGTAAGTTGTTCGAATCACGTGGCAAAACGAACATCTGACAAACTTACCTAACATAGCCATTATCATCGTCTGATGAACCTGAGAATGAATTTTCTGTAACATGACTTTGTATATCATAACGAAACATTCTCCTCAGATGACAAACACATCGCACTCAAGGCACCGTTGTAATCGTCCACTGAGTAGTAATGGGCGATAGAGTATCGATGTTTCGAATATCGATACTTTTCAATTCAAGTATCGATGTTGAATATAACGATATACTCTAATATCGATACTGTCCAATGAAATAGTTCACTTCTATCTTCCTCAGTTCTGAGCAAACTAACCAAAAAATATTTAACAGTAAGTGCAACACCCGTTTCATCTAAACGAAATCGATTAAATATATGAAGAATATCTACAATTATTGCTACTTTTAAGTTCGCTATCCAATGAAGAATGGTATGCTAAATAAAACATTCTATAGTTTATGTTTAATGTTCTATACATATTTATGTTTATTGTACATTTAAAACATTCCATTTAAACAAACGGTGCAATTTTGCTCCTTTTTTATGACGTGGTTTCTTTTTTTAGCATTTTTATTCAAATATATTAATAATTCTCATACTACATTATTAAATTCTCAAATATATTAATAACATCACATACATTAGTACTCTGAGGCCTGAGACGCGAATTCGCATCTTTCATACTTCATACGGTATCTTATAAAAATTTTTCTACTGTTAAATAAAACAGTAAAAAAAGCAGTGAATGCTATAAACAAAAAGTTATGAAAGTATTTCTACAATACTAAAATGCTTATACAATACTACAATACTATACAATACAATGCTTAAATAATACAAAATCGTTATCTATATATTACATATAACATTGATTGCTTTGAATCTTTTTCAATCGCTCCAAAAACATCAAAGAAATCAGGCTATATGCTCGTCAAAGCAGCCTGTCCCCGGAGTGGTAACATTTCCACCTGAATTTATTTGTATTAAACAGATTCAAATTGTTTCTCATAGGCCATAAAATAAAATTTATATATTCATAAAGTTAATAAATATTGTAGATATAATTAGAAATTATCTAAAGTCAGAAGACATGGATCACAAATAAAGAAAAATACATGGAAATAAATAAATGTTAAAAAAAATGTTATACTTTATCACAAATTACATTTTTAGACAATTGGACTTTGTGTTAATGGCAACCAGGAAATTTATTCCATCAACCTGTTTCAACAAAAAAGTTAAGGTTTTAACAACATCATTGTACAGATGAAGTTATAAAAATATAATTTAAATGTACTTTAGCTTTTTTGGAAATTCATTATCTTCTTCTTATTTTCATCATTCATTATCTTATCTTCTTCTAATTGCACCGTTGTATCTGACACTGCAGTGATGTGCATATACATTTTAAAATTCCTGGAGACTATTCTTATCTGACTTAACAACTAATTAACTTTTTGTACACTGAAAATAAAAATTATGTTGTTACTTAGAATTAATGATATAAAAAATATCGTTTTTAATGTAAAGGCTAATGAATGCTTATCAAGAGATTTTAGGCACAACTGCTAAATGATCTTCTGGTGTGATAAATCTGGATCTTTTTTCATAGTATTAGGATTCAAATTTTCCTTACTTTGTATTTTATCTGGAAACTGGAAAGTATGCAAAACAAATTATAATTCAAATCTAGAGCTTCCTAAATATAAAATAAAAAAACAAAATTGATTATTGTTTAATTAAAGCATCAGAAACAATAGTCTTGATTCATTACTATCAGTCTTTTATTGACAGCTTACTTCGCTTTCATTTTATCAATCCTATTTTACACTAATATCTTTTGCCTTAATTTCGCTATTTTCTTTTCTAATCCTATACTCTTTTACAACCATAAATAAGTTTAGAAACTCAAAGAAATAACTCTACGCTACTGGTTGTTATAAATGAATAAAATTTAAAAAATTATCATTTTTATATTTAATTAAACTTCTTACTTTGACATAAAATTATTTTCTTCTATATTCTTTAGATCTTACAACATTTTTTAGTTTAGGTATGACATTTCCCAAAGCTAATAAGTTTTGGTTGTTGCTGCCACTTTCCTTAAGTATATTTGCAAATATATATGCTCTCTTGCCATTTTCTGGGCCAAGTCTAGAAAATGGAGTATTTTATATTGGTTTATGTACAGAGTGAATATTTAATAATCCCTGCTTTGCTATGCATTAATTGCAATTGCCGTCTGTTTCACCACTCCCAGTTTGTAATCTAATATGGTAACATTGTACCGTACAAAAAAGAAAACAATATATAATGTATAGTTATATTATGTTACTTGTTAAAGTAGTTCGTATTTACTTCATATTTCCAGGTTCAGGAGTTTAGGCCATGCATTGACAGGCCAGTCATAAACCAGCCATAAACTTAAGTGTTCAAGTTCAAAGCAATAAGCAGTAAGTACAAAATCAACATGTTTATATAAACCATTACAGAAATAATTTTTAATCCATATTAGGAACTTCTTTAAAAAGTGTTCTCATGGAACAGATATTTTAGAATATGTATAATAAAATATCTGTTTAGATCTTGTACTAAAAAATATAAGATAAATAAAAGTACAAAAACTATTAGCTATATATTTAAGAATCATCGAAATTGGTGAAAGCATAGTTAATTACAAGTCCGCCGTTTCTCATTATGTACGTGCCACAACGAAGTAATTAAACAGATTTACCAAAGTTAATAAATGTTTAAAAAAATTATATTTTTAAAAAATAAACATCTCATAACAGATGGTCCAAGTATCAGTGGTTTTACATATATGATCTCTTACAGAAAAAGAAAAGACTGCATAACTTACATAATTATTACATAAGATAGTAATTGGTTTTATTTGCCAGTCTTGGCCATGCAGAAACAACCGGATACCCATAAGAAAATTGAAGTCAAGCTGCGTTAGGCACAGTTAGCCCATAATGGGTGATCAGGTGCTGTTGACATGAGAAAGAGAAAATAGAGAGTGAGATATGAGAATTTGAAAAAAGAAGAATAAAGGAATGAGAAACAGAAAAAGGGACCAAAAAGTCAAAGAAACATTTTCTATTGGGCAATATAGGCCAGTTAACATCTTGACAATAAGAGAAAACTTAAACCTATAATGAATATAGACTATAATGGACAGGAAGATATATCAATAGATCAATATATTTGACAATATATACAATATATTTGACATAATAGATTCAAAAGAAAACTGGGTAATATCTGCAAAATTTATCTCATCCAAGGAAATTCAAAATATTAACAGTAAATAAGACCACTTCAAACGGAGAAAGAGGAAAGATTATAAAAGAATTATCTTTCGTTTCTAAAAAACTCTGTCCTAATTTAGGTAAAACCGTAGAAATAACTACTCTTCGCGATTTCGATAATTTTTGGATACATTATGGAAGTCGATATTTTGAACAACTTTTTCCTATACTGAACTAATATAGAGCTGGACGGGTTTAATTTCTGAGATACTCATGAAAAATAACCGGTGCGGCTACAGTGAATTCAGTCTGTAAGTGTGCGTTTGTGGTAACATATACGTCGGTATTTGTTGCCGGACGTCTTACGGCGGACGGGTAAAATGACCTCTAAACAAATCTATTTCTTATCTTTTGTTTGTGGTTTACATAGGTTTCGGATAGAGGTCAATTTTTCCGGTTAGCGCATAAAACAACGCGTAAGCCAAACCTAATTTTTATCTTTTATCGCAACATTGTAACCTAGAGTCTATTATAGCAGTAATTAAACAATTGTAGTTATTCAATCCGATTGTAATTATTCGACATTGGTGATAGCGAGCTCTGGCTCGAGGCGACAGTCTGTCGCCCAACGTAGCCGCGGCCAAGGGATGAACGCTTTGTCTAACAAAGGTATGGAGTAATCCTATAGCTCTCCTTAAAAGAAATATTCGTGGCGACACGCGACAGTAAACATTCCAACGGTTTCTATCCCGTGGCTCGCCACACGCAGACCCTATTCTTCGAGTAAGATGATTGGCTCGAGGCCCGTTATAAATCTTAAGATTTAGTCAACTAAAGTCCTTCAAACAGATAAACGGTCTTTGTCCCAACTACGGGAAAATAGGGGAGACCTATTTTTCAACGAGCGGCGTCTCCCACTAGCAACTTTCCCTCGAGGGCGGCTAGCATCTTTTTCTAACCACCGGTATGGAGATTGACCAATTAGCGGCAACGCCAATTTCCCTTACTTTCTGAACGAAGGCTTTTCTCAACGAATCCGATGATCTCGTGTCCTTAGACACACCCCAATATAGTTTTCCTCTGTGGCATCATCTTCGCGATCAGTGGTTATTTCACGTTTTAACCAGACTTAGACTTTGTGAGTACGTTCTGTTGTCATCCCGTTGGCCGCGAATTCGTTATTGAGCCCGAGACCATCGTCACTAGTGTCGCGAGTGCCGAACCGCCGTGATCAATTGTCAAGACTGTAATAATTCTATCATTGCAATAAACGGTGCCCGTGTGTACTGTACCAATGGCTAATTCTCGAGAAGATTCATTTGATGCCCACAACCCTACTCCCAGTGCAAATCCGACATATATTATTATATAGGTAACTTCTTCCGGCTGCCATGCCATAAGCCGGCATATCTCAGAAACTAAACGAGTCCAGCCCTTATATGTACAGTACAAAATTGTTCGTAATGTCGAGTTTTACGACATAATTATAACAAATTATTTGTTTAAGAAAATATTTGTGCTTGTAGAATTTTTATGGAAAGAAACATTGCCTTTAGAAACTTCTTTAAAAAGTGTTCTCATGGAACAGATATTTTAAAAAACTGAATAACAAAAGTTCCATATAAACAAGTTATTTTATAATGTTCTGACCTTCTTAACTGTTGATTTCAAAAAGAAACACGAAATAGCTTTAAACTATGAATTACCTACAAGAATGTTACAAATAAATAATGAGGTGATATGTCGTGATAGGGTCGGAAGGAAAACTCAGATATATTCAACGATAAATGTTTATTCACCGTAATGTCAATGAGTACACTTGACGCAGGACTCGCGATTATATTCTGTTCGCGAATGCGCGGTTACAAGTTAGAGCTCGGATAGCTATGATTCGAGATGCGCTGCGAGTGCGGACAATGATTGCACGAGATGTCGAGAGCTTAGATAATTATTCGACTCGAACCGTGTAAGTGTAACGATCGTTGTGTGTTGACTCGCTGTAATAGACTGACTTTTTTGTCGCGATGCTGGTGCGGAGGAAGATTGCGTTGGGATGTGTCTAAGGATGCGAAGGCATCGGATTCGTTGAGAAAAGCTTTGGTTCGGAAAGTGAGGGAAATATACGCTAATGTTTATTGGCTAATTCGTGTTGGTCGTTGGAAAAGGATGCTAGCTGCCCTTGAGAGGGTGTTGCTAGCGGGAAGCATCGTACGTGAGAGATGGCGGATTTCTCGTGTATCCCCGTGATAGGTGGTCGACTTCGAGACTGATAAACAAAGACTGTTTGTCTCTTTGGAGGACCTTAGCTAAAATAAATTCTAAGATTTATAGCGGTCCTTAGGCTAGCTGGAAATATTCGGTACGAATGTATCGACATCTGGCAATCATCCTGTCCGCAGGTATAGGGTCTTTGTGTCGTGCGTCACGCGACGTAAACTGTTGGGAAGTTTACTGTCAAGTGCCGCCACATATTCAAAATATCAATTTAACCGCAATACTAATTAACTAATAATAATACTATTTAACTTTCACTTATGGCATGCTGTATATAAATACATAAATGTCATGTATAACGTCCTGACTTGCCTAACTGTTGATTTCAAAGAAAAACACAAAATAGGTTTAAACTGTGAATTACCTACGAGAATATTACAAATAAATAGTAACACTATCTTTTTAATGATATTACAACAATATTAAATAATTATTGCGGTTAAATTGATATTTTAAACATGTTATTTATTTTCAATATTCACGTAGATAATTTACGGTTCAAAACTAGTTTGTTTTTCTCTGTAAAATCAACGGATAGGAATGTCAGTATGTTATTGAATATTATTATGCTTAATAAAAAAAAAATTAAATAGTATTATAATACGTAAATGTATGTTCATGTATTCTATTTATTAAATGTCTTTTATTAAAGAAATATATGAATAATACGATATTATATTGTTAAATAACACCAATGTTTAATAGTTTAGTACTTTTATTTATCTTATAGAACCTTTTCTAATACGAAATATAATATAATAATATTAAAATATCTGTTTTACAATATGTGTTCCATAAGAACCATGTTTAAAGAAGTTCTAAATGCGGATAAAAAATTATTTCTATAATGGTTACAGGAAAAGCCGAATTTCGTACTCACTTTGTATGTATTGCTTCGAACTAGTATTTTAACTTCAGGCTTGTATTAATAGATGGGTCTTGTCCACAGTCGTATATAAAGGTCTGAAAACTCCGGTGTTGGTGATAAGGCTCTTAAATATCGGGTGTTGTGTTTTACAAATCGGCTACTATGGCGCCTGAATCTTTACTTTCTTATTCAATGAGGACGTTAAGGGAAGATTTATACAACTGTATAATTAATATAATTAATATAGTTATATAAATTACTCTTTCTATTTATGAGAGAATTCAGAAATATTTAGACTACAAATAGAACTTACAAGTTGATTTGCAATTTACGAATTTACAATTATCGGATATAAGATCAACTAAGATGAATTTATATTTAAATATATAAGTATTTACTAGATCGAGGATATACGGAAACCCCAGAACCAACTCTCAGGGAAGGACGCTTACCGATTGGGCAGCGGGTCTCGGGCTCCTGCTGGCAAACAGCGTGGCTCGGCGAGCACCTGCGTGGCGTGGAGAGGATCCTCCGTAGTCGACGTCACGTGGACTACCCCGGAGCTGTTCAGGCGAATCCACGACTGGAGAGTGGCCGAAGGGGTGGAAACCCCTCTATCCGACCACCTCTACACATACTGATGGAGGAGGCCGAAGACAACGCCCGGCGACGACAAGGAGAGAACCGTTGCCGCCCACCACCGAGATGGCGTCTCACGGAGAAGGACAAGGACATGCTACGGGCGGCGGCCATCGTTTCCGCCTGGAACTGGGACGCCCGACGGACAATCACGCAGGGAAGCGTCGACGAGGAGGCGGACGAGCTCCGAAGATACATGAGCGCGGCGTGCGACGCCTCGATGCCGCGTTCCGTTCCGGGGGGTAGACGCGAACGCAGAGAGTCCTGGTGGACTCCGGAGATCGCGGAGATGCGAGAGAGCTGCATTCGAACCCGCAGAAAATTCCTGAGGGCTCGTCGTCGCAAGCTGACACGCGACGAAGAGGAGATCTCTAGCTGCTACGAGGCGTACAGAGAGTCGAGACGCACTCTCCAGCGGGAGATCAAGATCGCGAAAACTCGGTCCTCGACGGAGCTGATCGAAGCGAACATGGATCCGCTGTTGCTGGCCAACGTCATCGGGACCCTGTTCCCGCCGGAAGACAGGGACGTGAGGCAATCAGCGCCATTCTCGTCCTCCTCCGACGACGAGGAGGCGGTGACGACGACGATGGGATGGAGCGAAGAGCTGCGAGTCACCGAAGAGGAGCTCTTCGAAGCTACAAGGAGGATGGCATCCCGCGACGTGGCACCGGGTCCAGATGGAATCCCAGGCCGAGTTTGGGTGGAGTCAATCGACATCATGGCTCCCCGCCTGCGACATCTGTTCACCAGATGCCTAGAGGAGGGCGTCTACCCCCGGTCATGGCGGACGGCGAGATTGGTCCTGTTGGGGAAAGAGGGTCGTCCGCCGGACTCGCCGTCCGCGTACAGGCTGATATGCATGCTCGACGAGGTGGGCAAGTTATTCGAAAGGATTATCGCCGCCCGGCTGCAGGCCCATATGTCGGAGAGGATGACCGGATGGCACGACAGCCAGTACGGATTTCGCCGAGGCCGCTCGACGGTGGACGCGGTGAGAAGGCTGAGGATCATGGCCGAAGACACGGTCTCCCGAGAAGGAGTGGCGTTGGCGGTATCTCTGAACGTCACGAACGCCTTCAACTCCGTCCCCTGGGCCAGGATCGTGGAGGCCCTGCGACACTTCGAGGTCCCGGCGTACCTCGTCGGGGTCATCCGAGCGTACCTGACCGACAGGTGGATCGTCTACACCGGGAAGAACGAAGAAGAGAGAAGACGGGTCGAGCGCGGCGTTCCGCAGGGTTCGATACAGGGACCCATACTATCGGTCACGGCCTACGACTCCGTCCTCCGATGTCCTATGCCCCCGGGCGCAGGCATGGTGTGTTGCGCCGACGATACTCTGGTTCTGGCCGGGGGACGGTGGCGGCACGAGACGGCGAATCTTACGGAGGACGCCGTGGTACGCGCCATTCGGAGGCTCAGCCTGAGTGTCACCGGCCAAATCCGAGGCCCTTTGGTTCTTCGACCACCGCCGCAGAGGAACACCTCCTCCCGAACTGTCCGCGACCATCAGCGAAGAAGAGGAGAAGAGAGAGGCGAGACGCCAAATGAAGTACCTGGGTCTCACCATCGACAGCAGATGGACGTTCGGACCACACTTCGAGCTCCTGGTCCCGAGGGTGACGGCCGCAGCCAACACCTTGTGCGGCCTCCTAGCGAACATCGGCGAAGCAGGATCGGGAGTCCGCCGACTCTACGAGGGAGTGGTCCGGTCCCGAGTCCTGTACGGGACTCCCGTTTGGGTCTAAAACCTGATGGCTAGTCGCCGCAGTCTCATCCTGCTGCGGAGGCTGCAGAGGACGACCGCCGTCCGCATAGCGAGAGGATACAGGACGACATCCTACGCGTCGGCGACCGTGCTGGCGGCGTCCCCCCCGTTCGAGCTGTAAGCCCTCGCGCTCCGACACCTGAGGGGCCCGAGCTCGGACGGACGTACGACGACGCCATCGTCCACCAGCCAGTCGGCCCTGAACGTCCGGGAGGAGGCGAAGATGGAGATAAGGGAGCGATGGCGCTCTCAGCTGATCGAGGAAGACGCTGTGCGGCCACATCGGGCTGTTCGCGCCGTGCTTCCCAGCTGGGAAGCCTGGAGAGATCGAGGCGGGGTGTCGCTGACCTTCAGGATGACACAGGTGCTCACCGGTCACGGAGTTTTCGGCGAGTATCTGCTCAGGATTCGGAGAGAGGTGACGTCCATCTGTCACCACTGCGAGGAAGAGGAGGACACGGCGCAACACACGCTGGAGTTTTGCCCAGCGTGGGCAGAACCGCGGCGCGTCCTACGGCTCGACATCGGCGAGAGCTTAGCCCCCGAAGCGGTCGTCGAGGCCATGCTCAGAG
Source organism: Bombus vosnesenskii (assembly GCF_011952255.1). Taxonomy (NCBI): domain Eukaryota; kingdom Metazoa; phylum Arthropoda; class Insecta; order Hymenoptera; family Apidae; genus Bombus; species Bombus vosnesenskii. The sequence goes on from NW_022884333.1 coordinate 176,777, forward strand.
GGCGCCAGAAGCTCGTCGCCATCCGCTCCTACTGCGAGCAAGTGATGCTAGCGAAGGAGCGAGTGGAAAGAAATCGGGAACGAACGCGCGATCCGTCAAGGACGTCGCAGCATCAGAGGAACACCACACGCCACAGGGGCGCGGCGCCGCCGCTGCCGCCACCGCCGCCACCTTAGGAGCGTTACACACCAGGAACGCGGCGTTAGGGCGTGTGGTCCCCCCTAACGGCCCAACCAAGACTAGGACGCCTCCCTTCAAGAACGACAGGGAGATAGACGACAGGGGGCACCCCGGTAGTAATTCGCAAGAGAGTCCGCCTGCACCTCGACCAAAGCGTCAGGACAGACCACCGTGGAGTTTTAGTCGGTAAGAGTCCGACACTACCCGCCAGCTGTGCTGACAGCGGCGGGTGTCCATGAGGATTTCTCCACGTAAAAAAAAAAAAAGAGAAAAAAAGGTCGAGGATATACGGAACAGAGATTAGGACAAAAGATCGATTTGAAAGAACGGGAAGTGGCGAGGACGAGCAACCGAATAGGAAAAGCGGTCAATGTGAATGATATTAAGTTGACAAACATGTAAATATATGGATAGTGTAGAAATAAATAAATAAGTATAAATAGCTTTTAGAACATTTAACACGTCTCTCCTTTTACATCCTTAGGATAATAATACTCTCAATATCTTATTTCTACAGTAATAAGAAAAAAATTATATTAAAATAATGTAAATTATGGCAATTCGAAGTTATAAAAAAGTACTTTTATTTACTCCGAAATACAGAAAGAGATCGGATTCAAATAAGTATTATCCAATGTTTTATGTGTCTAAAAGTAATTAAGATCAGTTAAATTAAAAAAGAATGAAATAGGGTCAGAATATGTCTAACATGTATGATATGATTCTTTTATTTAAACAATATTTAACTTTTTCAGCAAAGTACAAGTGATTTTCATATATCCTCGCACCAACAAATATTTTTCCAAATAAAATACAATGTCTATGCGTCCTTGTGGTCATATCTTATATGTTTTATGTATATTGTTTCAATTAATCAATAATACTGTTACAAAGATTTTTTCTCAATATAAAAATGGAACATTCGCATTTTGAACATTGTTGAAAATTTAGGAAATACCATCAAGCATTGGAAGTTATAAAAATTTGTTAATAACTAGAAATGCATATTCTTCTACCATGTTTTTACTCGCTTGGACATGTCGAAAAGAAAAATTATAACACCATGAAAATTTTAACATGATATGCATCGTTAAATTAATTTTCCATAACCTCATGAAAGTATATAATAATATTTACATATGTAAAATGATGTCATTAAATTTTATGTCAGTTCAAATATTTGATATAGCAATTTACATATTAAATAATAATATGCGGAAATACATTAAAGATGATTTTATATTCATTACCTTCATAAGGAATATGAAAATCATTTAATGATCCACGTTAGGGTTATTCGTGGTCTTTTCATGTCAATAAACACAATAAACAAAATACTGTAGTTTTAAATATACATAGTTGTATTTAAGTACATTACAGACATATGTATGTATATAGAAAAAATTTTTGTTTTGCAATCCAATAGTTTTATAAATCTTACAAGAAAACGAAAAACCCCAACGTAAATAAAAAATCATTTTACAAATGTTTTTTGGAATGTTTCAAGAGTAGCTTTCTCACCAAACGTTTAACGACAAAAATATCCAGACGAGTTATTATGAAAATGGTATTTGTCTGTCTTTGAACTTTAGAGCGTTACATTGTACAAAATATGTATGTAGTTATTGCCATGTACATTCGACTTGTTTTGAGAGTACAAATACACGACGACTATAAAATCCTTTGCTTCAATTTTCATTTAATATTGTTTCAATAATAATAACGCTACTAGATTGTAAATATTAATAATATTTATAATATAATATAATAATAATAATAATAATAATAATATAACACTACTAATTTGTAAATTGTAGTATTAAATATTATCAAAAAATATCTATTGTTATCTTTCCTGTACTTTTCCTTTCGTGTTTACTGCAACATGTAATGATGATAATGCACAAAAGTATGAATTCCGATACAATGATCAGTTTTTAAACTTTCCCATCATTTTTCCTACTTCGTTATTGCAAAAAGTGTGTCACTTCATAACATCGCTCTTTGTTTGCATTCCGTCAAAAAATTGGCAGCATTTATAGGCTATATTTTCCCTCATTACAGTTTAATTAAATTTCATTGTCGCACCATATAATTTTCTTTAAAGAGAGAATTGTTTTAAAATTTCTATGTGGCGTACCAGACAGCCACATATTATAGTTCTCCTATCATCCAACCTTTCGTACGTATTATTTTTTATTATAACACTCTCGCTCACATTCACTCTTTCATACTTTCAAGAATCTTGATAACTATCCTTTTTATAGGAACCGCGCAATTACCTTATGTTGAAGGTATGCAATACAAAGAGACGCGCGATATTCCTACATTTGTATATATTATATTACTGATTATTAATATCTAGTATTTCAATATACGTATATCAATAAAGGCCACGAGTGTGTTCAATATAAAATTACTAAACAGTAGTTGAAATTCGTTCGTACTAAAATAGTATGTATAATTTTGCAAAGTTTATATGACGTGCTTACATGTCTATATTTATTGTGAAGACGGATATCGTTGATTTCGTGTTACATAAATTAAGCGGTCGCTTGTACATTACAAACCTATTTCAGGTTAATATTTAGAGATTACTTATAACTCACTAAAAAATAATGGTGACTCTTCCACACTGTTTTAAAATATTAATTCATCTACTCGGATTATATTTGTTACTGTAAATAGCAAAATGATACATCGGAATAAAACTGGAACCGATATGTATACATCAGTGTATAGCGACCGCTATTGACAAAAGTAATCTTAATTCATCAGCAAAAATAAGTGATGACGCAAATAAAAATACAATGTATTTCTCGGGCAAATCCTTATCAAGGACGGATAAAACGCAACATGATAAGAACCGCGACAAGAAAGTAATCAGTGAAAAGAAGTCACATATGTGGCGTTACGCTTAGTGACCGACAGTAATACTTGGAAAAAAAATACTGATGCGCCGGCACTCAAAATCTTGTGTATAATGCTTGGACAAAAAATAAAACAGTATTCACAAATTATGTAACACATTTTCTTGATATTTTAGCAAAAAGAGATATCGTTAGAAAAAAAACAACATTAGCTAATAATATAGCTAAAATAACAAAGTTAGTTTGAATTAACGTTAAATATTTTATAGCTAAAACAGCAAGAAAATCTATACTTATTATGAAAAAATATATAAACATTTTGCTTTACGAAAAACTGCTTAACAGTGATCAACGTGGAAGCATACATGGAAGACGGCGCAAGTTGGTCGCTCGTCGCGTTCCTTGCCAATTGTGAGCTTTTTATTTTCTTTTGTCTTGAATTAACCGTACTCAGAGTATAGAATCGACTTTGAAAAATAGTAATACATATCATAAACTTTAGATCGCTAGAAATTGGGAGCGACTTATACCTCGAAACATCTCCAAAAAAATATTATAAAATAATATATTTGAAGTTTTACAAATTGTCTTTGTATAGATCAATCAGAGAACCTGTGTACGCTTCTCATATACATATGTAAAAGACGTGATTACTGAGTGTTCCATGTGTACACGATATTGAAAGAGAATTCAAAGGCAGGGTGAAATGGGCAGGCAAATAGGCAAATGCACATATAATTTACATGTTCTCAAACTGATCAACACGACGTTTAGTATTGCCTTTACGAATTTCACGAAGCGTTTTGTATTTATCGCGACCTTGTTTGACGTTTTCCCTATGGATTTTATCCATAACAGTCTCTTTTGACTCGTCGCGTGACTGTGCAAGATCTTGTTTCAATGCCTGAAATATATAATCATTATTCAAATACGTCCACAAAAATTACTCGGGGTGCAAAAAATTTATATACAAGCAAAGATCACTACCTTAAGTTGATCATGAAGGCGTTCGTTTCTTTCTGCCAAGGTACGTCGCTCCTCAACAGGATCAATTATTGATTCATCAGTTGCAAGATCTTTAGTAACATCACCATGAGAAACTTCGTCTTCTCCTTCCTCTTCACCTTCTTCATTTTCTTCAACATGATGATGATGCGGTGTTGTACTAGCTTGATATGCTCGATCGGCTTCTTCCTGCCTTAATCTATAGATACAGGTGTAGAATAGAATAGAGTTGACTTTTTTCTCATATTTTAAATAGCGAACAGTTGCATAACAAAAATTACATACTTAGCAGCTTCAAATACTTCTTCTAGCCTCCTTGCTTCGGCATCCTTCGCCACTACCTCAGATTGTATACGTTGTATTTCTTCTTGCTTAGCTCGTATTTCTTGCTCAAGTTTAGCACGCTCAGCTGCTTCCATCTCATGTGAAAGTTCAAGTTTTTCCATCATAGCCGTAAGTTCCTTCATATAAAAATAAAACACATAGAGACATATATTGTAGGAAAATTATATTTTATACTAAACTACGTACTTTCTGACGATCCTCTAATTCCTCCTTCGCAGCTTGTAACTGTCTAAGATGTTCTTCTAAACGTCGGATCATTTCTTGAGCTTCGTTTAATTCAGCTTGCCGCCTGTCCATTTCTTCTGCCATATTTCGAAGTCGTTCTTCATATTCTTGTTGTTTTCTCTCAGCACGTTCTCTTGCAGCTATTTCTAACTGTAACTTTTCTCTCTGTTGTTGTTTTGCAATTTTCTCTTCCCTTGCTTGCGCCTTTAAATTATAAATGTTTATTTTGTGATTATAAACCCAATTCATTATCTATGAGATGATTAATTTTAAGATTCAGAAATAGCAAAGAAAATAAGCATTAAAAATGCATTATAAGCGAATACTTGCACAGAAACATACCTTCATTTGCTGTACATCAATTGTATCTGGTTTACGTCTACGCATGTAGAGTTCGTGATTGCCCATACACAGTGCTAAAATTCGTTTATTGATCTTAACCCTAGTTGCAAAAAAGACGAAATCGGGTGCCTTCTTATCAATTGGTTTAATTATAAATTTCTTCTCGTTAAATGAGATATTTCTTATCTCAGACCATGGAAAACCAATTTTTGGTGTCAATTTGTCATCTTTTTCGTAGATGTTCAAACCCAAAGCATCAACACCAAGCCACAGGTCTGTACCTTTTTTATTACGAATTTCGAAGTAATTCACTCCGTACATCTCCAAATCCTATGCAACAAAGAAACGCATATATCCAATATATTGATCAAATATTAAATTAATAAGAAGAAACTATTAAATCATTACCTGCGCGATTTTTAGGTATTCCATCATAGCATCTTCACGTAACATGCCACGATGTTCTTGCCACCAATTAGTGATGGAACTTTCCCATTCCTCCTTGCTCATTTTATGTTGATCCACGACTCGTTGCGGTAACAAGCGGTCATTTATTAAAAAGCCAGCAGTATGTGTACCTTTTTGAAAATCTCCATGTTTCGCTTGGACTGCGTAAGACGCTAACAATACAGATGTTTCTGGAGGACAGTAGATTTCATCCGTCAGAATAGCGTTCTTCACCTAAATGTAGTCCACACAATATAATAATACATATATTAGGTTCAACTTTTCAATTTCAATTGTCATGTTGTCATGTATAAATAATGCAAATATATCATATTCATATTATGATCATATAGTATTCAGTATGGTTTTTCTAAACTCTGACCAATTTTCTGATTATTTTGTCGATTAAGATCTATTTATATATCATCATTGTTGGAAGATGGAATTTTCAATATCTTTCTTGTTTAAAAATTCTATCTTTGTATCAGATCGATGTTTAGTACAATTAAAAATCTCATTTTCATTGCAATCTTTAGTCCGATTTAAAACATATATGATGGTAATAAGCGTAAGCAGTGAGAATTCATGATAATGATAGTGATAGTGATAAATTTTAGTCAACAAAGAAGTATGGTAACTAATCAGATTTACATAGAACTATGCTGAATGTGCCCATGTATAATGCATTATATGATACGATTGCGTTCGCTTTGATCTATTTCGTAGATTATCTGAATGATAATATGCACTTATGTACTCAACCTTGTTACATTGTAATACAATTCTATTTATAATACCGAACAGTTTGCCCTCTATAACTAAAACTTGAAAGTAGTACATACACACACACTCCTATGTATACATGCGACATACATAAGTACGCACATACATACAAAGCACATTTTGTATATTTACTTGTATAAAATTCGGTTTAAGTTCTATATTAATTAAGCATTTTTTTACTTCTTTTGATGAATACTACGTTTAGCCATACCTGAAGATAAAAGAGACGCAACGTGATATCTTGAATCAATTCCTCGGCAACGTCTTCGGGATAAAACTTGGCGCGAAATTTGAATTGCAGGGGAGTCTCTTTCTTGACTTCCTGGTTCATCACCTAAAACGTTCGTGAATCAATTAGGAACAAATATAAGAAAAAATTTCCACAAGAAACATAAACGTAGAAAATTCGATAAATAAATAACAAACTGAAATCACCCCATCGTTTGAAAACGTGCAATGCAGTGTGTTTCTCATCGGTATACATGATGGAATATAGTGACGTTGCATGCGACATAAAGGATGATAAAAATCCTATGATTAGAATACGGATTTTTATGCTTTTATGGGAGACTTAAAGATACAAAAATGTGTAGAAAATACAATACATAACATGTAAAAATCCATAAAATAATATACGGTCATTCTATAAGTAACATCGTGTTTATATATAATAAACATTTTTAAAAATGTACAAATTTTATTATATTCATTAATAAATAATGTACATATATCTACTGTTTTCTCGAACTACGTCTGACATTTTTTAATTGCTCTTTGGGAAAATTTTATGATATCGACACAAAATATTTAGTAGCTGTCTCAAAGTTAAATTTATTTATTTTGCATTGACCCGACGAAATAGAATTCCTTCCAATCGAAAAGCACATATTTAAATTCGTTAACAGTTACAATTTTCTTTTATATTGGTAATTCAAAATGAAACATAAGAAACGACGTTACTTATGGAATGGAATAAATGTTTACCCAGGTCCTTCCCTTTTATTATATTTACGAAGATATGTGTTTACATAAATATCCATAGTCTACTTATGACATAATTATAATAGATGACGAAAACGGTAACGTAATAGCACGGCAAGTGGTTGATGCTATCTTTTTATCGTATTACAGGTAAGCAGTGTGACTTGTGACAAAATAATACTCTCACTTTTGAGATCGATATATTTATTTATTATGGTCCGAAATAGGTAACTCTTATCCGAAATACATATGTGTATTCTCTTGTTAATTTAACGACCTTGTATGAAGAACATATGTGATATATGTGAAATTTCTTTTTTATTACTCGTTCAAAAATACAAACGCGATAGAGATTGTTGGAGATATTTCATTAATGGAGAATGGTCATAACGTTGGCGCTTTGATTGACACGATTATCTGTAGCCGGATAGGTATGTGAATATCTTATCTCAACATGTAAAAGAAAAATAAGAATTGTACAATGAAAGGCAATGAGTAACACATATGCTTCTCGAACTGCCAACTGACATTAAATATTAACAAAAACTAGAAAATGTACAACATTGTTCGCGTGAATTTCAGTTATTCGTCCTTAACTGATCATAGAATTCGTTATTCGTATTGTTCGATTCGTTACATTTTCTGGTTCTAAGTATGTTAGGCTCTGTATAAGTACTATGTTTATTTATATTTTAACTAGGGCCCATTATTTTGATTAATGTGATTAATTAATGTGCGAACATCGTAATTGTTTTAAAAATACATTCTTACTGAATATTTGCGTTATTAAAAACAAGTGAAAGTATAAGTAACAAATTTACAAATGATACGTCAGAATAAATACCTTTAACTTTGACAAGATTCCTCACAGACTTTCAAGGTAACAAATGTCATTTAATCAAAGTGTCTCCGTTACAATTTATGCTACATATGTGCATTTCTTACAATGAGTACCATTCGATTATATGTAGGTGGAACGTTTATGAAACACAATAGCATGTCTGAATAAAATAAAACAAACGCTTTTACTTTAAATTGAAGAAATGATTTAAAAAGAAAACAAACAAAATACAACGACTTTTAATTATAAGAATAAGTAACTGATGCTGTTAAATAATATATTTGAATATTTGTAGCTCATAATACAAAATATTGCAGACTTATTATAATTATGTACTTCAATATCAACTAAAATGCGAAAGAAGAAAAGAAAAGGAAATGAATAATTGTATTTAAAATGAAAAACTTAAGCACAAATTGAAAATGAGACAATCCTGTTAAAAGCGTTGTTAATGAATGTCGTTTAAAATCGTTAAGTAATATTATCCACATCTTTGTATTGCCGATGAAAATCAAGTTTGATTAAAATAATTATTGTAATACTTGACAAATTCACTTTGAAGTGGGATTTATCTGTCAATAATCAATAAGCACGAAGACACTCGTTATTTAACTAGTAAAGCGGAAACAGTTAGCTACAATTAAAGGAAGTAATGGAACAGGTAAATCTATACCAATATTGATATTATATTAATTTTTAATAAAAATGTACATTTTAATATCAACATTAAATTCATTGTATCTACAACTTATAAAAAGGGTTGCACGTTTTAATTAAAATTAAAAAATCCAATAAACAGATACAATGATGTTAGAATATTAAAACGATTCTCATTCAATATTGTTATTTGACGTCCGTAATTTTTACAAACAAATTTTACGACGACTATACAAACATTTTATAAAGGTAAAACATTGTCGCAAACTTTAAGATCCGTTATAGATGCGATAATGTACAATTATATCTGTGATATCTATAAATCCTTTAGATATTTATATTCTACAGATACATTGCTAGTATATCTTTTCTTTTTCATTTTTATACAGACATATTTTACTTTTTTTCGGATACATTTGATATAAAAGATATATTTATTACTCTACGTTTCCATTAAAAGATCTGTCAAATAGTGGAATCATCCACTTGTATGTCTACTTTTAACGCAAAATGTAACAAATTGCTTCTTTGAATTTCAAAAACCAAATAAATTGAAGCTGTATTTTTGGATTTAAACAATTTTAAAGATTTAAAAAAAGAGAATAAAAATTCATGAATGTTGCGTATCTATGAAAATTTGAGTAAACCTGACAAATAATTAGGAAATTATTGAAATCTTTAAGAATTATTATATTACTTGAAACAATATCTAGTACACGTATTATATTTATTATTACACATATTATATTCCGTACATAGTTTCGTTCGAATAGAATAGAATGCACTTTACCAGTCGATCGTTAATTTTGATCTGATCGAAACATTAAAATTGTTCTATTTCGAAACTCGCATTAGTATGTAAATGAGGAATAATTATAGGAGTTGGCAGTAAAGCGAGTAAACAGACACGGTCTCCAGTCATGCTCGACTCTCGTAACTGCTCGTAACACACGTTCGAGCGTTGGGAATGCGGAACCGCATCCGCTTGGGGCTTATGTTAGACAGTTCATATACGGAAGTGTCAATCGAATCTGTAGACACGGTCGCCTTGACCGCGGCTGACGTCGCAGTTCAATGCCGGTGTAACGCGACTTTTTTATTATTATTATTAATATTGCTGCGCGGTTGCATAATTTCACGGATAGGAACAAGGAACTGGCAAACAACAGGAGGAAGAAAAAGAAACAACACGATGGACATTGAGAAGTGCGTGGAAATTGCAGGTATAAGCGTGCAGCAAACTTTGAGAGGAATTATCGATGATAACATGTTAATTCTTTAAATCAGTGATGGCCCCTGCTGTGCTGATAAGAAGTAAGTAGTGAAATTGGAAATAACGGTAAAATATAAAAATAGAAAACACGAATATTAGAGTTAATATAGAGGAAACTGTATTTCGTTATATATATTAATTAACGATTTCTTATTATTGTATGGTGCACTACTATAATGCTATAAGTGTTTAACGAAATTATACCAACTGTTATACTTTTATCTTTGCCATTAGTTATTTACTTTATCGGCTAATAACTGAATAGAAAATTTCTTTTCATTCCTGATTTCATTAGGTTGGTAAAAAAGAAACGAATTAAGCCTTTCCTTGCGAGGTATGACTATGGAAAATTCAATCGAATTGAAATATAAATGTAATTTTGCAAGTTTTTATTCGTTTCTACATGTTGCTACATTTTCAAACGCTTTGAGAATTTTTCGAAACGTCTTGGAAAAATTTTGTTATGAAAGTAGTGTTGTTACAACTATGTTACAATAATCGAGATTTCTATATAATTCGATAATCCAAAAATTTCTTCATACTGCGATTAGTTTATAAATTAATAGGAAAAACACGCAAGTTGCAACGTTATTATGAATATCTCTTTATGAAAGTATAAATGGAACAATGATTATAGATGCGGATACCGATTAACTATTTATTTTCCACCAACCCAATAATTACGTCTACCGTAGTTAATCATTAAATGCATTTCCTTATAATATTGTGACACATCATTTACTTCTGCACAGCTTTACCGTTGCTCTTGAAACATATGATCATAGAGTTATGGCAGTGTTATATCTAGAAACTATTTATTAAAATATTTAATACTGATTTCATAACACATATATGTATTTAAAAGATATTCCTTTCTCTGTGAGAGTCGCGTGTGTATTGTTAATTTAGTAAGAACAAAGTAAGGAAAATGTAATGTAAATGTTGTGTAACGTTATTAAAAAATATAAAGATATAGTAATACAATGCTCATATAAAAAACATACATATCAAATTATTGGAACATCAGAAATGTACGAAAATATTAGATACTCTAAAATCAGCAGTAAATGAAAAACTCTACTAATTAAACAAACAAACTAAATGAAAAGAAGAAAATGTCCACGATTTAAGAAATATAGTTCATCATGGTACTGTAAATAGTTCAATTTCAACTGATTTGATAAAATTGTAGATATCTAGATGGAGAGAAAAATGCAGTGAAGAAGCATCGAACAAATTCATAGAATCCCTTTCATAACTACAATTTTACGAAGCGAATTTAATAATGCAAATTGACTGAACTAAGATTGCAAATGAAATATTACATTAACGGAGTATTGGTATCCTTGATGAACTAAGGAAATAAAAACTAGCAGAAATTTAATTTAAAAAGTGTTTTCCAATACACTCGACTTCTTCGTAATGGCAATTTAAAACTTTATAGATAATGATTATCGTTAAAAATGCATTTATTAAACACCAATATTATCATAGTCATATATTTACTTAAGTTAGAAGAAAATTCTAATTAATACAATAAATATTAAATGACGATATTAGAAAAGACATATTTAAAAAATTCACTCAAAATTTATATACATGTATACATATGTGCTGATTGTACTCTTTGAAAGATTGAAATTTACATAGCACTGTAATTTTTTTAACTATTAATATGATATGAATTGCACAATAGTTTATTCTATAGAAAATATGTAGCTAAATATTTCTTTTTTATAAATCAATGTTATTAACTACATTCTCGCTGTATTCAATGAATTCATTAGCAAAATAATCGGAACATAACTCTGCATATGTCTATAATGTTTGCAACTCTTAAGAAATGGAAATATAAGACTACAAAAATATAAAAGTAACATAATAACTATCAATGATCGTAAAAGAAACAACCATTTTTCGTTTAAGAAGAAAAGAATTCAACTACACTGATAGTTTAGTTCTAGCGATTATAAAAGATCTATGGTAATATCCTTGCAATGTGTAATGTAATAATTTTTCATTTATTGTCACATTCAGAATAACAGACGATTACTAAAACTATTTAAACGTTTTAACATACAATGAATGTAGAGCGACAAGATTAAACATTATCGGGTCCTATATCTATACATACAAGATAACTATAGTAAATGTGCAAATCATTTTGAATTGCTATAATGAAAATAAATTAATTTTGATAAAGACAAAAAATGCATTTAAAGATTAACAAAGAGTGTTAATTATTTAATAAGACTTACTAATTATATTAATTATCCCTGTTGGAATTAAATAACATAGATAGAATAAATAATAAAACTGGGCGATAATTATAATCACTCAAGATAGTTTGTTCGAATGAAAAGTAAGAAGCACGTGTTAATTCTTAAGAAAATGAACGTTCGTCGAGTAATTTGCCACAGCAATTGTCAATTGGTAGGCCATGGTCATTTAGTTTCCGTTCGATGACACTAACAAACTCTCGAAGTGAATGCGTGATGGGAAAAGCAGCAAATTGCAGTGTTTAACCTGCATTAGTATATATACACATAAGGCGTTTCTTTAAGCGCCGAGATATCGATCCTCGATCAATTATTATCAACTGTTTCTATAAATTCATATGAATCTATGTATGTGCCTGCAATTGATCAATTTGTTTCAATCCACGATTAATTTTGTTAGTTTACCGTTGAACAAGTCTCACATACATATCGATATCGATATGTATCTCTTAACAAGGAAAAATTTACTTTTTACTTTACTCGTCATACATATATAAACTCTGTAACGTACATCATACACAAACGCAGTCTTTTATACGCGAAAAATAGGAGCAATTAAATCTTACTCGGTTAAAATAATGCGAGTACAATTTGGCAAAGCAGAGTTTGCCTCGGGGAATAAAATAAATGGATTAAATAAGCAGGGATTGTTTGTCAATATCGAGCAATCTCCCGAAAACGTGTTACACTGGAAAATCTTTTCTCCATTCCAAAATGCTAGGACGTTAATGTTTTTATGTTATTGCGTAATGCGGAAGTTTGGTGAAACAGCAGGTTATCATTTAGTTCGAGGATTTTAATCTAGGCGCTGGGACAATTATCTTTCGGTTCGCGTCTACGGGTTTAGAAAACTTTAATTGCGGTCTTACGTGCCAGAATTTTCGAAGGCCACACGGAACCACCTGCAATTATTTGCCAATATTGTCAAATACTGCTCTTGTCTTGCGATTTCGCTGACGTCGAAAATGAAATCGATAAAGGACAGTTCGAGATTGTTTGATAATTAGAACGGAATAATAAGACATCGATTTAACTTACCGTTAGTCATCCTCAATTATTATAAATAAGACATTTCCTATAGTTGCTTAATAATGTTTCTTGCTCACGTAAAATTACATATCTCGTTAATTTCAATTTTACGATTCGAATGACCTTTAATTTCAGTTTTTACAGTTTCATTTGTAGGAACACAAAGAACAAAAAACTTTCACAAATTACAATTTTACCTTCGTCCTAAATCGATTCATTATCGACAAAGTAGGTATGTATTGTCATTAGAACAACTAAAAAATTACTAAATGTTTTTTATATATAATTAACATATCAAACTTTGTGAAAAGATGTTTGCACGAGGCGTCAGGGAAACCGTCATCATTAATCAAGATACTAACTTAATCCTAGAACTATAGAGTGGCTCACACAAGTATTGCAACATCCATAGAAACCTTTGTGTGTGTTTCTATAACTAACAATAAGTGTTCAGATACTTTGGACAGCCACGTGGTATTACAATAGTAAGTATGTTTCTCCTCTATTTAGTGTTCCAACATTATATTATTATTATTCGAATCATTTAAATGTAAATCCATAATTATCTCAATGTGAATTTATAATCGTTTCAATATAAATTCATAATCATTTCAATGTGAATTCAGAATCATTTAAATGTAAATTCATAATCGTTTAAATGTAAATTCATAATCGTTCAATCTTTAATTTGAAGCAAGCTGTACGCTAACTACGAAAAGTAACTGTATAACAGTGTCGTTATAAATTGTTTCGATGTACGCGTATGCTTTCCAAAACATGCCTCTCCGATCTGAAGCGAAATATGCTATTGTACGATAGACGTTAGGAACGTGCTGCAAGGACGTCGATAAATCACACTAGTCATGATTTAAAAACGTTATGCTGTAGTACCGTGAAATTATAACAAAAGTACGTGTAAATAACCAATTACTCCATGTCATTACAATATACGGTAAATGACAATACGTGAATGATGCTGCTCCTCTGCAGTCATCCTATCGAGTATAAGTGTACAAACAAATTAGAAACAACGAACGTTGTAAAGCGTAAGGGTACCGATTAAAAACAGGAAACCGACGTTCCACTAATGATTACACTGGTTAACAGCTGGAATCTATTCTAGGTCTAGTTCTAATTTTGGCGTACCTTGTTATGTCTCTAATCGAGGAATTTAAGCGATAAACGATATAAATGTCGAAAAATAAAGAAACTCCTGTTGCTCATTTCGGACAAAATAAAACATAATTTGGAATTTTATTCTTCAAATTCAAACAAGATTTATTACACCGCAACTGCTTGAAAAATAAAAAACTCCTTGCAAATCTGAAGCATTCAATTCTTTACATGAAAAACTAACTTTCATATTCGTACATATTAGTGATGCTTTATTATTTATCTCATAGCAAAGATCACACACCTATATTTTAATTCCGTTGAATTCCGTATTTAAAGATTCCCCGATATTAATAAAAAATTGCGTCACTCAAGTATGACGCTGTGAAACAATTTTATTATTTCACTACATAGTTAAACGCGAATCGCTTGAGGACTTATCACGACGATCACGATTAAGTAACATTTATGATTGTTCGTGCATCGTATAAGTATAAATGTAAAACGAGTGATCTTGAACTTATAATTAACAGTGCCCTCGTACGAGTATAATTCGAAAACATAATGTGCAACATGATTTATCACGCTGATTAAACTCGTGGTAACTTACCCTAGACAAGAACGGAAGTAGTCCACTCTTCCAGTTGTTAGTATTGCGGTTGGCATGCGTTCAAAGAATGAAAATACGATAAAGTTTAAGTATACGAACAAGCTGATTGAATTATCGGTCACATGCTTGTCTTTAAAATTAATGTGTAACACATATCAACCTCGTCGCATAAATAAATGAAACAATGGTTAAACGAGTAAATAGAAGATCATAGAAGAACACATTAATTTCAAAGATTGTCCGTGCGCTTGGAATCATTCCTGTGGAGGATAAAACACCAAAGCTGCCTGCTACATATATTTATTAACCACCTAATGCACATACCCGTGATATATATGTACATACATACAGCATCGTGAGTAATTACAGACTCAAACATATTTTCTGCATTATCTCTTCAATATTTTTAGGAAACCACTAATCATGCCTAGATATGTTAAGTGAAATTGTCTTTGTAAAAGGAAAATTCAACGCTAAAGGATATACTAGGAGATGGTACATGGCAAATTATTGCCTTTCGTAACTAAAATAGAAAAAGAAAAAACAATTTTTCAACGAGACAATGCACCTATTTATACAGCCGCCGCTATAAAAATTCGGTTTCAAGATTTCGGACTAGAATTATCATCTATGGCCAGTATTGAGTTCTGATCTGAATACGATCGAGAACCTATGGAGAATTCCAGCGAGAAAAGTTTACGACTAGGACAAGCTACCTCTAGAAAATATCGTGGAACTTAAAAAAAGAATAAAATCTGCGTGGGCTGATATTCGAGGCGTTACTTTAAATAAGTTAAAGGATAGAGTACTTAATAGATTAATAGAAATAATAAAAAATAAACAAAAATCCACTAAATACCGAACGAAGACGTAACAAAATTAACATTAAGTTTATATTTCTTCTCAGCTAAAAACACAGTGTTAAGAGAAAATTTCATTTTTCCCAGACTTCGAGAGGAGAAATTGTTTGTTTGTTGTATCTTCAATTTGCGTTTTAACATGAAAAATCCAAAAATGGAATGGAGTTTATAATTATCCACGGCACTGTACATTACGGGCATATCTCGCAAATTTGCTCATTTTAACCACTCATCTTTAGGAATTTAGACTATGACATCTTATACTAAAATATACAGCCTACTATTTTAACAATATCTAAAGTAATAAAACTTATCCTAAATCTCCAGTTTCATCGTGTGTTCTCTATTACTCGATATCAATTAACACCTATTAAGTAAACATTCATCACCTATTAGGTAAACGTGTAACTCTTTTTCAGAACGGAATTTCTTGTAATGGAAAAGTTTCATCATGCATTTTCCATTATTTTTACAGATCCGTACATGGAATATACATAATGCTATGTTATATATCTTATGAAGATATAAATTAAATATAAGTTAAACTAAAAGAGGCTTACGTTAAGGTTAAGGAATTATGCTGAGATTCTTTGATCGTGCCATCAAATGATCAGATTTCTAGGAAAAATAATACCTCAATTATTAATGTTTCGCAAACAAAATGTTGACGAAATTAATTCGTCAATAACCTGAAAGTGAAGAAAAACAGTTTAAATTTTAGACCGCTGTTGTGTAGCACAGAGCTACTAAGCTGATATACAAGGTGGTCTAAAAATCTACACAATCCTTCAGACACTTGCGATAGTCGAGAAAAAATGTTTCGAACAAATGTTTATCAGCTTTCGATCTACTACAAATGGCAATATTATGAATTACAAAAAAAATTTCACTTCGATGAAAAATCAGGTCACCTTTATATTTTTAAATGGAACAATGCATTTCTTTATACTCCGTTCGATGCATTTTTTAATTCTCTACAGGAAGACATTGAGGTACTTGAGTTGAAAAATGATTATTTTTAAAAATATGTTAGCTTTAATGTCGTAAAATTTGTCGTATAAAAGAGCAGGAAAACAAGTACTACTTTATCTTTCGTTGACTTTTATACGGTGAGTTTTACAACATTAAAGCTAAAATATCTTGTAAACTAATCATTTTTCAACCCAAGTATCTTAATATTTTCTTGCAGGGAATTGAAGAATAATAGTATATAAAAAGATCTATTATTCCATTAAAAAAATAGAGTTCTGGACTTCTCATGAGAGCAAAATCTTTTTTAAGTCCTTAACATTGCAATTCGTAGTCGACCGAAAGCTGATTAACTTTTGTTCGAAACATCTTTTTGCCCCATTGTTATCGGAAGAGCCTGAAAGATCGTGAGGACTGATTTTTAGACCTCCCTGTATATATACATCTTCTTAAAACTGTACTTAAAAATGTTTTAAGTCACTGCATAAATTTAGTAATGCGTTAGGCATCAGTTTAGTTTAATTTCCATCAAAATAATAAATTGTTTACGTATATATTTCACATGGATGTTTCATTATATACCTACTTATTATTTATAATTATATTTACGCTTTTCATGTATCTAATTTTCTTTTGCAATTCTTCATTAAGTTGACTGGCCGTGGTGAGATATAACCACTGACGCAAATTGAAAATAAGCAAAAAGCAGAATATGCGTATCGAACAAGAAAATGTATTACTATATATCACAGGTCAGTTTTTTATTTAGAATTAAATTTTTATATATATCAACCGATTTAGTGGCTTTAATAAATTTTCAATAATCAACGTTCCTGCCAAAAGAGTGCAAACAATGAAAACAATATTTAACGAACGAATGTTTCTATAACGATGAAAAAGACTGCTGTTTTGATGTAAGTCACGACATTAAGGAATGCTGATACGATACTCTAGGGCAGGGAAGAAGATTGAAACACAAGACATGTGCATAATCTCACGTTACAGATGAGGTATATCTATTATTAAATGTGTAATAAATTTTTCTTGAAGGCATAAGACGAAACACAGAAAATATTAAGAATAATGATACAACTATAAATATCATGTCTACATGTCTAATTCTTTCTGTGATACGACTAATTCGATACTTTGACTTTTCATTTTTCGTCTGTTTCCTTTCTTTTTTTTTTCTTTTTTTTTTTTTGGCGCAATTTCGCGTCTCGACATTGCCGTACATAAATAAAGCTATGACCAGCAAGTTTTATCCTTATAATTCTATACCTTTCTAGTCTCTCCTACACTGATTTTCTTTGCTCAAATAACGTTAGAGATCAACAAGATTTCGAAAATTGTTTATTCTTATGGAATTAAATAAATGAGCAGCTTGCATAAATGTCTAAGTAGATATTCCCAGTGTAATGCAATTGCGAAATACGCGACATTTTTCCCGTTGATTCATACTCTGCTCGTTGTTACTATTTATAAGAGATGAGTCAATAACAGGAACACAAAGAAAGAATATTTTCACTGGGTAAAATGAATAAAAGTGATAAAGAAGCAACATTTTCGTGGGAAATTGTAATAATTATAATAAATACATTTTATGTACGTTTTTGAAAGAATCTAGTTCGAACCTCATGTCACATATTCTAGGATATATGTATTATCTATGCATGCCTATAAAAGTAGGCAAAAAAATATTTCTGATAGATTAAATGGGAAAGAAGTTAGATTAATCGCAGTCTGTGCAAGAATATACGTATGTAATAATAGAGTGATAATACAGAATAGTCGATATGTGGAAATTCTGGACTATCAAAAATGTCCTTCCAGTGCAGACCGGTCCCATAGTATAAGTAGCAGCAAAGAAGATAAAAAAAAAGATGTATCGAAGAAACGCGAATGAGGTTGGCTGCACAGTTGCGGATGGAACAATGTTTGCCAATCTAATGGAACCTGCATCGTATTACGTAATGATCGACAGTAAGAGAACGCGCGCACCTGTGTAGCCTTTTTGATTCGTGGCCTGTTGCGGAGCATCGGATAAAGGATAAAGTTAATTTCCACGGAATTTTTCGTCTGCAATTTGCCAGCTCTTCGAACTTTTCAAGCCTCTTGAAAAGTTTCAATCATAACATCTAGTCGAAGATTTATCATTAAAAATGAGCAGGAAGTGTCCAAAGCATATGTCATTGCCTAATTTCGTTTAAATATTTCCAACTAAAATATAAAGTTAAATATTACAACACATTAATATGATACATATTAATTTTAATATTAATTAATATCATACATATTGTCATGATACTGATTACAATCTGCAAATGCAACGATATGATCAAAACACATATTCAGAATTATTAATTGGTAAGTATTATTTAGGGAGTAATTGTAAAAAATTGCACGGAATTTGAGGATAAACATTATTCAAGATACGAATCTAAGAAGTCGGGTTTAAAGGATTTTTTTTTCACCAGGTGCAATTGTAAAGCATGGAAGAAATTGTTACGTAATCACTGCAGACATGTAAATTCATATTTTCGTGGATGTAGTTGAGAAATGAAACTTTGACTATTACTTCATCTATTAAATATTCTAGAGAATACTATGTTTTGGATATTTCATATATTTTTGCAATCTACAAATTTGCTACAGCTGTACGAAAATTTGCAATCAAATAATTACTGTAGGAGTCCCATATACTACGCTTCTCATGAAACGAGTATTAATAGCAATCGATTAAAAATTCACCCGAGTATTCGATTCATGACAGATAAGTTCCCAAGCTACGACTCCAAGAATGACACATTTCCACATAAATTGCAGTCATTTGACCCAAATGATATATACCCATTATAAATCCAAGATAAATGTTTGATTGATGGCTTAATATTTTGTTTTTTGATTATGTCGTGTTCTGTTAGAACAAAGTCTTGTAAATTTTATTCCGTAGATTCGAAACATTGAGTAAGTGAAAATATCAAGTGTTACAATGGAACATGTTATCTGTGTTCATATATTATTGACTTTAATCTTTTATTTGTTATCTATTACAAAAAATGTTCTACTTATAAATACATTTCTATCTATTATGTATATACTGTGGTAATTTATTTAAAATATCTCCGTTACATAATCGCACAACGTAATATCGTAACCACGCTAAATGTTATTTAAAGGCATATTTTAGAACTATTTAAATATTTTCATCGAATTCTTATGAAAATGAAACTTGGTCTTTTGCTGGCGAAAGAAACTGAAATTTCGTTTCCAAAACAAATATACTTAAATATGCATTTTTCTGATGATAATTTGTTATATTCTCTACTTTATTTTTCATATGTGAATATAAAAGCTTAAAAAAAGATATAGAACATTTTATATATGTATGTATAAGGTACAGATGATCTTGTGCGTGTAACTTAAATAATTTTTGCTTAAATATTAATCTTTTGAAAAACATTGACATATACATTTATTTATTTAGACTTATTTGCTAATTGTTTTAACTTATTTCAAAAGAAATAAATATTATTCCATGTAAATTTCTCAAATTAGATAAAATCCTCTCATGAATAGTTGACCTTAACACTAACCTTACCAGGCCTGGTCAAATGCACGGTTTTAAAATTTAATTTAAAATTGAACATTCATTGTTATTTCTTTTGTTCATCTAACTTTATATAAATTCTTATATTATTTGATTAATCAGTTTCTCAATTTTTATTAATATAAGAATAAATTATTTCTTTCTTTATCAACGTCCCACATCATGTGTTAATGAAGCATTTTAATTAAACTGCTAAAAAGATGCCTGATATAATACAAACAGGTCACATAATTTATTTTTAGATCCGTTATATAATTTTTCAAAATATGATGCAATTAATCATTCTCTAGAAATAATTACAAGTACTATTATGAACTATTGTCTGTAAAATAGTTTAATATTATTGTGGAAATACATATATTCTACGATTATATATTGTGGCATATATATAGAAAAATTATTTACAACTTGTTTATTAAAACATATGTATGAATTTAACACAATATCCCTGAAAAATTGCAATACTCTTTTGTTTTTTCTTCAAAAATTAAAAAATACATTGTGCTATACGACCAAAATCACAATATTTCTCGTTCATTTCTGTGTTTTAATACACAGCTTAAATCTATAATTTACAAAAGAGAAATAGAATGAAGATAATTAAGAATACAATGTACTGAAAGCGATCCTCACATAAGTACAGTTTTATTTTAAGAATATAGCTAATGATGCCTGTTGATAAAATAAGGCATTAACATCACTCATCCCATGAAATAATACGTGCAAAGTAATTCAAATAAGAATGCCGCATGCGACGCTCATGATTCATCGTATTCTTGTCTCATACGCATAGTTCCTATATCAAGGGGTTAACGAGAATCAGAGAGAAAGCATAGTTTGTTGCCCGTACAATGGGCAAATCTGAATGGATGGTAACAAAATGCATAGACATCACGCGAATCAACTAACCTTCAGGCTTAACGCATACTAAGCAGGAATCAAATTTGTCTTTTATTAAATTTTTTTCGAGATCCAACGTCTAACTAGTAATTTATCGTAAGATCATTTAGCGTAATTGAATCTCCGTTAGAATCTCGGAAAATCTCAGACCATTTAAACGACTGAATCTACTAAAGCAATTTTGCTAATTTTTAAAAGTTGGAATGTAGCATTAAAACAGATAAAATAAACATGTACCTATGTATGTGTGTTATCAATTGTGATTTTTGAAGAAAAATTTGAATTTATCAATATCTCAATTATTTTTACCGATAGAAAAAATGGTTTCAAAACGAAACTAATTCTTCAGAAGAACGAACATTGTGATATGGTATGTATAATTGGTTCAAAATTTCTCGAGTTCTCACGCTTATCGATATTTTTTTAAATGTCTTTACAAGTTATTTTTACTTTTATAAAAAAAAGCTATTAAGATATTTGTGTTTGAAAACAAATAGTTTAAAACGTATTTTAATCGTATATATTTAACACGTGCCACCGAAATTTTTAATGAATCAATTATGTGTATAACGTGGAACTTGTTGAATATAAGAATTGGAAATTTTTAGGTGGTTTTGTAGCTCTAAGATACGATGTATTTATTTACTAGGTGACCTGATATTTCTGCATAATACTGTACATGTATGTACAAAAAGACAGACGAGATATTTGGTACATAGATACAAAAGTGTTAACAAAGTTGAGGAAAATTACAGCATTTACGAAACGATTGTGCGTTGGTGGACAAGCTCTTGTTTGTCCAACAAATAACCGAGAGCAGTAGCACGCTTGGCAAGGCCAAGAAATGATAAAGATGACTAGTCTCTGGGATAAAGTGAACGAGTGGACGGTTTTCTTGTTTCCTTAAATGGTGTCGACGTAATGACTCATCCATCCAGCGTTATTTTCATGCAATTGACGTAACATACTCGCGGTTGGTCCGTTTTAACAAAACCAACAGCGCACCTCGTTCGAGCACAATGCACGCACAACCTGTGTGCGCTCTGTCCTTCTCCTTTTTTCACTTTTATCACGCCTATAAAACACTAGCTGATAAGCTGGCTAAGCTACTTTGGTAAAGAACAGTCGCCGATATCTCTTCGTTTTGTAGTACAGCTCTTTGCTTTACGGAACTCTTAAGGGCAACGTCATCGATATAACGTGTCGAAACGCACAGATAACTCAAACTCTCCTGACGGACTTGCGCTTCGCCCGATAACGATCTTGCCTTCTGCATGATATATTTACGCGAAGATGATTACATCGTAGATGGCGATCGAACCGTGGCTGACTCGAGCATAAATAAATAAATACACCGGCTCGCGCCGGTATTCGAACGCTTGTAGACATTGACTTTTATGAGTAGTATTACCTATGTACGTTATACTTACATGTTTGAAAATTTCATTGACACTGTCAATCACTATCTTGATTATGTTGGTCAGTTGTTGGAAGTAAATCTGAAGGAATCATCCGGTTTATCTTGAACCACTCAAATATTAAAAACAAAAAAAAATGAATGATGCGAAAAAATGCACGACATTCTGATGGACCTATTATGCTCTTGCGTATTTGACCTTGCAGTAACCTTGAAATCTTTTATGAAAAACAGAAGATTTTTAAATAGATAACTGCATTTTTTATTGCATATCCTTGTAGCTAACAGTCTGACGTTTTCCAAGCACTACCAACTCTTACTCTTGTCACCATCCTTATAACTAACTCATACTTGTAACTTTATGATTTGACTACACTTTAAACTTCTTAATAAACTAACTTCAAAATTCAGCCTGTTGTCGGCATTAGCGTTGCCCGATGTACACTACGGGGACGTATAAAGACGTTATTCGTGATGTTACTAAGTGCCAGTGTTGATCAAAATTTTACTCGAATAATAGTAAACGAATAAAAATAAAGAATCTAATGTTATTCATCACTGATGAATAAATATCCAATCGAACAAGTACTTATCTGAATAAGAAATTAATCGTGCAGGAATTTGCCTAAATAAAAATTTGATCGAATAATTTATTCAGATAGAATTATATATTATATACATATTAATATTAATATTTTATATTATATTATTTTATATATATTATTATAATTATATTATTTTCGCTATATTAATTATATATTCTTATTATTATATTATACTTTATTTTAATATAATATTTATATGGTACATCAAGGGTAGATATGGTACTGAACGTGAGAAATATTTTCAGGCTACATTGTTGTAATATTTTATAGGTTTTTGTAACTAACTTTTTTCAAATGACAGATTAGAAAGTGTATCGTTTCTTGTAAATTATTATTTGATAAATTAGTAGTGAGAATTGTATCGGTACCTGTATATACTTATACACAATTAAACAGAACAATTATTCGTATTATGCGAACAATTGTGCAATCATTAATCATAATAAATATAGAAAATAATTGTTACGAGTAACAAATAATTATTCCACTGATAGGAATTTATTCCATTAATTATCTTGGATAAATATTTATTCGAAACAATTCGAATAATGCCCAACTCTACTACATATTCGTATGGCATTGTAGATGAACAAGCACGCAATTTTCTAACGTTTCCGAAGCAGTCAGTACGAACAGATACTTTTAGGTAATACCTAAGTATTCCCTAAGGAATACACAAGTTTGTATTTTCTTGAAAATATTTGACTGTCAGCTACAAAAATATGTAATACAAAATGGAGGTCTCTATTTAAAAATTATAACGTTACCTTCGTAGCAGGTTTCAAGATCATCATAAGGTCAAACACACAAGATACATAGTATATCTCCGTGGATATCGTGCAATTTTTGTCTGAAACATTTTTTTGTATCATTCATGTTTTTCGAGACATTTAAGCGGCCCGAGATAAACCGGACACACTCTATATAGAAGTAGAAATGACGAGATATGCATGTACATATTTAGTAAAAGTATATGTACATTTCCCAGAAATCATAAAAGCGTTGAAACATATTTTTAAAGTATTTGTATTTAGAAATTAGTGCACAAGATGAAGGCGAAGAAAGGCAAATTTTTTCAGTAAATATGTAGATTACTGCAACTGTGATAGAAGATGTAGAAGAGCAATTGAAGGTGCAAAAATCCAAGTCCACCTTTTACAAAAATTTGACTCCTTGAAGTTTTATATATTTTTATATACTGATCGATCGACGCAAGAATCGGACAAGTCCAATGCATTCATAACAATTTTTGGACTTACACAATGTGACCTTTGGAAAGAAGAATCAGCTATGTCCTGGACTTGTCCGGCTTTTGTTCTAATATATAGCGTTAATGATGGCATTAATGTAGCGTTAATCTGTCAGCCAGTGTTTCAAACGTTTAGTAAAAATATCCTGTTAATCGCGTGTCTTTTTTCTCGTCGATTCAAAACAAAATATTTCACTTCAAATTCTCAGCATTTTGGTCCAAAAACCTAACCTAAATCTAAATGTTGGGAAAGATAGGTACATTTTCCAAAAATGTACGAAGTACCATTTCTTATATCATTTGCCATACTAATGCCTCGCTAGGTCCGAAATATTAGTGTAATAGCTTCAACAAGTTGTACTTAATTCAGTTTCATTCAAATTTCTCACAACATTAAAAATCTGCACTTGCCCGATTTTTGTACCAAGGTCTTCAATTACGAATGTCGCTATCAGAATCGTTTCGTATCAAGGAGACGCTAAAAAACGAAAGTACTCTTGTATCGCGTGTCCGTAGTCCAAGAATTATTATTTCCATAAGATCTCGAACAACATGAATAATCGCGAATGACGCATTGTTTCATTTAATAATAAACAGATACATATAATCCTGCATGTACCGAGAAAATCCATATGATACTTACTGAAAGATGAGATTTTATATCAACAGAAGATTGTGGCGTGATGTGCTCTGTTTCATTAACGGTGCTAATTCTCTCATTAAGCTGTTATTTCTGACAGATTGTGAGGACTTAATTATTAAGATATGTATAATTAACGGATTTGTAAATCAACCAACAGATGTTGAATTAACAAAAGGCTATTTCCAACAAGATGAAGTAATCACACGTGCGTATCTATAGTATAAGACACGCTTCTAATAATAGAAATTGACAATTTTCTTCGTCACTTAATTTTTTTCTTTCTTTTCTTTTTTTTTTTTTTTTTTTGTAGCTCGTAAATAGTCGTTCTTTCTGAAAACGAATCCTCATACGTAAAACCATTAGTCTGCACTTTTGATTTATTTTCTCATAAACAGTTATCTTCTTATCGGTTGTATCACCATCGCTGGAATACCTTGTAATCTCCCAAAATTGCACCGTTCACCACTGAAATTTTCTTCCAATTCTTTCACTATCCAATTCTTTAAGTTTACCGTAAAATTGATAATTTCTATCGTTATATAATAACCAGTTGCTTGAACGCTGTAGACGATTATTTTTAATAATTTCTTTAAAAAAAACTTGTTTCGCAAGATACAAAGTCCACACATACGTAGATGTAAATATTCAGAAATAAATATTACGAATTAGAATACATAGTTAATGAACGAATGTTCAGAATCGATAACGAGAGACTCACTCTACAGTTCAGTCTCCCACTATATAAATAATTTTTTCAAGCATTAAACATTCAAAAATGTAAAATCTTCCAATACATAAATATAAAATAAAGTTGCGACTCTTTCAAAATTTGTTATTTCTTTTGGCAACGAATTGTTTCATTACTGTATGCCTATGGTTGTTGCTTGCTTGATGCATATGAAAATATTCTAATAAATAAATATAACATGAAGTTTTTACTTTTTTCAAGTTTCTTAATTCTTCTAGCAACGACTAGTTTCATTACTGTCTACATATGGTCATTGTACATATGAAATGATGATTATTTAAACTTTCAATTTTACGAACCATATTAGATTAACCTTTATAATTTATTAATTTTTATTTATTTCACCTATTAAACTTTATACTATCGTCGATAAAATATCATAATAAAGGAAAGGCAAGTTTGCTATAAACTAGGTATATTCGATGTTAAAAAGATTTATAACGTAGATATGAAAATCTTATTAGCTATTATGAATAATCAAAATATTCGTTTAATTTTCTTGCATGACGAAACGTGTCATGAAAGCTGTTGAAAAAATAAATTTGTCGTTTGGAAGAAGTTAGAGAAAACCTGATTAAATGTCTGATACATAGATTATTAAAACACTGTAACAATTTCGTTTGGAGAATTTTTAAATTCTAGAATTGATAAGTTTGATAAATCTAGGATAATAAAATTAGTTAAATTTATTTTGTTTGAAATACATGGTGTTCTTGAAGAAACTACCTGCTATTAAAGTTTCATTTAAAAAAGACATTTTGTATACACCAACCCAACAAATGTAATTTATTCCATTTTGAAATTACCTTCTCGCAATTTGTTGGACGTCTTTTTTAAGAGCAACTTACAAAAAGACGATAATCATCAATGCTTGTCTAATATAGCAAGGAGAACCAGTCTTCTTGTTTACATAACAGTTTCTTCCATTCATTTCTCGAATAACACAGTGTATCTTAACAGAATTGCACTACTTGTACGTACGAATTCCTTGTATCTTCACAGGCTGTTATTTTTTCTTTTAGATAAATACGAAGGCATGATGAATTCCTATACCAATTTTAACGTTACTCAGACGTTTCTATGAAGAAAACAGCGAAAAGTATCAACTTAAAAAATTGGTAAAATTCCTATATATGATAATTTATGCATAAAATTCTTCCAACCTATTTCTTTCTCCTGTATCAGAATGTGGTAATATTTCGAATCAAATCTTATACAAATATATATATATACACATACACGCACAAGAAGGTGTTTAGCTAAGGAAGATGTTTTATTCTATTACCACTTTTCCTGTTTAAGATAGTTTTCAACTATTTCCAGACTGCAAATTTTTATGCAAATTTATATTTTCACAATTGAAGAAACATAGAACTTAATTAGAGATTTGTTGTATCTATTAAAAATTATAATCCTTATTGTATATGTATACCTGTACATGTATGCATATAATTTTTATATAAATTTTATTATGTAAATTGTGCATTACGTGCGCTCACATGTACTTACATGTATACTTCGTTTCTGTACAATTGTATTGTATCGTACAGCGTCTAGATTTCGTAAGATACGATGGTACATGCTGTTGTATTGGTTGGACTTGACAAGGGAACCGATACATGTCGATTTCGAACTTTGCACAAGTGTTCGTTAGACGTTTCTAGAAATATAGGCATAATTCGTTCGTGCCTGTTTTTTACTTCAAAGAAATCAACCCTTTTATTCAAACCAGACCACCTCTGTAAGTGCTTCTAAGTCGTAAATGACAAAAGATATCTAAAAATGATTGAAATAAACGTTATACCGTGTCTTGGCGCGAAAAATTTGTTGAAAAAAAATCATTTCTTCTACGAAAATTCGATGAATAAGTATGGTATAGTATTGTATGTATTATATTGTGTATCTATATGTATACGTAATATAAAATAAAATTTCACTGCAAGCGTCTGTATATTACAGCTAATCTCGAGAACTACTAAACGCATTTTTATGCAGTTCTCACCATTTATCGAATAAGGTTTAGGCGTGTGAAACGTTAACATATGACAAAGGAAGTAGAAATCTAAAATATGAGTCAGAGACTAGAGATGGCGTGAACTGTTACTTGTGAATCACGACTCGATCACGTTCGTCTGCAATCAAGGGGATTTTTACAGCAATTTGTAATTTTTCTTGATCGCTTCTCATTGATAAAGGGCATAACTGTTCTTCGCACGAATCACGTAACTTGTATATTTTATATTAGCGATATCAAGCGAATATTACGATTTTAAAATAGAGAGGAAGAATTAATGTTTTATTCTTTAAGACACTAATATAAAATGAAGAAAGGAAAATTGAATTACTTTTCGTTTTTAATACTGAATAAAGTAAATTTACGATATATAAAGAAAACTTAAGGCAATTTTAAATTAACGTTATATGCAGATATCTCTATGCAAGCTATATGCAAGTATTCTGTAAAAAATAATTCAATCAGGATCGAGAATTGCGATCACCCTGAGCAAATTCATTCGAGATAGAAAAAAACTTCATTCATCATGGTCGTGAATGAAGTTAGGTCACGACCATGATTCTGATTCTACGATCACTATGATAGATCTCCCGTTAGTGATCTTACACGCCATCTCTAGTGGCAATCGTTTCACGGACTATAGAATGCCTAGCAACCCAACAGAAATTCAGAAAACTGTCAACTATGTTACTAGAAAAGATTATATAATATATAATGTTGCGGGAAAAACCTGAGTATGTAAGTACCAACTAGTATTTGTACATAAATCGTGTTTATTGTATAGTTTTATACATTAATATGTTGTATAGCATGCGTATAAATGGCGAATATTTGTTACATATTCAGGAGGCTAAACAGGTTAAACGAGATCAAGTGCTTGTAACCTCATAGCGGATCCAACAAAGATTAAACATCTATTTATATATATATATATATATATATATATATATATATATATATATATTTATTAAGTTTCATTCAATTTGTGCCTTCTTACATCCTTACATTTCGCATGAATGTATAAAAATTCGTAGTCTGATTATTTCCAACACTGTACTACTTTAAATAAATATCATTTTCTTCTTCAAATCTTCTTCCACAATAAAAATGCCTTAAAAAATGAAACAATTCTAGAGGCAGTTGAAGAAGAAAGTGGAAATTTGTGGTTTATGTTTTATATAGCTTTAACCGCAAGAAGTCTTTAACGGCACAAGCTGTTTCCTTTCAATACTGTTTTTAGCTCTCCTCTTTTTTTTCTTTTTCTTTAAGCAACAGAATCGAAAAAATATGCATATTCAATCAATACAAATCCCAGAAAAAAATATATTCTCCGTGTAACTTCTACATACATTTTCCAATTAGTTTGAAATTTTATCCATATAACCATGGCAGTCTTATTATAGCGCTAATGAAATTTCAAAATGCTTTCCACAACACACACGATATGTATGTATATGTATACAGCTACGTATAAAAGTCTTCTACATTTTCTAGCGAGCCACTATAGCTATAAACAGTCTGTCATCAAACAAATTTGAGAAGCGACGACCTATTTGCCTTTCCTACCGTTTCTCTCGATCCGAACCTCCCATTTCTACACCGAAGAATCTCGGAACGTGAGAAAAGCAAGTCCCTCTTCCCGTGGCTTACCAGGTCATCTTCAAACTCGTCGTCGTCCGTGTCCGAGTCGGAGCGACCTCTCAGCTTTCGAACTTTCTTTTTCACCTCTTTCTTCACCACCCTCGTTATTGCATTTTCCGGCTGCGGGCAATCGTTCATAGGTTGTTAAAGAAAAAGTCTACCAAAACAACCAATCTAACCGGACATCGACTAGCTGCCTCCATACTAGGATATCACCTAGCGGTTAAGATAAGTTAGCGATACATTCGTCGTTGGTCCTTTTAGTACCCGGTATACTACTTGCCAGAAATACACAGAGCAGATAGACCGGCTTCGTTTCTATATTTTATTACATTCATTTTATTGCAATGCACTAACGTTTCCGGCCGTAGATCTAGATTCGACCTTTCACTTATATTCCAAGCTTTGTACTGCAAAAATATTAAAGAAAGATATATTTTGAAGAACTTTCCTTGGGTATTATATCAATTTTATTGATAATGAAGAAAAATCAGATTTAGAGAACTTCGATATCGAACGAAAAATTCCATTGTATGGAATGCGTACAATATAAGAGTAGCATTGAGAATGTGTTCTCGACCATTTGCTCTTCTTTCACTTTTTACAGTTAGTTTCGCCGGATCTGTGAATCGAAAAATATAACTGCTTCGTTTAAGGAAAATCGTTATCTTTGATAACTGCAGGCTTCTGCTGATTGAAAAGTAATTGTTATGCTTGGAATTGGTTAAGAAGAAGTCTATAATTTTACTTTGAGAAATCGGTTTAAAAAAGCGAAAAGAAAATTGCAAGTTTGGTCGTAAATGTCATTTAAATTTTTAATTATAAGTAATTAATAAGAAACTATGTATGTATTTTGTAATTTATTAAATTATAAGATAATTATAATTCCAATAAGATATTTATAATTCTAGTGAAATGTTTTCAGCTGAAATTTTATATTTGTAATTACAAACGATAGAATTGCTTCAGTACTCTATGCTCTGTATTTATCGAGTATTTCTGGCATTTCTTATAAATTAAAATAGAGTATTGAGCCTTAGGAGGAACAAATTCAAACATAATATTGTTTGCGAAAGATATAATCTTTAACAATACTCTTTTTGGAATACCTAATTTAGAAAACAATGAATATCTAATTTAAAAACATTTCTCCAAACGTTACTTGAAAAAAAGCTACTCACACCTAAAAGATAGGTCACGAGCTTTCTCTTATGATACTGGAAACTGATGCCTAGATTTCTCATTTTCATCGTTTATTGCACGAACTTAATTATCTAAGTACACCAGTAATATTCGATGTAGATTAAGGTACTATACCATAAAGTTGTTTAAAGAATGTATTAATTTACTTGATATTGAAATAATTAATAAAATGAACTTTTTTCTCTCAAATCACGAACTGCATTTAAACATGTGTTAAAAGTAACACTTTTCAGAAATACAATTCGAGTAATAAATTAAGAAGTACTCAATTGATTAGATTAGATAAGAGGGAGAGTATTCGTTCATTGCTTTTTTAAAAAGTGACTATAAGTAAGAAAAGTATTTCAGAATTGTAGATAAACATGAATCAACCCAAATATTGAAAGTTAAGTTTAAAGAAATTTTTAACGGAAAAAATATTCACTATATCCTCAAAAATGTATCAAAATCAGTATAGAAGTTCTTATTTGGAAACTTATATAATTAACATGCACGTACTGTATTTTTTTACTATGAATAAATTTACAATTATTTAATAATGCAGACAACGAATTTAAAATGAGATATAAAAATATTAGTGACAAATTTATAATTTGTTAGTTGTAAGTAATTTGTTAGTTATAAATAAAAGCTGATTTCACAAAACATTATCTCTTTATCAAAGCCCATTATATCTTCTTACGTTCAACTGAACTTCAACAGCAATATCTATTAAACGTACAGTAGTTGCTGAAATTTTTTAACTTTGTTCTACAATATCTTTTTAAAATGCTTTCAAAATTCTTTGCAAAATCTATATTAATGATTTATATTTACATTCCTAATACGAAAATTCCAATTAATGATGCTACCCTACAATTTTACAAGACTGTTTGCAAAATTCCACATATTATATAATCCGATAATTTTAAAGATAAAAAAGGCAAGGCCGATCCTTTAGGTATGACACAAGTTTAGTTCGCCTCAATTTTATAAAGTGAAGAAGAAATTTTCAAACAATGAATTTTAGAATTTTTCTGCAAATAATTTTCAAGAAAATCAACTTAATTACAACAGAAATGAAGTGTAACAACAGAGTACCAATACTCATTTTTGTATCTGGATCTCCTAGATTCAATTTTTCATTAATTGACACTGATTCAAATGTAAAAATGTATCGCTTCTTTCATTTTCTACGTAATGAAAATAACAGGATAATACAATCTATTATATTATGATTTCTACGAAATTTGGCCTAAAATAGCAATGCAACTTCCACTCTATTTATTGTTTAGGCCAACATACATACTACGATAAAAATACTTGTTATTATCTGCAACTGCAGATAATATAATTACGTCATCTAATTTTCACATCTGTCCTGCAGAAATAAATAGAAGCTAAACATATATCTTTACAGAAACTTCTATCCTAATTAGAGATGCCTAAGTTCTAGTAATTATTTTTAATCTCTAATTAATCGTATTAATGGAAATGTAAATACATAATTACGTGTACTTTTAAAACATTATATGCTGAAGTAGCATGCTTTACAATTTGAATAAAGTTTATAAATTTGTGATTAAGAGAGTAAAATTGTAATTTCCTTCTAGTTGCACTACGAAATAATGTAATAATTTATTAACGTTTCTTTATCAAAACATAGATATGTAACCATTAGTATTTGAATTTTACCATAAATTTATCCTTCACATAACAATAGCACGAAAATGCCGTTTTTCTTCGAAAACTCAACACTTATGTAATTACATATAATTAATCATACTTAATTAAGTCTAAAATTAGAGAATATCTTTCAAATAAAAGATTTTAGAATATTTCGATAGAACAAATGATAAATGATAATTCCATATAAGTGAAACATGTTTCAAATGGATTGTTCAATCTCGATTGCTTCCTACAAGATCATTATCCGTTAAGTTAAGTTTTCTATATGTAGTTAAATCGAATTTCACCTGGCGATCACAAGTCGTTTTGATTTCCACGAGTTTCTCATTTTCCCCATTGGAAAATATGTTCGTGCGTCTTATTCTAAGAATGAGAACATGGAAAGGGCAAAAAAGAAACGACGACCAGATGAGCCGCAGTCGCCTAAAATTGGTCACGTTTAGTCGGCTCGCAGAAATGTTGAAACCCGTGGAAGAAAAGACGACAAGGAGACAATAAAGGTACATATACGCGAACGCGACTGTGTCAAGGTGAAGGCGCGTCTACACCAACCGCTTGGTGAAAGCAAATGGAACATCCACTTGGTCGTAACTCGTAACTGTACTTGAAATCACGCGTCGGAAGTCCGTGATTCCGGGCTGAACTCCGTTTAAAAAAAAACCCAATCGAGAATATCATGGCAAGTATATTTTTGAAAGGAATAATCGGAATTGTTTCTCGTGATTATTTAATTTCTCCTATATTTGTCGTGTCTGCCTGTTATATTTTCAAAGCTAATAGTTAAAACGTAAATCATCAAACATGCCAGATTAAAAAAAATTGTTTCCATCTCATACCTAAAAGAATCTGAATCAAGAATATCGTGTTAAGTACGATATCTTTAAAAGAAATGATCAAAATAATCATTTTTCATGGTTATCTTCCATGCATTTTTAAAATTATCTATAATAATAATAATTAAGACGTAAATGGTAAAAAATTAATGATTTATAATTTCGTACAAACAGCTAGGATTAGAGTTGGAAAAAATTATTTCTATTTCTAACTTAACGAATAGGCGTAATATAAATTTAATTGCAAAAAGTAATTTTGTTGTTAAAATTATTACTATATTTTGCTACTATAGTTTTTTGAACAATTGTTCATGTATAGATGCAAGATTACAAATGCATTAGAAAAGTTATTCCGAAGATGTAAATTTTAGGCAAATGAATAATTAATTAATTGTGATATGATAAATATAAATTATTTTTTAGGAAGAATAAAATGCCGGTTGAATATAAGATAAGAATGGATGCTGTAACCTGTAACTGTGAGATAAGAATCGAGCGTAAAATTGAACGTGTGGTTGATCGTTGAACGTAACGAATCTACGAAAGTCGATGACATCAGCATTCGCCGTCACATCTCTCCCTAAGTTACTTTTTTTGTCAAAATGACACATGTAAATGCCTAAATTCAATCGACCAGTCATTCATTCCAGAATAAATAATTTAATTTTAACATTTACATAATAGTATAAGTACTTTTTCACTTTTAACTCCTAAAAATTGTTAAATAATTTTATAAAGCCGTTATATTGAATGATCAGTGATAAATTATATATTACATATTTTGCTTCACGTGTCTTACAAAAATTTATCTCGTGAAAGCAATTGTTCACTATTTCTAAATTATGATAGGTAATAGTATATTATCCATATACCACTAATGTATTTTATCTATAGAAAGTAGTAAATATGTAAGTACTTAATAAATAGTTTAATATTGACTATTGATTAAATACAGAGCTTATTTCACACCGAAGCAACTACAGAAGCTTTTAGATATTTGCAGATACATGTAGCTCAATTTCATATACGAAAAAGAGCCATCATGTACGATTAAAGGAATTATATAGCGCAATAAACAACCAGTCATCCTACCTTTTTATACAATTTTATCCACGTCAGATCGCCCTTATTGTCGGTATACTGGAGTCCGAAAAACCACACCTCACGCAACCCGATCGTTTTCACAACTTGGTCAAAGAGTTGCTTCCCGGTAGTCGTCTGCTGGATCGCGAACTCCAGTTCAGCGTCCATTGTCGTCACCCTGACATTCATCTTTACATATAAAATAAGAAACAAGAATCAAAAATAAGAAATTCATTGAAGTAAATTGAGATGTCACCCGGTAGAGGGAAGGACGCCACTTCTAACCCTTTTCCTACATGTGTATATAATCTCAGATCCTTCTCTCAAAAAAGAAGAAATAATTTATGAACACATGAAATATTACAATTCTAACCTATATCCTTCTGCTTTTGAAAATATTACTAAAGAAAGAATTTGAAAGGGACAAAATAGCTTATAGATGAACGCTTACCATTTTAGCACCGGCAACCATGGCTGTGAACTGCGATGATACGAGAACGTAAACGCGAATTCAACTGAGATCCGTTAAAACGATCAAAATTGATAAGTGACTGAGTATTGTGGCACCGAACGTGAATAATCTCAACAATACAACACTGGAAATTTGTAGATGTATTGGTCAAGACGAATGAACACTCGATACCACAAGATTTAACCGTCTGTCTGTCGAACTATCGACAAATCAAAATCTTAAGTCTCAAGTCATACAATGGGCTACTATGCTATGGGGCAAGTGCAGCCGGCAGCGTCTTTCCCCCCACTCCTTCCCTTTATAAGCTATGCATTGTTGTTCTTCTCTTTCCGAAACATAGCCAGAGCTCGTAAGAGCAAGAAAGAAGAACGAATGTGATCACGTGAGGAACACGATGCGCATAGCCAGAGCCAATCAGCGTTTAGTTAAAATACCGGGTGTACAGAAGGAAGTAATTTTTCGAGAACGGTTTACGTTTACCGACATGATCGGTCTTCTTCAAAATGAAACGTTCTAAAATAATCGAAGCATCTTTTGTGTAATAGTTACTTATATCGTGTCCTAATCATTTGTTCTTGTAAAATAGTTTTATCGCCGTAACTCGTTAAACGATGATTTCTTTGTTCAAAAATACCATAATGGAAGCATACCGTCATCACAATTTGAAGGGTACGTATGAAACTTTTGTTTCTTTTTTTTATTCTCTAAAATTATTCAAGACTAATACGAAATATGTTAAGGAATGAAGATTAGAAACTTATTAAAACTTATTAAAATTATCAATAATATCAATAGGGATAACTTGATCAATCTATCATATAACTTAAAGCTTGTTACTACTGAACTTGTTAATTATTATAATAATACTGTTTCACCTAGAATACTACTATATTGTATGTAAGAAAAATGTGCTCATTATCATTAACGTTTAATAATGTCTTTTTATTGCTAGAGACTGTACAAGAGTATACTACACATTTTTACCAATATAAAATTTAAAGTGAAGCTAATTTTAAAGAATATATTTTTTTTATAAAATATACCTACCGTTTTCGGCATTTTGGTAGCTTCCTTTGGTCGTCTTCCCGTGTCAAACAATGAAAATATCAATCTGTAACAAAAATGAATTATAATTAATAAAACATTATATTATTAATAAATTCTATAATATCTGTATACATTAAATACTATAATACACATAAAATGAAAAAATGGAAATAAAACTTCCTCCAAATATTACAAACTATCCAGAAATGTTATGTTTAACAAGAATTCGCGAATATTATTAACATTTTTTAAATATTACTTTCAATGAGTTAGTACTTTTTCAATAATACATTGTAATATATTCCACAATCCTATAAAAAATGCGGAAAAGTATTTAAGAAATATTTAATAATGTTATAATACTAACTAACAATAATTAATGATAATAGAAAGAAGCAACATCATTGCTAATTAATATTATTGTGTAGTGACGGATCAACTTGAAATTACTGCAAGATCATTGTTAAAAAAACAGAAGTACATGTACATAGCGTGTTCATAGTCGAGAACTGCATACAAGTCTCCATATTGCAAGAAGAGACAGGTTATAATGTAAATCCGCGTGACCGACATCCGTCCGCAATAAGGAGTAAGGAGTGCCTGCGCACTGTGTCTAGCATTCCCCTTTTATCTAGGACCACTACGTCCATTGAACTGTTGGTATCTTCTAACTTTTTGTCAATGGCGGTAAAAAAGCTCAGCGGGACGTATCCGTCCAACTTTTCACGTAGCATGGAGATAGAAAGTATCTATTAATAAAGTCTCCATTTCCGACTACATTCTGCGTCCGAAGTCCAAAATACTCGTCGCAAAATCTCTATGTTTACGTGAATGGCTAAAGCATGTTTTTCACGGCGTAAATTTCAAATTTTTATTTCAATTTATGGTACGATTTCACGCAAAAACGCTCAAATATATACATGTTTTAAACCTGAAATGTACTAGAAGATAAAAACAAATATTTCAAATAATGTAAATACATACAGAAGGTGTTACACGTTAGAAATTTCCACATAATCGAAGGAATGTTATGATGAAAAAGGATTCATGTTTCGAAATCTCTTCCAAGGTCATTCATTGACGCCAAATACATACATGCTATTTCAACGGTAATTTACATATCGATTATATACCTTTATTATATAATAGTACACGTTTTGCTATAATTTACGTAAAATCGAATAGTGTGTGTGTGTGTGTGTGCACGCGCGCGCGCGCGTGTGTTTGTGCGTGTGTGTTATTATAATGTACACGTTAAACTATTTCGGATATTTTGATTACCGAAATATTCAATAAAAGAAAAAGATAATTATGGAAAAAGACGAGACACCTTCATTATGCATACACAATAGGTATATAGTATATAGTATATAGCGTGAAATATTGCAAGCTAATTGCTGAGATTGACTAGAAATGCGTAGGATTAACAGAAATGTAAGCTTGTAATCCTGTCATCCTGTCTCTGTCGTCTCGTTTTGCTTTAAAGGAAAAGACGATTGCTAAACAGTTCACGAGAGACCGGGCATTTCACATTACATTTATAGTATCATTCGTGTCTAGATAGCTGTAACATTAAATTATCTCAACATTTTATTCTACATATATAACAATTAATTATCTATCTACATTTACAGAATCTTTTTTTCATGGATGTATTTACTGCATGGCTCTTTGTACGAAAAAGATATTGGAATGTAGCATGTCACCTTCAATGACTAAAATTATGAAGCAAATATATTTATAAATCTATTGTATGAATAGAACACATAAAATCAAAATGTCAATAGAAAAAAAGAATGTATTCTCATTAGAAATTTCTTAAGGATATTATGGTATTATGAGATGACATTATAACTTAAAGAAATAACCTGTATCTAGGTTAGTAATAGTAAGGTAGTTCTCAAGGAAAAAGTAGGAACTAGGAAATAGGAAATTTGATAAAAACGTCTAACAATATTGAAACGAGTAATATTTCGAAGATAGTTAAAAAAATATTTGTTCTAAGATTTATACATATAAAATGTGTAACTGCTTAATACCGAGTTCCAATTCAATATGTACAACTTACATTATTGTAATTATAAGATATAAATTCTATGACACATGTGCCACACATTCACAGTAGGCCGGTGGCACTTGCACTTGCACTATATCCGTTAGAGAAAACGACAGGAAATTGTATGATCCACACCCAAAAATCCCGTCACGTTCGGACAATACTGACACCTCACTGATAATATGGCTGCCGCCTGCCCACCCGCTCGCACAATTTTCTTCGGGAGAAGGGATAAATCATGAACTACGTATATAAGATAGATGAGTCTACCATAGAATTGTAAAGTACGTTTAAAGATAGAGCCAACAAATATGTTCAATTTTTTTTTACTTATTTTCTTCTAAACTTCTTCATTATTGTTTCATATATGGTATTTATTTTTATTTCTATCTTTTATTCAATTACTTATAATTGAATATATTGTAACTTTCAGCTTTACTTTCCAGCATTTTTGTTTTTATTAGAATTCACTATAATTTAGAGTACTATCAGAGAAGTGCTATGTGTAATCTGTAAAATTAGATTATAACGTTATATGTACGTATGTAAATGTTATAAAATACATAGTGTGCTGAAAAATTGTATAACAATTATCAGAACTTGTTGTATATCAGAATTGTATATCAGGCAAATATTTTTATATAAGTTTCGTTATTATTTTGTAGATCTCAAGTTTTGTTTTGGATCTGTATGTTTAATCTTGATATTATCAAGATTGTGATCTTATAGTAGTCAAAGTTCATAGCAAGGAAAGGTTTTTTACACTATAAGTAAATTGTAATCGCGACTGTAATATATGTACATACAGAAGATTTTGTCTTTTTTCTAATACCTATATTTAAGTACGCAAATACACTCTATTTAGGAGAAATGTAAGTAACGGTAAAATTACGATACGAATATGTATTTTACTATAAAAATAAATTCTTATCGACATATAAGTGAAATTTGCTGCGTTTCAGTTTCTTGTACATTCCTTCATTTTTAATTTGTTACTTCTTGACTCGTTAAATATTATCACATACTAAACTACTAAATTTCTTCCGTTTCTCTTAACCTAACTTGATAAAATTTTACTTATGACAGGACAAACAGGTATAATAAAAATTTGTTACATGACATTGTGTTCAGTGTAATAATATCTGCACAGTCATCCTTAACGTAAATTAAATTATTCTTAATTTCTTTAGCGATAGTAGGCTGAAATATTTGCTTGAATTTAATTTTACATATTATTCAATTTTTTCATGCTCTGTATTCTAAATTAGAAATTTAAATAACAATATAACTAGTCAGTGTATGACTCTTTCTATATCAAAACAATTTTATTATTAATAAATTGTATTTCAAAGTCTTAAATATAAGAGAATTATAAAGAATGTTATTTTTAGGCCATACCACAAGTTTTTCATAAATAGCATGTCCCATCCACACTTCTGATGCTTTCAGTATGAGAGAAATAGAAAAATATGGTTAGTTATTGATACATGTTTTCATTAAAAAATTATTATAAATATTAATTATTATTTTTACTATTTTAATATATAATACTATAAAAGTATGTACATATATATAAGCATGTATATTATTTATTTGAAATCTATCAAGTTAAGTTTTAGCCATTTCTTTCATGACTAACCCTTAAGCTAATAATATATAACTAAACAAAATAAACCAAATCATAGCATATATTGTAAATAATTTCACTTTTTTTATATTAGGTATCATTTGACTAAATCATAATTGTAGATTTATTTAGTTTCAATTTACTTCTTGCTTGTATTTCATATATATAATTTCTAATGTATTATCATGGAGTTCTTAACAACCATAGTATTAAGAAATTAGTTCAATAAAAGCACAATAACAATTGAACGACTCTACTATAATGTTATATTTGGTTGGCATGTATCTTGAATTTTAAAAAGAACATGTGTAAATAATTAAGTGTCTAATTATTCATATTATAAAGAAATATATACAGACATTGAATAAATACAAGATTATTATATTATGTTATATATGTTATATATTATGATTATATTTTATGTTATTATTTGTGCAGGCAAATTGGAATAAAAAACGACGCATGGCCTGTGAGCCTGTTATAAAAGGGCAAAAATCTTTACTTAAAAAAGGAGATATGTTTTGTTGGGGTAATACTAGACATGGAGAATTAGGTTTAGGTGGTATAGAGGATGAAATTATTTTAGTTCCATGTCAAGTTGACTTTAAAAAAGCTTCAGAAATTCAGCAAAGTAAGTTCAACTATAATCACATGTTCATGCATACATGTATTTGTGTATATAGATTTTCATTTAATTGTTTATACCTTTAAAAAATTTCTTTCTGTAGTTGCTTGTGGTGAAAATTATACAGTGGTTATTACTCATGATGGTAAAATATATTCATGTGGAAATAATGACTATGGACAACTTGGTCATGAACGAGGAAGGAAAAGATTACGTAAGTATGTTAATAGATAACATAAATTAGTAAATTAGATTTATATGAGATTACATATCTAATTTTATATTTAGAATTAATACTTGGAGTAGATGCATTTGTATTTAAAAAAGTAGCTTGTGGAGCATATCATACCATAGCAGTAAACGAATGGGGTCAATTGTTTAGTTGGGGATCTAATTCAGAAGGTCAACTAGGTAATGAAATTTATTATTATAAACATTATATTTCAAAGTTTCCAATTACTATTCTTTTAAGAACTTACATTTTATCTTTATTATAGGTTTAAATTCCAAAAATTTTATGGAATGTTCACCACGTATGGTAAAGACTCTAGGTACAAGTATTATAGTACAAGTAGCTTGTGGTATGAAACATGCTCTTGCATTAACAAATAATGGAGAATTATATAGCTGGGGTTCTAATAGTGAAGGACAACTTGGTTTAGGTGTTGATATTAGATGTGAAATAAAACCTAAACTTATCAATACTTTAGCTGGTGTTCCTATTGCTTTTATTGCCTGTGGAGGATATCATAGCATAGCTATATCAAAATCAGGTATTATAATAAGAGTTACGAAATAAATTATTTTCATAACTAGAGAAATAACTAAATTTTTCTGTAGGAGCTATATTTGGATGGGGAAAAAATACATTTGGGCAGTTAGGGCTAAATGATACACAAAATAGAAATTTACCACATCAATTGCAAACATTACGAAATGCAAAAATATGTTATGCGGCTTGCGGAGAAGAATTTTCTGTATTTTTAACAGTTGTAAGTATTTTTATTTGTACATTAAATAGCTTTATCAATAATGTTATGTAAAACTTATATTAGGATGGTGGAGTATTTACATGTGGTGCGGGAATGTATGGTCAATTAGGACATGGGAGTAATAATAATGAAATTTTACCTCGTCAAGTTATGGAACTTATGGGTAGCACAGTTACACAGGTATATTACACAAAATATAGATTGGTGCATCATTTGTTTATTAACGTGTGTTTATGCTATATTAAATATTTTATTTTGAGATCTCATGCGGCAAAAGACATACCTTGGCATTGGTACCATCACAAGGTAGAGTTTATGCATGGGGCTTGGGTGGTGCAGGCCAATTAGGTAACAATTCTACTCGAAGCATACCAACTCCACAAGTAGTACGTGGTCCATGGGTTGCACCAAATGGCTCTTCGATGATGGACCTTGATAAGCAATTCAGTTCTTGTACAGTTGGCTATGTCGTTAAACATATTTTCACTGGTGGAGATCATTGTTTTGCTACAGTAGTTACACAAAATGTAGATATTCTTTAATTATTATTCTTATTATGTACTCATACAACTTAATAATAGTATTTATGTTATTATATAAATATAAATATCATATGTTTAATTGTTTTCAGGATAATATAAAACCAGATGACTGTAGAACATTGGAAAGCTCCTCTCAAATTCTTACGATAACTGAAGAACAATTAATGGCATGTCAACGAGTTCCACCATATTCATCTGTTGATCATGAACTTATGACGTGAGTAGAAAAGTTAGTACCTAAGGCTGTTATAGAAGTATATAATATAACGAATTTTTTACTGGTTATCTAAAAGAAATCTAAAAAAGTTAAAATTCATTCTTTTTCCAATTGACAATTCATCACATCTTGCTTCTTTTATAAACAATCAATAATGACATTCATACAATTTTGTGAATTAATATACTTATAGATATCTAGAAACGGTATTTAAAAGTCTATCCTGTGTAAATGGATCATTCTTATTTAAAAACGATGCTCGTTATGGATGTTCAAGTAAGCATCATGGAGTGGATCTTGATCAAGCAACTAAATTATTCGGAATTATTAGAGAATTGGATAACAGCACAATTCAAGAATTGGTATATAAAAAAAATAAATTTTACGAACCTTAGATATTATCATACATAAAATTACAATAAATGTATTATTCTTTCTTTAGATATTTACTTGCATATCAGACAGCTTGATTTCTTCCTTTGTTAACTTGCCACCTAAAATAATTTCTCCGGAATGTTTAAGAATCTATTTAATATTACCCCTGTATCATGGTTTCGTAAATCCACTTAATTGTAATTTATTACATAAGCCATTCTGCAAAGCTATTTTAGCATTACATCCAGAAGTCCTTGAAATTGTTAGAAATTGGTGGCTTGAAGCACCGCCTCATTATTTTGAGAGATTAGTTAGAGTTCATAAATCAGTTGTTCTGCATTATGTAAAACAATCTAAACCAAATAAGGTAATACTCACGAATACTTATTTTATCATTTAAAGAAATATATAATATGCTTAAAATTTTATATATTTTGAATATTTTTATATAGGGTATATTATGGGATGTGACGTTGCAAGTTATATTAGATTCTTTATACTTGCTAAATAAATTGAACAATGAAGATTCTGAAGGCAATAAAGTACCTTATTCTACATTTCATTTGCCAGAATTAGTAGAGCTTATAGACATAAGGGCCGATTACATAAAGTGGATTTCAGAGAAAGAATCTTTTTCAGCACGTTATGTAATATAATGACTGTTTGATTTATTAAACTTTTTAAAAGCTATTAAAAATATAGTAATTAAACATTTACATTTTTAATTAAATTTTTTTCAGTATCAGAAGGTGTTTTGTAATTATCCATTCCTTCTTGACGCAAATGCTAAAATTATATTGCTTGAAACGGATCAAGCTATTCAGGTAAAGCATGAACTTGTATTATATCCATATAAGTACGTTTATATATTTTCTATATTATGTTTGTCATATTATATTATATTATGTTATGTTTGTATATATATGTATGTATACATATGTTATGTGCATAGATGCAATCAGCAATGAATGAGGCAGCAACCCGAGCTGTAATGAATCAAATATTTCTTGATCCATTTTCTGTAGACTCACGACATCATAATCAGTTTGTAATATTAAACGTTTCACGGGAAAATATAGTTGCTGATACTTTACGAGAATTGGGACACTATAACTCTAGTGACTTAAAAAAGCCTCTTCGAGTGAGTATTATAATTATACTTTAAATATTTTATTTATAAGAGATTAGCTGTC
Source organism: Bombus vosnesenskii (assembly GCF_011952255.1). Classification (NCBI taxonomy): domain Eukaryota; kingdom Metazoa; phylum Arthropoda; class Insecta; order Hymenoptera; family Apidae; genus Bombus; species Bombus vosnesenskii. The sequence goes on from NW_022884333.1 coordinate 220,346, forward strand.
CACCCACAGGTTCGACCGCACAGCATTTGAATTTATATTTATTACCTTTTTGTTTAAACACTTCTATTATATTTAAGAGTTGCATTTCGAAAATCGCTCAAACACTGTCTCTTTATTTTTAATGAGAAGTTTATATGCGGAATTTCATTTTTGGAACTTTAGTGGACATAGAAATACGGTTATCACGTAAAAAAAGTTTTTTCTCATTTTTACCCCTTCAATGTCGATATTTCCAAATATACTTTCATATACTTCGTCATAAAAGCAGTATACTGTCTAAATTTCACGTTTCTAGGTACAGTTGTTTGGGCTGGGTGTTGATGAGTAGATCAGTCACTTTTGTATTATATGTATAATACAAATTTATATATATATAGATAGATAATTGAAATGCATTATTTTATAAAGGTAAAATTTCACGGCGAGGAAGCAGAAGATGCAGGTGGAGTTAAAAAGGAGTTTTTTATGTTATTACTGAGAGAAATTCTAGATCCCAAATATGGCATGTTCAAACAATATGAAGAAACTAGAGTTATTTGGTTCAGTGAAGATTCATTTGAGGATGAAAAGATGTATTTTTTAATTGGAATCCTTTGTGGACTAGTTATTTATAATTTTATAATTATTGATTTACCATTTCCATTAGCTCTATATAAGAAATTGTTACGTGAACCAGTTGCCTTAAATGATATCAAAGATATGTCACCAGTTTTTGCCAAGTAAATTGCGCATTATATATATTTTTTGAACAGATATATTACTATACAATGCAAAATAGTATACAATGTTCAATAATCGTTTAGGAGTATGCAAAATATACTTGATTACGAAGAAGCAGATTTTGAAGAAGTTTTTGGTTTACACTTCGAAGTGGTCAGGGAAGTGTTTGGAGAAAAAAAGATATATGAACTTACACCAAATGGTAGTAAAGTTCCTGTTACATTGAAAAATAAGTATGCACATATCTTTTAAAATCCCTTTTTGGCATTTTTATTTTAAACTTTGTATTTTAACAGAATTATTTTTACAGGAAACAATTTGTTGATTTATATGTAGATTATACATTAAACAAATCTGTGGAAAATCATTTTTATGCTTTTAATCAAGGTTTTCATAAAGTTTGTGGCGGTCGTGTATTGGAATTATTTCACAGTTATGAACTTATGGCCGTTGTAGTAGGAAATGAAGATTACGATTGGGAGGAATTAGAAAGGAATGCAAGTTATAAAGAAGGATATACAAAAGATGATCCTACGATTGCGCTATTTTGGCAAGTGTTTCGCGAACTTACATTAGAAGAAAAGAAAAAGTTTTTATTATTTTTAACAGGAAGTGATAGAATACCTATACAAGGCATGAGAGCGATTAGGGTAAGTCGGTTAAAATTTATTCTGATAGTATTATAGCCTTTAGTGCAATCTATATTTTTCTATTTTACAATATTTTAATATCTTTTTATTTTAGATTACAATACAACCAATGAGTGATGAACGTTTACTACCCGTTGCTCATACATGTTTTAATTTACTTGATTTACCACGATATCAAACCCGAGAAAGGTTACGATATAAACTATTACAAGCAATTCAGCAAACCCATGGCTTTTCTTTAGTATAAATTTACTACTTTAATCATGCGATACGTGCATAATATTCTATCGGCTATAAATCTAAGTATTCAATTACATTAAAAAGTAAAAGCTACATCATTCTGTATTTTTTAGAGGCTATATATTTGAGTATCGAATAAGATATTTACATCATTGTTGTTCTATTTTTCTACAATTTATTTATCTATGTTGTCTAGTCGAATATTGAAAGAATTGTACATATAAAATTCAAATCATCAGTACAACATACAGTAATTCAGAAGGGAAATACAAAAATTGTATTATGCACGTTATTCTGATGAATCATTATTTACAATTTTAAACTTTAATCTTATAATTTCATTAATGACTTATTTAAAAGAACAAAACTTGTACTTTTTAAATTACTACATTACGTTTGGATCCCAAAAGTAAGAAAACTCAGGGAAAATTATTAATAAATAAATCAAAGATAATGATTGTTAGTGTATTAATTTTTGAAGAACTACTACATATTATACGATTAAGTTATTTTAATACGTTAATTAGTTGACAAAAAATAAATCTGTACTTGGATAACTCAATGATCATTGACATTTATTTAAGTAACTTATTTGCTTCTTTTTTAATAAGAAGGTAATAAATAGAAATATGATTCATTCTAGAATTGGACATTATTCTATAAATCATATGAGACAATTTATACATAATGTTAATAAATAAACATATTTTGTATGATTATTCATAAAGAAAACTATTGCGTTATATTCAAATTGTATCGTGAAATAAATGTTTTTAAAAAGACAAAAGTTTAATAGTTAAATCTGTAAATATCTTTTATTTATACACATCAATATATTACATTATTAAAAAGTTTTGTTAATTAGTCAATAGACACATGGTCAATTTTTTTTAACTTTTTTGATATTCGATATTCGATATTAATGATTTATTCATAAAAATTTGTCGTATTTTATTCGATGTTTATTCGAACATAGATATTCGTTAGTCGTTGAAAAATCTGCATTAATCGACATTTTTCATTATGGTAGCAATATTCCATCGGAACACATATTTGAATTAATTGTGATTCTTTCACGAGATATACGTTGTTCCGTCAAAAAAATTAACTTTCACTTATATGTCGATGTTTATTTATATTTATTACGTAAAAAGGATATGTTTTTAAAGCTAAACTATTGTTTTAATTTTTACGCGCAAATGAGAGTCGAGGCGAGAAAAAGCAAGTGTTGCATCAGTCTCAATGTATACAAAAATATTTATGTTAAAATTCAAAATGCGAACAGGAAGCGTTTCAAGAACCTGGAAAAAGTAACTTGTGTATCTCGTGAAAGTACTAATTTGGACTAAGAACTGGAAGAGCGGAACACGCATTTTGTCATGCGTGTACAGTCCTAAGTCCTATATACATATTATATATATATATATATATAAAGAAATTTGAACCGAAATATATACGTTAATGTTCTTTCCGTTTGTAATTTAAAAATTTGTAGTATTTCAGATTTTCAAATATTTGATCTCGAAATTGCGGTTTTTACAAATGTCGTGAAAAATCGAGCTCAGGATGATATTACGAGAAAAGTAAACATCTCTTGAATAAATTTGCTAATTATGATAAGAAGGGGTGAAGTATTGAGTGCCTGGCGGGGCTCGATAACCAGGATAGGTACTGTTCAAAGCGTGTTGAGCGAAAAATCCGCTATAGTCCTTGTGCACTCTGCGAGGTCTAACAGCAGGACCTTTCGCTAATTCCATCCTAGCTCTGTTTTCGGCTTCCGTTTGAGCTCTCACCGATGCTGGCGGCCACTTCAAGTCTCCTCTCATGTTTCCGCTTACTGGAGCCTTTGTCGCGGCAGGTTGTGCTTGGTAAACTGGCGCTGGTGCCTGAAATAATATTTCGTTATTTATAAATATCAGGATACAGCTTAGGCCACTAATGCTATAATTTCTAATCTAGGTTATATACGAGGCTACATACGTGGATTACATGATTTGCATGATATGTTTTTCAAGCTGAGACCAGCATTTAATATAGTCGATAATGATGCTTTTAACTTTTAATGTATCTAAAGTATAGTAAATAAACACATTTAAAATGTTCATGCGTGAGAACTGTTTGCGCTACCTCTTGTGGACATATCTCTACCAAAGAATGTGAGTCTTCTTTTAGATGAGAGCCTTCTCATAAACAATATTTTCAGTTTCACCATTAGGCGCTAGTAGGTAAAGACTGTAGTTGGAATTCACGTGTGAATATGTTATGTATAATTGACTATGCGAGTACGGATTCCGCAGATCAACGTCAGCTACTTTCAGAGTTTAACTCTGCGATTGGAGTTAAGTCTCTCATTGCAAAGCAAACTCTGATAGAAACTTGGGGACGTTTAAATTGTAACGATAAATCTGAGGGGATTATAGGTATTCTAGGAATAACGACTTTTTCGCCTGCACTACACCAATCAATAATAAAAGTGCAATCCAAAGTAAATAGTTGCCTCAATGACATAATCTCTTAAAATATTGACTTGTAGATGGGTATCATCACATAATTTTGGAGGATTAATGTCTCTAACATTGTCTAACATGTCTAATAACATTATCGGTGTGCCTATTTTTAAAGTAAGTGCATGTAAAGGTAAACCTGGTAGGTTTATGGCATTAAGAAATTATACTGGGAAGTTAATCACATCTTACTCATTTAATATAGTAGAAAAGGATATTTAAATGAGTGAAATATCACAATACTCTTAATTTTACTTTAGAAGTGAATCTAAACCTAACCTCAATTTAGCAAAAACCCCAGATAATTTCGTTATTTTGCGATTCGCCTACCAGGGCTAAATCGGTAAACTTGTCAATGAAAAGTTTTCTCCCGCTCGGCCTTAGCTTTTAAGTTGGATTGGATTAGTGGCAGTCGCCCTGCGACGGCCAACCAGCATTTCACTACTTAATCACTTCAAAGAATAAATTCATTGGATGTCAGTAAGATGAAACAGTGAAGTACTGGATTAATACTACTGTTAATACAACCCAGTTTTGCTTGTTGAGAAATTTTTTGGATTAGGGTTAGATTTAGTTCGAAAGTAAAATTAGAAGTACATACGTACAACTGTTTGTAACACTTTTTTTTGTGATATTTTGCTTATTTAGATAGCCCTTCTTAGCATATCGAAGCTTAAAAAGATCAGAGATATTGACCAAATTGCTTACTATTATTACAGACATATATGTCCATGAAAGCGATTCAAACTGGCCAAGGATCATTCCGTTTCATTTTTCGAAGTTAATGTAGCTTGTTTTTGGAACCGTATAAGTTGTTTATTTAAGATCAGGTGAATCTCTGGACAAATTAATAAAAAAGATTTCCCCTATAATCTAAAGATTGGAAGAGTTAAAGCCTTTACAGATTAATGTCTTTAAAACAAATGTAAATTTTTTTATCAAAAAGCAATTTTGATAATTTTCCCAAGATAATTTACACAGGATCATTACTATCTTGAGAATTTTACGTACAATTAAATAACGTATTTACGATCTAAATAATTTTTCAAAATTGCGATTGGAAGAGATAGAAAAATTTGCGCACATAATTCATGTCTCTTGTACATACAAGATTCGAAATATTTGAAACATTTGTCAGATTTATTAGAACTATTTTTTCGCAAGTGAATTATAACGGAGGAACCGAAGATTGTAAACTTTATAAACGATTCCTCGAAAATCGTGAGAGTAGTACATATTTCAGGATTGAACTCATGCCAGGCGTTCTATATTATTTCATACTATTTCCGCAAATTATAGCGTTATAACTAGAATGTATCTAATATAAGGAATGTGCGTGGATGAAATACCCAATTTTATTTTGTTCTTTCTTTCTCTTTCTTTCGTTTCTTTCTTTATTTTATTTTATTTGCTTTCGTTATTCGAAATAAAAAATCTCTATTTCACATAAATAAATATATCTAAGTTTTAAATACCCATACGTATAAATATACCATACATGGTAACAAAATACATGGCAGACAAATTTTAAGATGACTACTTTTCTGATAGATTATCGCACTATATTATAGATGCTACATAACCAACAGTTCGAAGTTGTCCTTGCTATTACATATGCACTCACACGTCGTCTACGAACGACGACGAGACTTTGAAAACATGAACAATATGTGCTTGAGAGGATGAATATGAAACGATTCCATGCTGTATTTACTGTGAACTTTAATTAATTAATTCAAACACAGCGGTGCTTCGAATTAATCGAACGATAATAAGTCTATTTAACTTGAGATACTAAATTTAAAATAACAATTTCTAAATTTAAATGAAAACCGTGGGTAAAGCAATCTACGCTCAGGAGATAGAAAAATGGTTACATTACTACGCAAGAAGAAAAAGATATTTGTAGAAATACAGCAAATATTATTGGAACATCTGAGACAGGTCATAAGCAGGCATAGTAGTTATACAATTAGCAAAAAATGGATGCTATTACGATGAACCAAAAAACTACAGCAAAGATGAACCACTGCATCCACCGCTTATCCGAAAAGGATTATTTTCGAACTGCTACTGATTTTTAAAAAGAAGTCTACTCTACAAATGATCTGAATATTTTTATAAGAACCGTTCGGGGTTATCTTCATGATTTCGGCCTCGGAGAAGTTTCGGACGAATCCAATACTCAGTCGTAAAAATCGGAAACTGGGAATTGCTTCTGCTCAGGCACATAAGCACTGGGCAGTATAAGTATGAACAATACACTTGGAAATGGTGTTATATTAGAGTAGAATTTAATAGCGGACAGTTGCGAACTATTGGTTATTCATTATTTATAGTATAGCGCCATAATTCATAAAAAGATAGACGTCTTAAACTTTCATCCACTACTGTACATATCCGTTATTATCGATATTATTACAATATTTTCTACTACTGGGAGAAGATCTCCTTAAGGGAATTTAAGGTTACCGTTGGTACACTGTAAAGCTCGAAGGCTGAGTAGTGTAATCTGATCTGAATTCAATCGTCCATGAAAAAATACAAATTATCCATGAGACAATGACGAAACTTTTTTATTTTTGATTTTTTCAAAATGAAATTGTTGCTAATGTATTTGTGAGATTTTTCTGATTAAAATGAGATCAAACGTGGTATAGTTTTAGTCACATTTATAAGTATATTTAATGGACGGAAGAAAATAAGTTAATGTAACTAAATAGACAAATATGCTCCAAATCATTTCGTGTTTGGTCATGTTTTAATCAGAAAAACCTCTCGATCACATTGGTAAAAGTTTTATTCAATAAAGATTGAAAATGAAAAAATTCCGTTGTTGCATCAACATTGTCTAACCGATGTGTTTCTTTTCATCAAGTCGACTTTCGCATCTCTTTCTCTTTCACTCGCGCTGTCTCTTTCTAAGTTCAGCAAAATATCGTATGTGTTACATATAATCCATTCCTGTACACGACAACTGATCGCCGAGAAGGAGTCTCGACTAATACAATTTTCTGTTTATAATAGCAGTTTAAACGTACAAAATGTACGTATATACGAATGTACAAGGAGTTAATTGGAAATATCTTAATTAAAAGTATTACCTGTGAGATTGGAGGCTCCGGACGAAGTGTGATTGTGGACGGTGGTGCTTCAAAAACAGCAGGAGCGTGAGTTTGTGCCAATCGTGGTGAACTATAATCTTGAGGATGCTGCTGTAATTAACAACACGATCAGATTAATCTTATAAATTCTATGATCGCGATGCAATAGATTTTTCGAACGTATCGAGTATCCAAAGGAGATACATCTCGTATTATAACAGCCGTTGACTACACGCTTGTTTCCAGAACAGTGGAGGAAGGTACACATAAAACACTCGGAAATTACAGTAATCTCCTTGTTATCGTACACGTCTTCTGCGAAGCGATCCACCTGTTGAACTTTTCACCTGTACATAGGTGTCGACTTTAAACAAAATTTTATAAATTTATACGTAATTAAGTTGACGAGAGAAATTAAGAATATTTTGAATTTTATTCTTCTTTCTCTAATTTTCTTTAAAAAGTATGCCACCTCTCATTTCTGTGATTGCTCAACTAGTTTTAATTTTGAATTTAAAATAATATCTAATCATTTATGGAGGCAAAAGAATTTTTCACAAACACCATTATTTCCACAATTCACAATCTTTCTATCTGTATTATCACCTATATTTATTGTTGAAAACGTTGAATATTATGATAACGCATCAATGGAAAATAAACAATTGTCCATTTTAAAGCAGGCGAAATCAGGCAAAATATGCTCGCAAAAAATAGTAATAAAAATGCTACAAAATGTGTAATCGGATGTAGCTTAAATATTATATCTAGATACTATAAAACAAGTGGAACATAGATCGTATCAATCGAAAATGCATATTACAGTTCTATACAGTTAAAACATTATACGAGAAGAAATAGAATATTTCCAGATTTTTATCATTTGCTCTTACTAAATCCAATAGTCCTTATTTCTGAAATCGAAACTAATTACTAACTGAACTCGTCACTTTCTACTTGCCCTTTCGCTTTCCAACAATAATTTCTTCGATAATTCCTACGATAAAATACAATTCTTCGCTCTTCAAATAATTCCAACGCACTGCTTGCACAATGTAAGGGAAGCCGACACCTATGCTTTGACCACTTACCTGAGCACGATGATCTTGTTGCTGTTGCTGATTGTACCAATTCGGCTGTATCGGTTGTTGCGAGATGGGAGAAGTAGCCGGTGGTGTTACCGGTCGCCAACCCTTTGGCGCTGACTGAGGTTGAAAGTGTGACGGTTGTCGCAGTGTTCCACCAGGACTAACGGGCGACGGAGACGATGGAACGGCGCTTCGAGTCGACGAACGAGCGATCGTCGAAGGCGGCTGGGGTGATGAACCTGACGAGGGACTGCTCTGGTACGAGGCGAGATCACCGATTCCACGAGTCTTTCGGAGGGAAAATAAAAGGGAAAACAGAGGCTTTTGTAGGTATCGCCAATCTAGGCATCGAACGGTGAATTTGCTCGCCCGGCTCTAATCATCCTTTCGAATTGTTTCGAGCGCGTTACTGAGGCATGTTTCTTTGGAGAAATAGTCTCGGGATATCCGCCTCGATATCCATGATGGTGTAGTCAACCGCGTCGTCAAATGCATTTACATTTTGTATTAATACTATGGATATGATCTGCAGACGTAACGTGTATTACAGTCGTCGGGACACGTGCACAAAGTCGCAAATAAACTGACTACACTGAGATTTCCTATATAAACTTCTTTCACAAAATTTCCCACTTTATAAAACACTGAATATAACTCTTTATCCAATTCTTTCCAAAGTAAAGTATAACTTGGATTATAAATTTTAACTTATTGATTTATAAAATTAATTATTTGCTAATTTATAAAATAATGTATATCATCGATTTAGAGAAAAAGCTTTGAGGACAGCGACGATATGGATTTCGATATAAGAATTTTTTTAATTCGATTTCATTTTTGTAATTCGATATTTCGAATTACATATTAATGCTGCTACTGTAGGATTCTAAAGTATCTAAAACATTACAAGTATCGTTATAGTAACTAAAGTAATACAGAAGATCAAATATGTTGGTAATCCTCAATGAAATCGAATCTTGTAATTATAAGATACAATTATAAGATAAAACAATAAAATTGTAAAATTTTCATCGGAGATTTAACGTATTTCCATTTCCATAATGCATTTCACAGCCAAATGTTAAAACAATACGTAGCCTTTTTTTAACTTGAATAACAGTCGTAAAATTCTTTTTTAAATATCTATATTACGTTTGCAACTGGCTTTGCCGAGTCAACCAGCAAATTTGATAATGTGGATATCGTATGCGTACGGATAACACTCAATAATGTTTCCACTCCATTTCCTTATTTTTCGTTCCAGTATCTCGTATGGCTTCGTTCTCTTCAGTCTACTGACTCTTGCGACAGCACGCAGTAACAAACTTGGAATATATTCCAACCAACTGGCTAAAGATCTGTCATGAGACAAGGAAACGAAATTTCTGTTTCCTGTATCAGTATTTGTATCGCTTTTATCTATTTTGCCGCTTTTGCATTGGTTCTAAAATGGCACTAAAATTGATCTCGTATCGGTCGTTTGTTCTGTAATTGAAATATTATAATCCACTAAAAAAAGTTGATTATCGTGTCTTTTATTGCTTATTTTTATCATATGGCTGTTTAATGTCTGCAATAAAGATAAAAGTGTTATAGCTTTTTGAAACAACGAACTTTGGCGTATTTAAACTGTAGATTTGAAAGTTATATTTTACAAAACGATTGGATAACGAATCATATGTTTTTACGTTACAGGAAAATCTTCCTTGTGCCATCTAAGTGTATTGTGATTGGTTTGCTGTGTCCAAAATTCATACGCAAACGTTTAACATTTATAGGAAATCTCACCTTTAAGCCTCGTCCAAATTAGTCAAGTTACTTGAATTCAGGGCATTTGAGTTGAAGCAATCTATTTTCAAAAGTAATTTCAAATACTTGGTGGAAAATAAAAAGAAGGTATGTAGTTATAATGTCAATTATCAATTATGATTATAAACATAGCAGAGAGATATTGTATACTATCGTGCATAAGTACATAGTTGGACCATTCTAAATCATACGTTTAACTAAAGTGTGATCGAGTGTAAAGTTGAAAAGAAGTAGATGTTACTTAGCAATTAACTTTTGAACCATTTGAAACATGAAAGTACTGTATATGTTCCAAGCGAAAATAAAATAACAGAAGTAATTCACACGAGTAAAATGTTTCAAATTACTTGAAATGAGGTGTTTTGAATAATGTTTCTTTAACCGTAGTAAGTGCACTTTACGTTAAGTGAACGAAAGTTTCACGCTGATGAAGAGATTTCAATTTATTCAAATTTACAGTGGCTACAAAATGTACCTTTTTCTCAAATCCTATATTTCATTCTCACAGTACGAAATTTTTATAGTCGTACTAAAGTGCCATTAACTAGATGACACGAAATTACTAGAATTAAATATTACAATTATTTATTTATTTTTTTTAATTAATTAATGCATATACATATTGATGCAATAGATGTGTGGCAATAGTTTTCCTAGCCACTACAAGCTGTTTGAGTTTAGGTAACTTGACTAATCTGGGCGGAGGTTTACTGTGTAACAGCAAGCATGGAAGAAACAGTTCACATTCGTTAAGAAAAAGAGAGGAGAAACATAAAATGTGGAACCTTTGATGCACGCATAACAGATGCACGGGCAAGCAACGACGATGCGGGTAAAAAATGAGACAAAAATCACATGTATTTCGGGCAAAGATGCAGGAGTCTATCGTTTTCCGTTACGATAAATATCTAAGTCATTGCAGTTACAGAATCGTGTTCTAAAGTTGTAGATCGTAGAGTACGTACAAAGTTCTAGAACTATGGTTCGGTAGTATCACTAATTTATTCTATAGAAACACACTAGTCGCTGGTATCTAACGCTAGTTGCTCTATTCAGTGTCATTATTAAGCATACGTATAGTTTCGACAAGGTTCTTACAAATAGTGAAATTTACCTTCGCTTGTACGGGTCCTTGCTCCACGAAATCCAAATCCTGATCTTCTGGAGGTGGAGGCCAAGCTACGCGCTTAAGTCCTGCAAATAATTTAAATAACTTTTATTATGATACGAGTTGAAAAATGTATCTGTTATCTTTACCTATTTACATTAATTTATAAAAAATACATGTACATGTGGCGATTTGTTTATATTAATTACACAGTTGTACATTGTGGAATACTTGTAACAAGAAAACAGTGTATTTACATTTAGTTTACAATATGTGTAACTTATTTGTATTTAACGTGAAAAGTATCTTTACCAATGGAATGTCCTAAAAAGAAAAGGAGCAAGTGAAAAGTTTATGAAAATTCACTATCAAATTTCTATTCAGCAAATGGACAAATACTAAACGCTATAGGAAAATCAATTTTCGATTTAGAACTTAAAGGAACGTTTATTAAAATTATTATATTGTTTATTGTTGTTCATATTCACTATATATATTCACTATAATCTGTTAACTATTTCTCAAGATTGGAATTTGTTATGCTCATTTACCAAATATATATATACTTTATATATATAGTTCATAAATGAATATATATGTATATAAATACCGAAATTTACGCTATATAATCATTAAGATCAGTATGTATTATATTTGTATAATAATTAGATTTGTGTAAATAAGTTTAAATTAATTCTTTATTTGAGTTCGGATAGTAATGACGAAATGCCTGATTCGAAATTGAAATATGTATTATAGAAGGCATTGTGTAATTGTAACCGATGTATAAATGCATCATATTTACATCTAGGAAAAGCTATTGGGAAGTTGACAAAAGCTTATTTGTAATTTATACAAGGTGACTTGACCGAGAAGGCATGTGCACTGATGCATCATGTTGTGTGTTAACTAATTTTAAGCCATGACGTATGCAAATGTTCATGTATTTATAAAATACATGTTAACATCTACAAAAATTTCATTCTACTTCTCAATATTCTTCAGAAATGTAGATATTTAAAATTTCATTTTACTATCCTGTTATACTAAAATTTCATTATTCTCCAGAAATTTAGATATTTGAAGCAAATAAAATGTACAAGCTTGTATAAGTTTGCCCAAGTTTTTGTACAAATCATCGTCATTACTTGTCATCGTATCTCATACTTAACAAGTGTATCGACGCATTTGGCTGGGAACGTTGGATCAAATTTCATTCTCCGTGTTTAATAAAAAAGAAGCGTGGAAAAGAGTCGTTATTACGTCAATAAAACGGATTATTATTCACCGCAACGTGGTACTGGCCAAGTTTATATTTACGCGATTATTGCTGAAGAATTTTCACAATTTCGGCCCAGCCTTGCTGTATTTTTAGGTTCTTTGGTTTTGGAGCTTTGAATATTGGATATCAACGCGAGACCATGGATACAAAAATAATTTTGTAGAAATAGAAACGAATTTCTTACTAATTTACTCCGATATAAATCTAAATAATTTAAGACTTCAACAGGTGCTCGGCACGAAAAAAACATATTCAAGTTTCTATTTTGAAATTATTTTGTCAGTATTACTGTATTGGTAGATTGCTTATAAAATCGTTAAATATTTCTCGCGAAATAATTCCTATTGATTAAATGTTTGGATGTATTATTCCGATAGTGACACAATCTTCACTGAGATTTTATGAAAGAAAATCAACTATATACTCCTAAACTTATGTTAGTCAAAAATTTGTCTCGTTACTGGTCTTGACAGGTGTTCGCTATCGCATTTCAAATATATAAGATATCTGTTTATTTAATCACACTTGAAGCAACATTGCCTATATTCCATTAATTCGCAGAATCTTCGACCTTCCACGTAATTTTATGAAGCGAATACCGTCGTATACACGGTTTTAATACAGTTTCACAAAACACGCTTTTGTTAATAACAAACGCCAATTCTTTTCCTAAAAAAAAAAAAAAATAATCTGGAGTATAATTACTTATATGCATGTAATATATTATAAAATGTTATATTATAAAACGTAATTTCCTCGTATTCAATAGACACTCCACAAGTCACAGTTTACAACACGGTAAATTCCTGGCACAATAAAATCATGAAAATTGCATGTCACATACGAAACAGTATTACAAATCATACACACACGTCGGGTATACACACGTCAAACTTTCACTGGCAGCCGGCAATTTGAAATATTCTCCGTAAAACGTACCGTTGTTTCACACGTCTTTCTACAAAAAAGTTCACTCAGCTACAGGGAAGAAGTAGTAGAAGAAGAAGATGGATACGACTTTGCCAAAACGGATACTCGCCAACAACTGACGCTACCTCCAAGTCACCTGTACCTTTCATTATTGTAGATCGCTTTAGTCACCGATTTTAGAGGATTCTTGGTAACTAGCCAGTAAGTGGGGGATTGATATTAACACGAATGAGAAGATGTTACGAATTCCAGAAGGATCACTGTTCAACAAATGACTCTTGCTTTTTCATTAACTTATTTTAATTAGAGACAAGATAGACATAGATAGAGATAGCTTTGAGGATAGCCCAAGTTAGCTTTGAGGATTTTAACATTTTATACACCAATTAAATGGCAGCCAAGATTATCAGTAGCAAAGGAACTCTGACTTTAATTATAGGTAAAAATAATTATAACTTTATCAATACATTTTTGCAATAATGTCTAGATGTAATAATTTCCTACATAAATTGTTTTCGATGGTTGATGTACTTATTTTTCACCAAACAAGTATAATATAATGCATGTTTCTATTATCCTACAAAGGAAGAATGAACATTTATAATTACAAGCAATAGAAACTGTAGAAAATAACTGAATTGTAGGTAAGTAATAATGACACGATTATCTAATTACCAAAAAACTACCAAATCAGCAAATTTCAAGCAACAAGATGATTATTTGCGGCTTGTGAAAAAAGCAGGTGACAAAGCCATCAGAGAAAAGGAAGACCAATATTTGTAATCATACTTACTATCACTGCTCATGAAACAGACTATTTTTAATCAATGACGAACAACAAAAGCAAAGAGGCCAAAGATCACCAAGCAAGGATAACAAGCAGAACTTAACACTTAACTGCTATGATAAAATGGAAATGTATTAACTCTTTAGTGAAATTGTAACATATATCAATAAGGAATTAAAATTATAAAATTACACTTTAAACTACAATATATACATCTGTGTGTATGTATTATATAATTTGGGATTACTAAGATATTTGATTATTTGAGAAAAATGGTAGTATAAGCCAATTCACAATTTTTTTTGTATAAAATAATATTCTAATTTATTATATTATAAGAAGCTCACAAACTCATTATCAACACTCATATTTCCAAAACATGAAAATATGTCATAGCAGAAAGTAAAATTATAACGTAATCGACTATGAAACTGAAAGTGTAACACTTTTAAGAATTGAAACGTATGATTAAATTCAAATTCTCAGAATTTTGAATTACATAAGTACATCATTGTGATTTCCAGTTCGCCACGTAATGTCATGTATTACTTGAAAATATATTTATGACAATATTCATAATAAGATGTTTCTAGGTTTCTAGAATACTTGAGAATCTGTTAATAGCAGTTAAGGATTAAGAAAGGACCGATCAAAGTTTTGTCGTGCAAGTGACATTGTTAGTGTTCACCTCTCCGTAGATACGTTAAACTGGCTGAAAGTGATGTTAGTCTCCCTGGTTTATGATTAGCAGTTGCAGCATAAGATTCGCTTCTTGTTAGTCTTCTTCATTTGGGTTAATGCGCGACTTGGTGCTTCGGTGGCTGAAATCTTTCGATTAATTCCCTTTATACAATGCATATGTTATTTTTTCTATGTACATTGGTCAGAAGTCGTTTCTTAGAAATGAATTATATTAAATTACATTACATGTATGTATGTATGTAAACGTATAGATTGATACATTGAGAAAGCACATACAATTGTATGATTGTTAATTATTATGGTATCAGTTGACAAAATATTCAAGTTTGTCAACGAAAGAAGAAATATCTATTTGCATGTGCAGTTTGACATTTAGCCAGATACTTGAAACGAGGAGAATAACACTTCTATTTTATGTTGAACATAAAATCATTCGTTACAGTGATGTGCAAATTCTGAGAAACTAATCGACGAATTTACAAAGTGATTAATGACTATTTGCATTCTATTGAAAAACACTTGGGGAACTGAGTTTCTAATATACCGTACGCTTATGATTGTAACTATAAGCGATATTTTTAACAATTTGAAATCGTTTGTAAAATAAATTTAATATACAGAATGTCTCTGAAATCATAGTACAAGCAGTGGGATGGTGATTCTGCATGCAAAAATAAGTCGAAAAAGAAGAATGGAGGCGAATATAATGAGCCTTCGTTTTCGAGAGAAATTAGTTTGGAGATCAGTCAGCTGCCCGTGTGGTAATTATAAGTTTCGAGTTATCCGACTTTTCTTTCTGCTCGTATCGATGATAACTTAGACGGGCAGAGCTATGCATGGAGCGGTTGACGTTTTGAACACTTGTTACGTTAATAAAACGATTTTTAAAGAGTAATATCCTTATCCTTATTTATAAAATCATTTCCAGTACAGACACTGTGAAAATAAAATAACAGTAATGATAAGAAGCAAATTGTGACATTATTCATGTTCATAGATATCAACAGGAACGGAAAGACCTCGAAACTTACAATTGGTACACGGACGCCTGACGTATCTTCAAACTTATTTTTCTCAAAAACGAAACCTTAAACGAAAAAATATTATCCTTCTTTTCCGACTTATTTTTGAAAGTGGAATCATCACCCGACTGCTTGTACCATGATTTCGGAAACACCCTGTATAAGTTACTTTATAACCTACTCTAACTTCGTCTCGAGAAAGTTCAATGTACTAAAAAATGGCAAATAATAGACGTTTTTCTAGAGTTAGAAGTAATAGAGGACGTTCTATACGAGATCATTTACATTTTACATGATCACGTGACGTCATTTACCAGACTATGTACAATATACATACACGTACATATTATCTGTCATATTCTAGAGATAACGTTACATTGAAAAGACGCTGATTTAGTAGCAAGAAACGACTTCTCGGAAGCAACTAGGATAATCTTTATTTACTTACTGGGTTGACCACCTCGTTGCCTTGCTTCTTCCTCTTCAAGCATTCGCAGGACCGCACTGTTTTGTAAATTCGCTGGTTTGGCGAGTTGATTGAAATCGATCCTGAAAAATTCATTAAAGTTCATATTTATTATTCAAATTATCCACCAATAAATATCAGGTAAACTTTCTATTTATATTACATAGTAAAAATAACTTTAACAAGCGAAGTACAAATGGAACTGTCATAAAATATAACTCTTTATATCTGAATAAGTGGAACATTGTATGCTCAAATTAGTAAGTTCATCTTTATTATTTGCTATCGCAATTTGTGGATTCAATATTTAGTAAAAGTATATTTATTTTGAACTGTCCTATATAACGTTATCTAAGAAGGATATTGTTATTAAATTAATAAGAATATGTATATAAATTTCATCATACAGACAAAAGCGTAAAGAATCTAACACAATCTCTATTGATAACCTTTATTTTATTTTTTAATCTTCATTTGTCCCCCATTTTCGCGACTTAATGTGTTCCTCGTGTATCAGATTGACAGAATGTGAATGAAACGAGAAGATAAATAATTAATTTTGCTTTTTGTCGTTCACACGCACTTACACCATTTCTCCTTCAGAGGTATCAGATTTCATCCGCAGGTCAAAGGTACCGAAAGATTGTTCTATAAATGGCAGAATAGTATAATCTTCTACCGGAAAAGTGTGTCGAATTGACAAGAGAGATGGGTCGGAGTTAAGTTAAGTTTAAATTTTCACCTGAAACTTTGACTAACGGCTGTACGATAAAATATAATATCCTCGACACTGAACATACATTATTGCCATACCTTCCCTTATTTGCACTTTTGGCAAGCCTTGAATCTTTTCTTTATATTCTAATCTTCTTCCTAAAAATACTTAACTCTTCTTACGTTCTAAGTGAACGTACTTAGAACGCAGTACCCTTAAAGTATAGTAAATTAGGACTTTTATGTTCGGCGCATTTTTTAATGAGTGAAGCCTTTAAGCAAATTCGGAAAAATTCCAAACGTTCTAAATTAAAGTGAAGTAAAGTAAAACTAAATTAAAGTAAAACACACGAAGTGTAGTGATAGTTATGTAGCGAAAAGGCTCACATTTACGTATTAAAGATTAAAAGAAACAAGCACACGATACAATTGAAGAAAAGAATCGAGATTAACCTTACGATATTTATAATTCTTTCTCACAGTTAATTCGACCAATTCCTTCAAATCGAACCAAACTTATCCTTCCTATTTGTTTCGACACAATTATATGACAAAGAATAGACGCAGCTAGAATCACCTGCTTTGGGCGAGCATGTTGATCACAAGGAAAGGGTTGACGATACAGAAGACAAGTCGTAAGTCGCACGAGAAAACCGGTGGTGTACCATGCACACCGAGGCCACCAAACGCGAAACTAAGTCAAGTACGACAGCGTTCGCGAACTTTGCGCAACGGCTATAGGATTCGAGAGGGGTTTATTTCTAACTCGGTGTGATTCGGTCTTCTGAAAATAACGGTCGACTCGCCAATGACGGCGAGAAGGCTGATTCATCGACTTGCAACCGGTCAGCAGCCACAAGTTGACGGGAGGATCGATATGAATCCGTCAAACGACACACGTGGACCAGGTGCAGTCTATCTTGATCGACGCAAGGTGGTCGCGGTGCCAATGAATCCTCTGTCTTCTCATCTTCTCAACGTGTTTAACTATTCATCTTTCGAGACACTTCCGGATTCTGACGTGCGCCACGAAATTGCCAATTTGAATTAGAATCGGTTGGTTAAACGTTAAATGCACAAATTGTTGGCTGGCTTTTTATGTAATACAGATTGACGTTCTGATTAATCAGTTTTTATATATTGTTCATTATTTATTTGTTATAATTACTTTGCTAAATTAGTTTGCTAGTTTACACTATGGGACCATTTTAAACTTGAATAAATTCTTGGAATTCTAGAAATTCTACAGATTGCATAAATCGAAACAAAAATTTCGACGAAAATAATGTGCCGAAGAAGAAGAAATTAAATAAAAATGGTAACGACATATTGTGCACATATTATGAAAAGTTGTAAAGATAAAGAAAGGATGAACTAATTATAGGTTTTTATCGAAGTAACGTGTGATTTTCTATTTCAGCGATCTAAGTGACTCGGTGAGGGAAGAATTATTTTTGTCGATATTGTTCAACGCGTTTCTTTCCATTACTGCATGCTTATAGCATTGTGAATCAGCAGTACAATTATTTTTTAGTATTTGGAGAATTTACAACGAATAAAATAAAGTTTTTACTCGTAAAATAACTCGGAAAATATGTAAAATGTGCCATGAAAACGGAAGTATCTACACTTTCGTATTACATAATATTTAGTTAAGACGAATTATATATTATAAGTAAGATAATTAAATAAATTGTGTACTACTTTATAAGTGTATTATGTAGTGTGTGAGAAAATATACTATTGAAGTGTATGGTTGTATAGTTGTTTCTGAGAAATGTATATTATGGATTATACATACTGAAATTGAAATTGGATTGCTTTTTCTCTCTATTAATAGTTATATAACCAAAACCACGTAAATTACTTTTTGGCATGTGTAACGTAGAACAGAAAACAGAAGATATTTTCAAAAGTTACACCGCATATCGGATTTCGACACAAATGATAAGTGGTGGCACAATTTGTATTGTTAAACTTATCAACCTTGAATATAGAAAAATCGACTTACCCAACTGCACCATTAGCTAGAACTTGAGTTTGCCTATCCAAAGTTTCCTGTATTGCTTGAGGTGAATACAAATTGATAGGAGAGTTGAATTGTTTGTTCACGAACATTGCCCTCTGCGCAGACATGCTTGTGCTTTTGCGCAATCACCTTTTAATTCTGAAAAATAACAAAAAGACAAAAGTTACGTAAAAAGTTATATAAAACTAAAATTTGAAGAGAAAGTAGATATTTATATCTACTGTTATCGTTATTTTCATTTGATTATGAATTTTGCTAATAAGAAATAACTCACGTGTAATAATTTTATAGATTTTCTATAGTTGATATAATATTAAATATTTAAGTTTTAACAATTTTGTGTGCCTCGAAAATATTTTAAACATTTGTAATGTTGTATTATATGTATATAGACTACAGAGTATATATATATATGTACATATATATAGAGAGAGCATACCATGTATCTATATATGTATAGTCAGTCACAAAAATATTCCTACACTCTAAAACAGAATAACTTTTTAAAAATAGGACCAAACTGCTTGAAATTTTTGGAGAGGTTACAGAAATTAGTTCACTAGATGATGTGTAAAAGAAATGTTGAGGAAATTGAAATTGGTAGGAATAACAATGAAGACAGTAAAGGTCTCCTTATACAAATGTTGTAATAAAAATTTAAACAACACATTTTGAATATTTATATCAGTCATATACATGTTGAAAATTTTATCGAAATTAGTTAACACTGGTATAAGCTACGAATGGTTAAAAATGGTAAAAATCGCAGTTTTTTGGAACTTTCAGCTTATTACTGTGATAAATTTAGCTTGTTTTTGCATCGACCAATTTCGATACAATTCTCAATATGAATAACTAACATAAATTTACAAAATGTACTTTTGAAATTTTCACTGTAGATTCACAAAAAAGTTATACAAGGCGACCTTTTCTACTTTCGTCGCCATTCTTCCAATTTCAATCTTCTCAATATTTCTTTTACACATCATCTAGTGGACTAATTTTTCTAGCCTCTCAAAAAAACTCAAATCGTTTAGTTTAATTTTAAAAAAAGTTCTTCTGTTATAAAGGGTGTACCAATACTTTGTAACTTACCGTATGTACATAAAAGTGAAAATATTTATATAATATATATATATATATACACACACGCGCGCGCGCGCGCGCACGCACGCACGCACACACACGCACACACACACGCACACATATTCTGTAAAGGGTTCTATATCGGTAAACATATCCGTATCAAATTTGACATGAACAATATACATATCCGGTAACTATTAGTACCTCATCCACCTCACCGATTTCAATGATTTTTAGATATGTTGCGGAAATCAACATTTTGAACAACTTTTGTCTATACATATAACCGCCGCTCGGCCTTAGTTTCCGAAATATTCGCAAAAAATTGTCGGTATCACTATATATATTACAGCATACGCGTTAGCATTGGTTGACGGCCCCTTCACAGCAACTGATACCTAACCAAAACCTATATACAAAAGCTATAAACAAAGGATAAGAATTAGATTTAGGTTGGGCGTTACATTATTCGGCCGTCATGAAGCAGCATTATTAAGCGCGTACGCTGTGACGGACGAACAATTGAAGATTTTTTGTAGACAACAATGTAAATGCAAAAATACAAACATGTTGCTTTTTATCGTATATATAATGTGTTACATGCCAATGGGAACATTATAACACAGATTTTAAAAGCAACTTCCATTTGTAAATAATTGGATGTAAATAAAGATTGTAAATAAAGGTGATGCCACTGGTATGTTCAACATCGCCTCTGTATGAAACGATATAAGTTAAACAATAGACATGCTGGAACACATGGACACTAAATATCACCAATTTTATAATTAATACAATAATATTTATATTATATTTATATTATATTAATTTATATTGTAATAATTATTTTTCAGTTCTTTTATTACATTATAAACTAACATTATAAAATATACTTTTATAATAAAAATAAAAAGATCTTGAAAAAATATATTTTTTTCTATACAAATTATTTAGGGACAAATAGGATTCAGTATATTGAAATTTAAATGAATGATACATTCATTTTTCTCTATAACTAAAAAGTAGAACATACAGGCTTTTTTACACATTCTTCTACTGATGAATTTCGATTACATTAGTGCAAAGAAAAAGAAAATGTTTAATTTGAACTATTTTACACAAGATCCTACAATAGTCAAAACAAATTAAATTTTGAAAATAATCTTTAGTCAGAGGAGCTTCTTCTCGCATCTAAAAAATCTGATGTTTGGTACTTACAATGTTGTCTACAAAAAGTTGCCTATAGGTAAACTCCACTATATTGGTACCGACAGTTCTTTGTGAATATCTCTGAAAGTAAGCTCGACCGCAGGTTACATGTATAAGAAAAAGATGTTCAGAATCATGCCTCTGGCAATATATTAAAAAATCATCGAAATTCGTGGATGAAATGTTAATATTATTGAATATTCTTCGGTAGCCTAGAAAAGATGTTGGGGAAATGAATGTGTAAAGTGAGTGTTAAACAAGTGAGAATTTGAAGAAAAATATGAATATTAAAAAAATAATTTTACGAAGATTTAACTTCTCAAAGAGAGATTCAACTGTACAACCCCAAAGTTCAAAATATTTATCCTCTCAAAGGTCCGAGCGACGCATAGTTGCTCACTTTAACACACAGCTAGGAAAATATATTTATTGGAAAGAAAATAATAAAAAAAAGAAGAATAAGATACACGTAAAATATATCATAGCCGTTTCTTGTAATATTTAGGCCATATTTAATCAGTTTGAATATATTCCAAAGAATTAATATTTGACGTAGTATTGTAACAATAATTACAAATTATTCTTTAATTTATGCTACAATTATTCGTTTACCTATTTCAGTCTGTCTTGTTAAAAGTACAGAAATATAACACAAAGCCCGTTTCTTTGAATAACGCTACACGACTTGTAAAATGCGCAAATATTGACCTTCATAAAGAAATGTGCACGTAACTATTTGTAAGTAAAAATAGGCATAATTAACATCTATGATATGGCTACTAGTCACGCTATCTATTTACCTTAAAATTGTCGCTCGAACGATATTCACGAATCTGCGTATTACAGTATCCTTCGTAAATTGCTTACATATGTAGGTCAAATTAGGCAGAATGCGCGGGTCATTTGTATAATTATCGTTTGGCAAACCAACACGAGATTTCGATTAAATCATTCTGTTAATCGAACATTAATTTAACATCTGTGGCTAATTTAGTAAATTCAACGAATCTCTCGCGCAGTTTGCCGTTGTTGTTGGCCGAAATTATGTCAGTAATTAATTACGTGCCTACTGATCTCGATTCAACGATACATTACCCTGGATTGGCACGCGAATAATTAGAAGAATGAAATCGAATAGACCATAGATCTCGTAACATAAATATCAGTAGCCAACGATGATTCATCGTCGAACTGAACGCATATTGTAACCAAGTATTATACAAACAACTTCGCAACAAAGTAGGTCGCACGCAGCACGATGATTCGGGATCGTTCGCTGAGTGTTTGGATATTCGATATCCAAACCAGAGGTGATCGTTGTTGGAAAATTCATGCCAAGAAATATACAGGGGTGTATCGTCATCGTGCGGAAAGAGAGACAGTCAGAACCGCGAAATCTGAGCAAGTGGTAGTCATTGGACATCTTCGTCTTCTGACTCGCTATGTTATAGCACTGATTTCCTCCGCAATTCGCCACGTATACTTCGAGTTCACTGGCATATGTATATGACTTTTAGAAATAGAAACGTCTTGTTTACCGTGTACACAACCACTTGTGAGGGATGTAATAGCAGCTACCCTGATGCGTGGTTAATGTTTATAATAGTTATTTTGTTATAGCAGAAACAGTAACAAAAAAAATAAAAAAAGGATACAATAAGTATAAAATGTATTGGTATAATTGATATTTATAATAATATCTTTAAAATTCATTACTTTTTCACAATGTTTAATATATATTCACACATATATTTCATATGTATTTGTGATTCCTCGATAACAGCATTGTACAATATCCATTTTAATTTTTACATTTAAATATCCATTAAATTTGCCATAATATCACATTGAAATATTTAATGGCGGAGGAATTATTTTCAAATCTTACTTATATACTGGTTCCGTCTTTAAAGTAAAAATTACTTGAAAAAAATGAAAGACAAAAGATACATTTAAATTAAAACGAAAAATTATTTTGCCCTTTGTATTGCATTCATTCTAGAAGTTGAAGTATTGGATTGCCCTTACGATTAAAGTAAAATTTATCATCCTATAAAAATTTTCATATTTCTAGTTATTGTACATGTGTATAATTTCTCATTTATAAAACCTCTCAAATGCAATAATTATTTTGAAAACTTTAAGTTGTGTTGTCACAATCTAATATGATAATAAATGGAATAATAAGTGGAAGAAAATAAGTGGAATACGAATGAAGAATCAATAACTAGTGTAACTAATAGTGAAAATGAAAAGAACAAGTTTGAAATGTATTATACAATACAATACACACACGTACGCATGCATGCATGCATGCACGCATACACGTAAAATAACGAAAAAACCCGATTACATAATAATAAAAAAATATTAATCTACTTCCAAACGTATTTAATATATTTTTTTATTAAAGAAGAAAGAAAAGAATATAATTTGTGCGTCCAAGTTACACAAAAAGGAATAGAACATAATTTAAACCACCTGTATTAGGATAAAATCTTGGACGGTTCGATCTAACATTTAGAAATGAAATGAATAGGTAAATTTCAGTAATACACAAAAGCCGATGACTCGAATCTGTCAGAATGGAAGAACCTCGTATTCTATTAGTTGAATCTTCATGTCAGTTTGGAACTCGGTTATACCTATATCGTCGCTAATGACCGGAAACTCGGACGAAAACAGCGAAGAATTAAAAAACGAAGAGCAAAGAGCAAAATAAACACGAGCAAAGCTCACGTTTATCTTACGAAAGTTTCAAATTCTCTTTGACGCGTCACTAGTGAGCAGCCACCGGTAGTCTACCGTAGTTATTTTTGCTACGAAATTCCTCCGAATATATCTGCATCGTCCGCAAAATCTCTACATCTCCCTCTTTCCACTTCGTGACCCGGAGCATCCAATGGTACTTCTTGTATTAGATTACAGCGGAATTGGGGATTCGATAGCCGCTACCGGATACCGGAAAGCCGGCCAAGCCTTTCGAAAGATTCGGCGACAATTAGTCTCGGAAATCTGTAACGAACGCTGTTTTTCGAGACACGTACAATCCACACTACGTTCCCTTTACATAACTGATATCTATTCCAAGCTCGTTCGTTGGTATTTAGACGATGCTTGTATTGCAGCCTGCTGGTGAAGATTCGATTTCGATCGTCACGCCGCGTCGGGCAGTAACAAATCGTGCCAGTTTTCCAAAAAACCTTGCAGATACATAGTTTCACGTCTAAAAATGTTTGATCGTGTACTTTTTTTATATATATGTGTATAAGTATATAGATACTTCCCAGTATCTTACGTAGCCTGGCAATGTGACCAAAAATGTTCGAAACAAACTGGGACTTTGCCCTTGTTTTCTAAACAACCGTGTGACTTGTGTAGTTACTTATATGTTCGTGTTATCTATTTTAGCGCTAACTGTAAAACAATGTCCTGCCTGTAAAAACTTTTGGCTACGTTTTCATGTTGCAACGAACTTTTTCAAATCTCAAACGGTATTCTTCAAAATTCGAAACAATGAAATTGACAAACATTGAAATTTCATTTTCAAATAAAATACATACTTGAACTCTGATTCTTTTGTTTAGACTTTAAACGAATGAAAGTAATAGCAATGTAATGATTATGTCTCTTAGAAGAAATTGTGAGTAAGTACATATCGTAAATAAAGTACATACGTGAATTCTGGTTGTTTTATTTAGATCTCGGAAGAACGAAAGCGATAGCAATGTAAAGGTTATATTTCCTAGAGGCAATTGTAAGTAGGTACATATTTCGAGATTTAATATTGATAAAGGAGCAGACAAAACGTTTCTCGGTTCTGAGTCTACCGTTTAATACGGATAACATCGCTAATGTCGTAGTCGATAATAATCATTTGGAACGAATGTTACCAACGACCGCTTGAAAAATCAATTACTAGATACACAATTGTTGATATTTACAATATATTCGATCGATTTCGTAATCACATGTTATCGACGTCGACTTTTCCTTTTATAGCAAATCTGAAGCTCTGTTAAGGTACATGGCATTCTCAAGGAAATAAAGCACAAGGCGGAAGCAAAACAAATTTTTGTTCATTCGCCATGTAGTATAGAGAAAAAGATAGCAAAACGTAGATAAGTTAATGGCGCAGGCGGAATATGTTTCTTATCGTTTCACGTTTCAAGCAAATATTTGAATATTCCTTAAATTGTACGATAAACGAATCGTCCGATAATAAAATAAACGGGAGTTTTTTGATGTTTTTATGATAAACGTGAAAAGTTATTAGGAAAAACAAAATAAATAAAATAGAATACTTTATTCTTTCAGTAAAACAGATAAAATATACGATATAGTTTTATCCTAGTACGAATATCGTTTGTAATTTATACGCTCCTCAATGTCAGATAATATTGCTTAGCGTAAAATATGCGGGCACGTGAATTCTCATTCGTTCCCGTCATCGCCGAAAATTTTCAGATAGTAACACATATCATACGTTATTTTGTAAGTTGTAAATTGTAATAAACCTTGACGCGTGTATGTTATGACAAGTTCGTACGTCGAAACGCGATAAACTTCAAACCTATACCACGTGTATTTCTTTCTCTATAAAGTACCACGTACTATTATTAAAAAATTGATTGAAATCAAAACTGAAGAGAAAATTAATCAAAATTAAAAACTCCTCGGTTTTCTATACTGCTTCAACACGATCCGTTCGTAGGTACGTATTTCGATTTTTCGAAGAATCCAAGATAAACTTTTGCTTCTCTGTTTCGCTCGTGAAATAAATCATCTCCTGGGTCACGAAATTTCTGAGTTTACAGGACGAAAATGCGAAGCGTGACAATCACAGCGACGAGCACCTACCTTCGCGTTCGAACGCAAGGCACGCGGGTTTCTTGGGTGGCGAAACACACTGGACTCGGAAAAGCGAAAGCATCAGAGAACCAGCGAGAACCACCCCCTACCTCTCGGAAGAGCCGTCGAATCGTTCTCCTTTCCTCTTTTGACTTGTTAGTTATTTTCGACCCCCGTTCTCCACCAATCTCTTAACATTCAACACCGACAACGCTCCTGGCAAACGTAGGAAACTGTTTTGCGTTTCCTGAAATTCTCTTTTTTCGAAATTGTTGACCATTCTCCAACAGACTTTGTTACTTACTGTTGCAATCAAACGCATGGATAAGGACGATCTTCTTTTGAAATGGCGCACATGTATCTCCTGATAATATTTTCTTCGTGTAATTTGTTTAATATATTCGATGTTATATGATTTGCTTCTTGTTCCTTTTAGTGAACGGGCATGTAAAAATTGATATCTTCTGCCTGAAATATACCATATGAAATACAGACGTATGCTTACAATAGAAATTTCATATTTATATCACAGAGAAAACGGAAGCTTATTTTTAGATATCTACACATTTCCTCGCTGGTATTTTTAGGAAAGCTCTGTAAAGTATAGCGGATAAGAGATTTTTTGCGTACTTGTAAAAAATTCGTGAAAATCTTAGCTTTTCTGACGAAAAATATCTCGATTAGATTATAACTAAATTATAAAATTTAACTCTATACTCTAGAATTAAATTATAAAATTATTTCAGAGATCACATTCTATGATTAGTATCGATTGGTATGCAACTTTGCAATTTTAGTTAATTGTATTTAATTTTACAAAATATCATATGAATACAAAACTCGAAATTTTCTATTTGACAACACCAATGCAATACTATAAAAAATAATTTATTTATTTTTTATGAAATTTCCTTTTTCTAAAGAATCTAAAGATTTTATAAGAGAACAGCAATTTAACTATTTATATGATCTTACAGGTATACTGATGTAATATCTTGCTTGATAAGTAGCAAGTAATTCCTCAAGTAAATCATTAATAAATATGTAAAATTTTATATATTAATCATGTTCAGTATGTTTCAAATGTATAAACAATTTTGCAAACAATTTTACAGAAAAATTTGTAAATATGTGTAAAATATAATATCTAAATGTTCACATTATGTACGACATTTAATTTTTTACCAAGAGAGTCAGATAACTAAAATATCCATAACTAAAATGCAATAATACTGTTATATGCGTTAAAAGCGGTAACACAGAAATTGCGTCATACTTCATGTATAACAACGATAATTTTCCATGTTAAAAGCGTTTCATTCTATTATTCGCAATAATGCGAAAAAGAAAAAAAGAATCAAACGTACCTGTTGTTACACATACCTCTGAACGGTCGATACTTCACCAAAGCTTGTCTGAATAAAGTCGATTACAAAGCCCGTTTCTTCGGTCAGTATTACGACATAATAAGAATTACTAAATATGTTTATCCTTCTTTTCATCATCGCAATCAATAACAACGAATAAACTGCTACAATTATCAACAGTCCGATACAAAAAAAGGAACATGGAATAATTTCCTATAGACTTATATACAAAGGAATTCGAATATGCCACAGTGTGATAGCGAATGAAAGATCATTTCCCGCCGTTGGGAAGAATGGAAAATCAATAATAGTTACCGGCCTTACCGACTTTGCGATGATGAAGACCCTGAACGGTACAGCTTCTCTTTCATACTTAACCATCTTTCTCTTTCAGGCGCGTAGAAAGTTCACCACTGCATTCTCCATGTTGCTAAACTACAGCGCCGCACGTCCGCCATTGGTTAACCGTCGCTGCCGCCGCCACCGCCACCGCCGCCATTATAGATTCCGTTGTGTGTGACTGAGTCTCATTCTCCAGGGCTTTCCAGGGAAATTTCTGTTTCTCCTCGACGTTCAGCGTGGAATAAACACGGGACGAACGCGCACAAGAGCTTGCAGAACGTCAAAATGAAAACATACAGTAGAAAAAAGGGTGATAGCCCGAGCAACGTAATCATTCATGTGAACGAGCTGTGCCGACTGTGCTTGGCAAAGGAGGAGGAGATGGTGTCGATTTACGACGACGAAACTATCCCATTATCTCTACGAATAATGGCTTGCGTTAATCTAGAGGTGAGTTGGAAGACTTGGCACAACGAGTATACAATAGACTCAAGTTAGAGGAGTGTCGATTGCTTTTCTTTCGTGCGTATATCGAAAGCTTATCGAAAAATAGGAATCTAGTTTATCTCTCTGCGTGAGATTCTCTCTGTCTCTATCTCTCTCTCTTTTACCCCACTCTTCGATTCTGCTTCGTATTTGTGAGAGCATCACCCACACTTCGTCGCAATATACAGGGAATACTTCGTTCCTAATTCTAATGTAACGCTCGACACACTGCGCAAAGCAACTACCGGCTTTACCGAGTTATCGACTTTGCGTTCACGATACGTTGACGCCACCTTCTCTTTCATTACAGGAATCTAGACAAGGCATATCATTGCATTACAGATCGTTTACCCTACGAATTTATAGAAATCTGCAATGTTATAGCCAATGCCATTAGCGTTCTCAGTTTTCACTTTATATCTGGAGAATCATGAACCTTCTGCCTTTTTCCTCCCAGTTCTTTATATCTTGAACAGCGATGAATTTAAATAAGTTAAAATACCCGATATATTTTCACAATATCGTAAACATTTCTTTTCGCTCCATTATAACAAGATTTCCACGTATCTACTATTTTATTTTGGCATCTCAAATATTTGATATTTCTTTATTGTTAGGTTAAAGTAGCTTCCGAAATTCGTACACAATATAATTTTAACGACATCAAAATGTTTGTTAACCTATTTTTGTATTTCTGAAGAAATATAAAATGTAAATACGTCAAAAATATAAGTATTATACAGTAATGTTATTCACATTCGCGTTATTATTTTATATAGAGTAATGAGTAATAAAAATCTCACCTGCATTATAATTCAGTTCTTATAATTTTATATATAAAGAATTGAGTAATTGATTAATGAATTGATTAATGTTTGTTATATTGTAGGTATATGAAGAAGATGGTCTTCCAAATATGATTTGTTATCCATGCAAATATCAATTAGAAAAGTCCTACCAGTTTAAGAAAAAATGTGAAGCTGCTGATGCTAAACTTCGTAAGCACATGAAATTGATTCAACAATTAACTGGTCAAGGCGAAGAAGGAGAAAATCAGGATAGCAACAGGGAAGAACTAAAGGATTCTTCCAGTGGAAAATCGAAACAAGTTAAACAGCTTTTAGCTGATTTAGTATCAAGTAAAGGTGACAGTGGACAAACAGATGGAGATCCAATTGAAGTAACGGAAGAAGAACTTGTTGGTGGTTACATCCTAGGTACTAGGATTACATATCAAATTTACATATTAAAAAACATTTGCTATTAGGATTTAATTCTTATATGATTCTGTTTTAAAGTTTATTAAAATATTTTACTTTATCAAATATAGGTATGAATTCAGAAAACTTAGAGATGGAAGAAACAATGTCGGAAGATCCAGAAAATATTACATTAGTACCTGCGGAGGAACGTACTGCAAAAGCACGTTGCACAATACGTACAACACGTATTAAGCAAGAACAGGAATCTGAAGATGAAGCGGAAGAAGTACAAAGAGCAATTGCAAATGCTGACCACAAAAATGTTTATATGATGGAAGTTACGAGTAACAGTTCAGGTCAAGGAGAATCCTTAAAATTACAACCTATCGGAGATACCATGGGTAAATAGTACATATGATTTCCCAACATGTAATGTTAGTATTTATACAAATTTCTAAGATATTTTGTTTCGTGTAGTTGAAACTAGTGAAGAGTTAAAAGTGTTTCAATGCGATAAATGTCCAAAAGCATTTACCCGAAGAATAATGTTGAAAAGTCATCAGTCTGTTCACTCTACACAAAGAGGTTTTACATGCCAAGCTTGTGAAAAATGGTTCCCTACTAGATCAGCTTTGGTCAGACACGAACGTACTCATACAGGTAATGAAAAAAATTATTAAAAGATTAAATAAAAATGAACATCCAATTTTTAACTTTCAAAGTTATATTTTATATATTTCATATAGGTGAAAAACCGTTTGGTTGTAACATTTGTCATCGTGCCTTCGCACAGAAAGAAATTTTACTTCGACATCTCATGACTCATTCTGGTCAAAAACCATTCCAATGCCAACATTGTGACAAGAGCTTTACTCAACGAGAAGCGTTGAAGGTACATATGAGAAGACATCAAAAGTTGGATCCAAATGATATACAGTTACACCATTGCCAACTTTGTCCTAAAGCCTTTTGTCATGCATCTGGACTTAGCAGACATTTAGTTACACATACTGGCAGAACATACAAGTGTGTAGAATGTGAAAAATCTTTCACTGATAAAAGTTCGTTGTTAAGGCACAGTCGTATCCATGCACCCAAAAAAATAATAACAAATTAAATTTCCCCTACGAATTGCATATCCTATTGTTTACAAAATCAGTCGCCATTAAATTAAAAAAACATTTCTGTAGAATTTTTTTTAATCATGTATGATAATAGCTTTCTTATTTCTTACTGTTAGTACAATATATTAAGTATATTGTAACTGATACTTAGCACTAATTCATTTAATAATTCCAACTATATTTCTATCTAGTTATGTTAAAACTATTTGATTGGAGTATATTGAATGATTCATTAATAGTATCGCTTACATGTTATTTTTAAATACATTAAATGCAAAATTGCAACATATTTTTATTTTATTAAATATGCAATGGAACTTGTACATCTTTCGATCTGATATACACTACACATTGTTATAATATTTCAGTAAGTTATATTTTATTAAAATGTAGATCAGTATTCTAGCAAAACATTTTTTTTATAAAAAATTTGTTCCTTATACATATTTTCATGACATTTATATTGTATACAATTCTATGTATTTCTATGTATATAACTTTAATTATAAGAATATAATTAAATATCTTACGTCTTTCCATATTGTTTTGATCATTCCCAATTAAATTTGTAAAATAATAAAAATTGTACATAATATACATTACAATAAAAATTACAATAAAAATATAAAATTAATAATTATATATATTACTAAATACAATACGCATATATATATATATATGTCGGATGAGCACAGAGATTAAGATTGTGGGCGTCAAATGAATCTTCACGGGAATTAGCCATTGATGCAGTACAACACAGGTGTAGTTTATTACAATAATGGGATTGTTAGAGTTCTGACAATTAATCACGGTGAATAGGCACTTGCGACGCTAGTGACAATGGCCTCAGACGCGATACGAATCCACGGTCCACGGGATGACGAACGCCAACGTAATATACAGTAATTCTCGCAATGATTCTCTCGGTAGTTGAATCAGCAAATGTATGTATGTATATATTATTTGTTGATAAATATATTCAACATATACTATATATTAAGTATATACATACATTATGGATAACTAATTAAATTTATGAGAGAAGTAATTAATTAATTTTATGAGAGGAAGAGAGAGTTTGCTTTGCTTACATAATTAATTGTTCAAAAACATATTTTTAGCATCTGTATCTTAGTCTTTAAAAAACAAATATAGTGAACAAATTTTAATTCTTTAACTTTTCCTTATATTTTAGAATATAATAACATGAATATTGTATTATGTTATCTATATAATATATTATAATTTATTTGTTATAGAATTTTTCCACATATTATGT
This sequence comes from Bombus vosnesenskii, assembly GCF_011952255.1. Classification (NCBI taxonomy): domain Eukaryota; kingdom Metazoa; phylum Arthropoda; class Insecta; order Hymenoptera; family Apidae; genus Bombus; species Bombus vosnesenskii. Next base: position 252,447 of record NW_022884333.1, read on the forward strand.
TTATAAAATGCACATATAATGCCACATAGAATGCTCATAAAATGCTCAATTTATGACAGAAACACAAATTACTCTTTTTTAATATTCAATACTTTGTCATTTATGCAAAACTATTCATCTACAAGATCTATTATAATAAATTATCACATATCTGTAATTCCTAAATGAGATTATAATTTGTCATGAAAAGTTTATCTGCTTTTTAGACAGAGTGTATTGAAATGTTAGTTATAACAATAGTTAGCTAATAATTAATACAGTATATTAGTAAGGATTTATCCAAGTTCTATTTTTATACAATTTCCAAATATGTAGCATCGTATAATACATATGTAATAAAATGAAGAATATATATTATGTAAATTACTATATTTGTAATGAATTTTGCTATAACTACGCTATGTATTAATATATTTTTAATTCTTTGAATATTGCAAAATCATACATAACTTTTTATATATTGGAGAATAGTAATATGCGAGCTACATCTAAAAGATAAAAATTTCGTTTTATATTTTTTATGTTATCATCGAAAAAGACAAATATTGGTGAAAATGTAGAAGTTATTTATTAATTTTTCTGATTACAATTACTTGCAATTTGCTGCGAAATAGAGCTCTAATTTAAGAATCTTTGACTAAACATAGTTTTACGTGTACTTATTAAATTATAGAATATCATTATGAGGAAGTGCAAAGGGAATTGTTAACCTGTAAATTGTTTATAACAAAAAATGAATGACAGCATTTAGCATTTTATTAAAAAATCTTTTTTATTATGATTTGCATATAATGATCTTGTGTATCTTTACACTGCCAATACCATTACACGATAGATCGTTACATCAATCTAATGGAACGAATTTACTAAATTTCATTTACATTTTTGTTGATTTAAAATACAATAGTGTTATAGATCTTCACACTACAACTTGGAAAAATCGTATAATTTTCGAGCTCCGCTACGCAACCTGTACTAGACCTCCATAAAATAAGGTCTAACATTTGATTTTGCATCATTTGCTATACAGTTGCAAGATCGATAATATTTATTATAATTATCTATTCAAACGAAGCAAAGAGGGAAAATGCATGTATGTATATATATAAATATATAAGAGATAGTAGTATCGCAATTACCTAAGTTCAAACGAAATTGAAAAATTTGTAGTGCTTTAATTAAGATTTAAATAAATGCGATATTATTAACTCCTCGTCAATATTATATTGAATTATGTCATGAAAGTTTTAAACAATATGAAAAGAAACTTCGTTTATAATTGGTCACTTTAATTGCTTCGTTTCCCCACTTTGCTAAAAGTTAATGTACATAGTTATTACCATTTTATATTTGCACTCGAACGATAAATAATTCTAATGAACAAACGTACATGAAAGCATAGTTACTATTAACAAGACTTGCTAGAATAGATGAACACAAGGTATTAAAATGTTACGTTAGTATTTTAAAAGCAAATTGGTCTTTCATGTACATTTATACACAGGACTAAAACATTGCTAAAAATTTGAGATATTTTTATCTCAAATGTTTGTTTACAGGCACGCCCTGGCCTGATGTTGCCAATTTATACATTTTCCAAATACAGAATGTTTATCATTCCAAGTATTATTGTTCTTTTACCATTTTAACTTCCAACACACTGCTTACAAGCCATGGTAATGAGTTGTATCATTGGTAAATAAACAATCTCACGTGACTGTTACAAGTACACGTGTAAGTAACAGACTCATACAGGCTTAGTTCACCTTTCCCTTTGCCGATAGTTTCATTATATCTAATGTTTGATAAACATCAACTCAGTTTGCGAATAGTAAGAAAAAAAAATTGCTCTTGCCTATATGCTGGATCAAAAAAATTTGTACTATATCGCGTAATACCAAGAACTCCATGATGTGGAAAAATCTAATGTCATTTTTCCGGCTAGTACTAAATTGGCAAAAGGAATTGATGGACTTGGCGAAATAATGCGGAGGTTGGAAAATCTCGGAAAACATTTACGAGATATATGATTATTGAGAACGACTTGATAGACGTTTTACAATAAGAAACGTCAAACTGATTTAGGATCTATGCTCTCATCAATCGAGAATTAGAGTTTTTGGTTGTTCCCAAGTGAATCCTTCTCGGCCAAAATGTCCATAAGTACTAGTTTGCTGATAAATGGGGTTACGAAGATTCAGCTCCCTAAGAAATGATTATAATACTATTTATACAACATTCTTGGTTATTTATATTCAAAATATAGTATAAGGTACAAATATTACTTACTTAACGATTTTCCCAGGTCGTAAATCGAAATTTTTATTGACTATACCTAGAAGTTCGTGTTGAGATAATTTAGAAGTACCATAATCAAAAACTGTGATTGAAAGAGGTTCTGCTACTCCAATAGCGTAAGAAACCTAAAAATTCATTGTGAACATGTATGTTTTCATCAAAAAGTAAAATGTAGTAAAGAATAGAATGTTATTTTAATGAATGTTATAATAATAGAGAATAATAATAATCTGTACCTGTACAAGGCATCGTCTGCAAAGACCAGCTTTTACTAAAGATTTAGCAACCCATCTTGCTGCATAAGCGGCAGATCTATCAACTTTTGTGAAATCTTTACCAGAAAATGCACCACCACCATGAGCCCCCCAGCCACCATATGTATCGACTATTATTTTGCGACCAGTTAGACCAGCATCACTCTACAAATAAACAGAGAAGTATTAATATTATTAAAAGCATTTCACGGAAAGTTGATTTAAATTTAATGTAAAAAATTTGTATTTTACCTGTGGGCCACCAATAATAAACAATCCGCAAGGATTAACATGGAAGATCGTTCTATCATCTAGATACCTTGCTGGAATAACTTCTTTGATAACCTTCTCCATGACTGCTTTGCGTAGTTCTTCTAAGCCAATTTTTTCACTATGTTGTAATGATACCACCACTGTGTGAACTCTTATAGGTACGCAGGCACCACGATCCATTACATACTCGCAAGTGACCTATTGTATAATATTAACAGGAAAAAATGTTATCAGAAAAAAAAGATTGTATTTGAGAATATTAATATATCATTTACAAATTATTCTCAGTAATGTTTTTTAACATCATGGCATTCAAGAGTAGCAAATACTATGTGACATCATTGAATAATATTAAATAAACTTTAATGTTAATATAAATCATTTTAACAAATACTTTCAAATTTTACCACATTTGAAGGAGACAATTGTGTAATTTATTAATTAAAGTCATACCTGTGTTTTTGAATCTGGTCTTGCCCACCATAATTCACCACTTCGTCTTAATTCTGCTATTTTTTGGTTTAACTTGTGTGCTAATACAACAGTTAGGGGCATACATTCATCAGTTTCATCCGTTGCATATCCAAACATCAGACCCTAGGAGAAGAATTTAAGTTATTTCAGCTAAAATTTATAAGGTATGGAGTTGAAGCAGGAGAAAGATTTATTGTGCTTTTAATTAACTTGCAATATTATGTAAATTTGTAATACAGGAGATTAAGCATTAATAAAATAATAAAGTGCACACAACATACAGTTAAAAATTATGTGTTAATTTACACTCAGAATTTGTAGGAATTGTAATCTATGATGTATTGAAAATTTTTAAAAATAATATGTGAGGGAGGTGTTATACAGAGCAGAATTACCAAGATATCGAGTCAACTATATTCACTAATTTGTTTAGTAGTTTTTGTTACATTCTTGCTTATAACACATTTTAATGATAACACGAACTTATGGAGATAATAGCTCTAAACTTGACCAAAATAATTAAATACAGATGTAAGATTAGGTTTTGAATAATTGGTCATATATTTCATATTTATTGCAGAATAAAAATGTGGAACTGTAGTATGCAGAAACAAATTTAGATACAGTTATATATAACATAATGCAAATGTTAATGAATATTTCTAACAAAGAAACAATTATAAATAACACTTGAAAATTGTTTGTTATAACAATTGATGAAAGGATAAAAATTGCATTAAAAACTAGCAGAAGATACAAAGAATAAAAAAGAAAATAGAAAGGAAAATTAGATATGGGAGTAAGCTTTAATGGTTTAGACGCCTTCACCAATACTATAATAATATTAATAAGAAACTAATATTTTATGTAACACTATTCTACACACAGGGTGGGAAGAAAGAGGAAAAAAATAAGCTACAGAATACCATTACCAAAACTAAATATGTGCCTACGATAATAATAAGGTAAACAAAACGAGAGTAAGAAAAGGGTAACTAAATATGCATATATTGTTCAGAAAGCTAAGAGGAAGTAACTATATTGGCATTAGATAAGACAGAAAGAAGAACAGAAAATTCAAACGAACAGATCAGAATGCTAATTGACCTGATCTCCTGCGCCGACTTCTTCATCACTACGGTTTTCATGAACTCCTGCTGCAATATTTGGTGATTGGGCGTCAAGCGCCAACAGAACACTGCAAAGCTTGAAGTCAAAACCTGTAGAAATTATACGAATGAGATATAAATATTTGCTACTATGAATATCAATACTCTCATTACACCGATTCGTCACTGTTTTGTATTCCAGTTTACTCTGCTGTTTCAAGATAATAAATTTCCTTGCTTTAAAAAAAGTTAAAAATAAATTTATTCTGACCTATTTAAGTTTAATACCATATACAATTTTTTTCTTTAACCGATATATTGTGTAATTCCAAAACCTAACTAAAATACATAAAATGTATGAAATAGTGTTAATGAAATAGAACATTGTTACATATTTCATAGTGACAATTATTATGATTTTTATGCAGTGATGAATTTCTCTAACCTAGAATCCCTATAATATACAAGTAGAATTTATTTATATATAAATCTTCCAGATAAAATAAATTCTTGTATTATAAAACATGTACTTCCTGTATCTGAATAAACACAGTACTTGTTTGCATACACAGATTCACACATTCACGCATAACACGAGGAAAGTGTATGTTATAAAAACTACAGAATGTATCATAAGAAAGAGGGGAGAGGGTAAAGCAAAAAAAGGAGAATGTTATTGAATTATATGGCTGCTCTGCGGCACGGGCTGAGAATGGGTTATGTACCTGATCACCTGCACCCACGTCCTTCTCTTCCCTGTCCACATGAACACCATCAGCGATATTTGGAGATTGTTGTTCGATTGCCACCAAAAGGTTCAACGTACGCCAATCGAATCCTGCCACGATCATGATATGCTTACGTTACATATTCATACGTGTTCTTTTACTTATTTTTTCCAAAAAATAATGAGCAGGATATTGGTCATCCAATCGATCGAGTCATGGAATTTTCTCTAACACTTTTCTAACGTGTATGTAGCGTAAGGCACATCTCTTTGTTATAAAAAAATGTATATTTATTTAAATTATGCAAATTCATTTTTTAATAATTTAGTAAGTAAAGACAGTAGGTATAATAAAAATCATATTTAGTGTCTGAAGCTTTCGTGCCATGATTCGACCGTGTATTTATAAAATCTGATTCTGGAGAACCAAATGAGGCGAATTTTGTGAGGGATAAGATAATAAAGATATCATTCCGGCCACAGGGCATGTGTACATAGAAGATGAAAATCTTTTATGTTAGCAAGGAAAACTTCAAATGTTTTAGATGTACAGATAAAATAAATTTAATAAAATTTTAGGGAAATGAAAGGGTTTAACAAACATACATCACTGAAAGGAAGAAACACGAAGAACAAATAAGAATATTTGTTACCTTTTGAAGAATCATCATATCCAATGTGCTTAACAGTATCCCGAACAATTTTTTGATAGTCTACCACAGCTTTTGATGTAATTTCTCCACATAACAGTATCATTCCTGTTTTTGTCACAGTCTCTGAATAATCGAAAAATAACATATAAAAATAAGAATTACAAATGAACATAAACATTTGATGACTGTTAAATAACAGTTTAAACTATAGACATTGTATCAAGTACTAGATCCCTTCAGAGTTCTATGGTTCAAAATTAACTCAAGGTCATACCAACTAGCTTATAAATAGAGGTTATGACACCACTGATTCAATTTATTTGAAAAATTAGGATCATTTTTAGAAAACTCACCACAAGCCACTTTTGCATCAGGATCTTGTTTTAAATGTGCATCTAAAATTGCATCACTTATTTGATCACACATTTTATCTAAAAAAAACGGAGAAAAAAATTAAGTAAACTATAACTATAGAATAGAAGTGATTTTAAATTTATATCTAGCTAACTTTCTCTCGAATTATTGGTATATGTAATTTCTATATAGATGTATGAATTTTGAAACAAATAGATATATATTTCTAGAAACAATTGCATAACCAGAAAATGGAATATATGCTAATTGATTTAAACTTGTTCCGTACATATTTGTAAAATTTTGTTAAGATGTTTGGTCGAACCAATATTGCAAGCCTGGTTTTGTAATAAATCAACCGGAAGTAATATTTAATTACTTTTTGAATGAAAATTCAGATTTTTACTTTAGAATACATAAAATAATATATAGTTGGAAGGACTACAATAATCCAATCAAGACTCATGACTAAAAGAAAATATGTATTAACTACGTTCAGCGCTTGCACGTGTGAAACGATACCCGAGATAACTCGGTATAAAAGAATTAATCGAATTCTGTATATAATTCATAAGTGAATTTAGAAAGCTGTTTAACATATGATTAGAGGAGAAAAAGAATGAAGAATTTAAACGTAAGGGGAGAAATGTGGAAGATATTGAAGATGATAGTGGATTGTGATATTCAGGAGCACATGGCGACGCCGATGTTCTTGCTTCTGCTCTGATAGCAATTGGAAAAATGTGCTCCCGATCTGCTGTTTAAACGCATTGATATTCTGTATTTGGTAGGCATAAAAAAGAGAATCGAAGAAACAAATAAATCGCAACGTAACACCATCCTCGCATTTCGAAGCTTTTAAGGAAAGTAAGAAAGCGCGAAGAAAGGGTAGAATCGCGGCGTGCGCACACGGTATATACATATGTAAGTATGTGTGGTTCGTTCATCGAGTTTCATGGCGGCACACGCGGCTCACCGACATGGAACTCGAGACGAACTAGCACGATGTCGTCCAAAATATACAAGAGTCATGAAACGAACGCATACTTTTTAGGCTACCTACCTGGATGGCCTTCGCCAACGGATTCTGAAGTAAAAAGGAAACTGGTATCCTGTTGTAGCTCGGGCGGCGTGTGCCCGTTAGCGTATCCATTCATGTGATGAGCGGTCTCCGGCATTTTCTTTCTTTTCGTGATCGTGGATACAGCCTTTGGTTTCTTTCGTCTACGCTCAAATGCTTCGGCCACGTGTTGTAACTCTGTTGACACGTTCAGTTTGCCTGACGTCCTTAATAGTTGAAGAAAGCGAGGAATTTCGGTCTTAAGTTCAATCTATACCCTACTTTGGTTTCGCACGAGCCAACCCTACACCAGCACAGTACACAACGTAACAGCTAGGCGAGCGCGGAGTAAATGCACTATGGTACAGTGTAGAAGTAGAAAGTGAAAGAGACTCCCCACCCTCTGGTAGCCGTTATTTATAACTTCGGTACCTTCGTCACTTCGTTCGGCTAATCTCGAGTCACGTGACACTCGATCATCCAGGAGATGAAATCGGCGCGGAATTCGATTAGATTCGTCTGAAACGTTACTTTCACCGTTCCCGATTCGATGTCTTATCCACGTATTTAATACTTCTGCAAAAAAAAGTATCACGTCCTGCGATAAAATTGTTAATAAATTTGTTTATATTTGCCGACTACTAATAACATTTATATGTAACAAAGTTAAAAACACGAAATGCAAGCGTTTCTCTTAATATTAGAAAAAAAGCAACTCTACTTCAGAAATTATTTAAAAATTATTGTTCCTTATCAATACAGTACAGTATCATAGAGTTTCGTAGATACATTCATGTGCTACATTCTTAAATCGTTATCCTTCTTTTCGTTCGTCACTTTATCTCTTTTTTGTGTGTAATCTTACTATGAATATAATAGATCGAGGCAACAACTCGAAACTTGTTACATCAAACGAAACTGATATAACGAAATTTTCCCGATTTTTATAATCACACATCAATGGTCTTGCCACTGATAGTATACTTGTGTAAATTCGTAATCTCCCATACGGATTATTATATTAATCAAGTGAAAAGTATTCGTCACCTTGTTAATATAACGTTTCGAGTCTTCGGAAAATCGGTGATATGTGATTCGTTCGAATGGAAAACTTTCAAAGTATAACGGGATAATTGTATATTGAACTTTGAGCTATGAGTTGAGGTCGACTTGAATTATTATCAAGCTGCAGTAAATACGCTTTGTGTGTTTCCTTCGAAAGAACAGAATTTATACTGAGTAGATGTTACGTATCAGCTAGTTTTATATATCGTAGAATCTCCCTCCATGATTGGGAAATGCTCGAGTGGGGTTTAAGCATTCACATGGTAATACATGTCGCAGAATATAAGTGTATAGGTTAATTGTGCAAGTCGTCAAAGAAACTGTAGGATAAAATAACAAACCGATAAGAAATTTTATATTGTTAATTCTGCTAATACACATTTCAACAAAACGAGAGCTTTGCGCATAATTAATGAGAGCGGGTAGTAAAAACGAAAAAAGTAGTTCACAAGAAACGATCAGTGAAAAATGACCGATCATGTATCTGGGTTGATCATTCTTGAAGCTTGTCTTGTCAATAAAGTGCAATAGAAGACGAAGACGAGTGTATTTTATGTATTCCAATGTAGGTATATTTCTACAATTTTTCGATAATTTCATCAACTTGATTTAATAATCTCATAAGAGAGTTTTTCTTAGAAAGTAATAGTAAGATAGTGTCTGAGATAATTTAATATTGAAAATGTACAAGCGTGGAAAGAATGATAAATAAATTTTGTGTATTATAGGTTATAATTACATCATATGACTTTTATGTAATTCTGAATCTCCTTTTGTATCAAATTGCCTTGTATATAATTAATCTTCGGTTTAAAAAGTATAGTAAAGCCAAAGCGAATTAGTTTATGTTCATAAAATTAATTAAAATTTAATAAATGTAAATAAAATTTTCTTCTGCTTCTCAAAAGAACTTGATTTTGCTTTTTCATTAACAAATGAATAAATATTTTATAATAATAATTTAGATCCTTTCTATGGTATTAGATTTAATCGTTTTCCTAAATATATATTTACATTATATTATATTATATTACATTGTATTATATATTACTACCGTTTATATATTATTGCTTGTAAAACTTATTTTATCAGCCCTTGTATATTGAGTTTCAAGAAATTTATTATTCGAAATAATTCTTCTTTAAATTGAAGATCAAATTAGGTCTTGGAATAAAATAATCTGGGATTTAGGTACGCGTCATTTCATAATGGTAGATTATTTTCTCAAAACAATTAAGGTGGAAGCTATATATGTAGTGAGATCGTAAGCTTATGCGGTTGAAGACCGAACATATACGTAAGTTGTGGCATGTTAGGGGAGATAAGGAGATCGAGCTTTGTTCAGGGCCGTACCGTATCAACTCAGAACTGCATCTTTCTTTAAAGTAGGTACGTCGGCGCGGCACAGCGGTAAATAATTTTCTGGCAACCCTGGTCACGGGGTGCGCACGGCCCTGAGTGCGGTTAGATCAATCGATATAACCGTTTAATGCTTTAATTGATTTCCTCATTTCATACATATATCGCTTTCAGCTACGATACTTTTGTTCCTTCTACCTGAATCGGTTATCGTTTGATAGAATAAAAGGAAAAAATATGTACTATAGTTTTATGTTATTGTATTATATATATAATTATTACATACTACCTACGTACATACCCAGTGCGACTATGGTTTTTAATACTCATTCGTTGGATTAACACAATATTAAAATGAATAAATATTTTGCAACCAAAACAGTTCCTACACATCACGTTTTTACATCCTATTTTCATATCTTTAGGATAAAATCTATTACAATATAAAACATATGTATCTATTTATATATAATTACTACTTATCAAGTATCGGATACCTATCAAGTTTTTATTAATTCATTATACTAAACTCTCTATTAAAATTTAGAATGATTAAAGATATCTATAATTTCTATAGTCATAATTTTTTCAAAAAGTTGTACATATCTAGTATTAACTTAGTAATTATGAATTGACTGCATGTTTTCTTAATTTTATGCAAATTAAACTATCAATGTAAAGCAATAAACAGTGTTCTATTAAAAAATATATTATTTACAAATACATATAACATATTTTCAGTATAATTTACGTTTGTAATACAGTTACTTCACCAAATAGATATAATTCACTAAGTAGCATATGTTTATTCAATTCAACTTCTTTTTATCTGAATTCTACGTGTCTCTATTGTGATTCAATATGTACGCATATGTAACTACAATGAGTAAATGTTTTTCACTTGTGATTTTTCTTTAGGTAAGGAACGTGTGTGTAATTTCATTCTGTGCGTGCGCAATGATTCTTTTTAGTCAAAAACGTGGTTATGTGTAATCATTTCAGAGCGAGAACCAAGAACACGTTCGAAATCGTAGAGCAGCCTGATACAATGTCACTGACACAGCTGAATGCGAGATACGCATAAATTGTGAGTAAGCATTCTTTTTGCAATTATCTCTTCTATTTTACGATTAAAGCAGTAATTAAATCAAGTCATTTTTGAAATTTAACACCTGTGTTGTAACTTTCTCCTATGAAAACGGTTCTTCATTTGTCGCGTGTATTTGTATTGCAATACTTTATTGTAATTTTTTACTTTATAGCAAGGCGAATTTTTCATCTAAGTTTCATCTCTAATATCTTATTCTAGGGATCAAAATTTTATTTCGTAAAGCACAACAAAAATCCTCAACCACATCCTCAAACATTTCAATTTTGCAACTTATAAAAAAGCCTTGTAATTAAAATTTCGTTTCATTTTAAATAAGCGCTATAAAACAGTTGTGTTATTAAGATTTTCTTGAATTTATTATTTTTACGATCTTTTTTATTTTAATTATATTAGGAAAATTTTGTCAAAAAGTTTCATAGCTGTTGCAAATATTGCAGATAAGTTATATTCTCAATTAAATAAATCGACTTAGGTAATCGTATTTTTTGTACAATTAATTTATTTGATTTTATTAGATCGTTTAAACATAATCTTTATTGTAGCTATTACAATTAACATATCTGAGAGAATATTTACTAATATTGTAGTATTGAGGAAAAACCGTTGGGGAAATTTCGATGAACTACAAGTAGAAAACAATAAAAGTGCTGACAAGCCTGGAAGGATGGGAAATCCTGATGGGCCATATGCTAACTAGTGGGCAATATGCTAAGTAACTAGTCACTAGTCACTAGTTAATAATCAATAGTCACTAGTCAATAGTTACTAGTCAATAGTCAATAGTCAATAATCAATAGTCAATAGTCAATAGTCAATAGTCAATAGTTGTAGTTAGAGTTACGACTAAATTGTGACTAGTTGCAGTTGCGAGGAAGCTGCGAGTAGTTGTAGGTCAATCGTTATTCATGAGTTATGAATTGTTAGTTGTAAGTTGTAAGTTGTAAGTTGTAAGTTGTAAGTTGTAAGTTGTAAGTTGTAAGTTGTAAGTTGTAAGTTGTAAGTTGTAAGTTGTAAGTTGTAAGTTGTAAGTTGTAAGTTGTAAGTTGTAAGTTGTAAGTTGTAAGTTGTAAGCTGTAAGTTGTAAGTTGATTTGTGAACTAAGAATTTAGTTGTCTTTAGTTATATCACATTACTACATTAAATTCTAATTAAATAGTTATAGTTCTCTGTTTCAATCGCAATAAATAAATCTATATAATAAATAAAGACCACTATAGTCCTGATATCTATAATATTTTCAACGTATTTTTAATATGCTACTTTTGTTGAGAATTTAATATTATCCTCAGTTTACGATACGGACACATTTACTATCTTTTGGGAAGTAGGAGTTTTTCAGATTGCACATTATAAAGTTTGCAATTTGGACTACGTCGACAAGTTAATTAGCATCTTAAGCGCTTGACGGATCCACTCAACAGCAAGCGACATGTCATAAACTTCGATACCAGATGAGATAGACCACCGCCAATGGAACGTTACGCTATGCACCCTTGATCAGATACGCACAAGACGCATCACGTGTGAGACGCCTACGAGTACAAGCATATTCAACACACTTTCGCTTACGCTTCTTACTCTTACGTTTATACTAAATACTTTAAATAAACATACAAATCACAAGCATACTAGAAAAACAGTTGCAACTTGACTGATCGTCAAGTTGGGAGGTCGTAAAAACTTCATTTCACTCTTATGAGAATTTAACACATCGAACCGGATAACATTAATTTTGACGTAAATTACTAATTTTAGAAACTACGAAGGTAATTATTCGTTTACTTTCTTTTGTTGTTTTTTTTTACTAAGGAAGTATTCATTTCTCATACTTGATGTAATTCAAAATTTGTATATAGTTACTTACTCTGATTGGAAACATGTTATTTAAAATACGAAACGAAATAGTGTATATTGTAAGATAACGTGTATGATTCAGTAGCTGATTTTACTTTGAAAAGTTTACATAACATGGGATAAACAAATTTGTAAAAACACTAATTATAAGGTAGCACATACTTGTTACCAGCGAAATTAATTGCAATCTGAATTGTAATGGCACGAAATGAAAGTATACTTATTATTTCTTTAACGATAATTTATTTTGGAAAAATATTTAACAAGGTAGTTATCTGCAATTCAGTGTTGCAATATTGATAATCAAGAGAAGTTAAAATTATTCTCTAACTTCAAGTTACATATCAAAGTGAAAAATTATAAAAGCATACACTAGTTCAAGATAAAGGAATCAAAATGGGTGTATTAATTATTATCTTCTACTAAAATAAAAAGGCTTAATCGACAAAGGAACGATACTGAAATGATTACTTAAGATTTAAATAATTAATTGCGAAGGAGTTTAAAATTGAAGTTAATTCATTTGTTCCTTAGGTCATTTACGACCAAATCGTATTTTTCTATTAGAAAATCTTTTAAATTTGAGAAAAATAAGAAATAATACTAAAGATGTCTCACAGTTTTTAAATGTTAAAACTCCTTTTCCAGTTGTAACGAAAGCAATGTCGAGATATTGAAAAATAAAAATTACTGTAGGGTTAAATTTTTTAATCTATAGATTAACAACTCATTTTAGGATTTTACTATTTTACTAGAACTATGATAATTCTTCCACAGAAACTGTTCACGTGCTTATCTATGACTATGCTTATATATACGTTTTGAAATACATACATTTATGTATATAGGTAAATGTTGTGTAATCACTTCAAAGTACGTAATGATAATTCGTTATCTACTTGTGTCCACCTTTTTATTTCTTTCTCCATTTAAGAACATTTCTAAACATTCGATTAGTCATCAAAGGATGTTAAGATTATCTTGAAGGACGAATTAACAAAGATAAGGATACGGATTAGTAACTTATCTTAGTTCACTCGTATACTCAATGATAACTAACATTAACTGGCAGAAAAAGAAAGAGATGGTATCCCATTGGGGGTAGCCATCCACATGCTATATTGCTATATCACTAAGCTATAATATTTTATCAAATGTCCTACTGGACAAATTGTAAAATGTAAATAAATAAATAATAAAAAAAAAGAAAAAGAAATATAAAATTATATGAAGTTATTATAATTATGTATACTTAGGTAACTATTAAAATTCACTTTTCTTTTTAAACCGAGTATTTCTTCTCTTAAAATACTCGTCGTGAAGCGTGTAAAAAATGAACCTGATATTTTATAAATAACGTTAGCAAAAACTTATCTTTATCTTTGTATCTTTTTTCCTTTTAATATAATAATATCGGTCGTTTACGTTGATTGTATGGTTCACCGAGTGTGAATTAAGCACGTGCTTTTCTGACGCAATTTTTATATCACATGAAAGATATTCATGAGGCAATGAATCGTTACAAAAATAACCAATTTAAACAATTCTCATAGGTATGCTTTAATGTTTAATTATCAGTTTTTAGTATAATCGTTAATGCGCGCATTTTCATGTACAATACTTTTAGGAAATATACAGGTGCAAAAATATACTTGATATTAGAAATATAATATTCATTATACGAATAGTACTAAATAGGTGAAGCAAGGCTCTGTTTTTTTATTCCTTTAATTGTATTTGTAAAAATATAAATCGCCGTAATTCGTAAAAATGCATAAACATCAGTAGTTTACTAATCATCATAGGTATGCAAAAATATTGTTCACATATCGTAAGTATTGCTCACTCTGTTACGATTCATCACGATATTGTTAACTTTATTTTCTCACATTATATTTCATGTATATGTTGCGTCACATTATTTATTATTTATGGTTATTAATGGTAGAATGTAGAGTTTTGACGAAGATTAAAAAATCGTACATTCGCATGTTTTGTAACTACAAGTATTAGTAAAAAGTGTGTAAACAAGATATGGAAACGTAATATCTATCTGTTGTTGTCAGTTGTACGTTTACTAGGAATTTAAAATAGGAAGAAAGTCATAATTTTATTCAGAGAATTTGGATAAATGTAAATTCATTGCTGCTTCTCGATAAAGACAATTACGTATATTTATCCTTATGATCCAAGTTAATATCTATGTAAATCTATATTTTAAATTACTTATATTGTCCCTTTATTTACAAATTAATATTTTCAAGGGCAATTGACGATACTAACTGTTCGCCGAATGGATTTATTCTCATATTTGTCTCTTTAATCCGCCGTCTAGCCCTATAAAAAAAGACAAACCTGTTTGCTAAATACTTGTCTAAAGTATTCAAACCCCATTACTCCAAAGCTGCCGCAGACGTTACTGAATACCTGCACACTCCCTTCCAAATGTCCCCTCCTATTGAACCCTTCACTTCTGCAGAGATTATAGAATCAATCAGTCGCCTAAATCCCAAGAAAGCAACAGGGCACGACCTAATAGGCAATAAAGCAATCAAGGAACTTCCCATAAAAGGGATTGCACTCATCACATCGATTTTTAACGCTATCCTTCGCCTTGAACACTATCCTAAGGTTTGGAAAATCTCACTGATTACTCTCATCCCTGAACCCGGCAAACCGATATACGAAACTAGCTCCTATCGCCCAATCAGTCTTCTACCTACCCAGTCTAAACTATTCGAGAAGATGCTCACGAATCGACTCCTTTCACTCCTAGAAGACTTGAAAACACTCCCAGATCACCAATTTGGCTTTCGAAAACAACATTCAACAGTAGAGCAAATCCATCGCATAACCCACATGATCAGTTAAACCCTTGAAAAGAAAAAATATTGCTCAGCGATATTCCTAGACATCCAACAGGCATTCGACAAAGTATGGCATGAAGGGCTACTATACAAGCTTAAAAAGATCCTACCTCACCCCTACTACTCCATCCTAAAATCCTATCTAACCAATAGACGATTCATGGTTAAATGCCTTGACGCCACTTCCGCAACATTCCCAACAGAATCCGGCATACCCCAAGGTAGTGTCCTCGGACCCCTACTGTACTCCATCTACACTGCCGACTTACCTGTATCAAACGAGATAACAATAGCAACATTTGCTAACGACACAGCGCTATTAGCTACCCACGCAGACTCGGTAATTGCCTCATCCACTCTCCAGCGATGTCTCGACTCCATGGAAAAGTGGTTTCATAAATGGGGCTTCAAAATTAACGAAAAAAAATCCTCACATGTAACCTTCACGCTCCGAAAACAAACCTGCCCCCAGGTCACCATTAACAACACAATAATTCCTAGTAAGGACTCAATCAGATACCTGAGCATGACCCTGGACAGGAGGCTAACTTGGAAAAATCACATCACAGACAAAACAAAGCAACTCAAGGACAAACTCAAGAAATTCTATTGGCTCACTGGCCGACGCTCCAACCTAAGCACACAGAACAAAATTAGCCTCTACAAGACCGTAATAAAACCTGTCTGGACCTACGGAATCCAACTATGGGGAACAGCAAGTAACTCCAACATTGAAATACTTCAACGCTTCCAATCGAAAACGCTAAGATCCCTAATTGATGACCTTGGTATGTAACCTATGAAACAATACATCGCGACCTCAAGATACCCACAGTCAAAGAGGAAATAGCAAAATATAGCGACAGATATAGCAAAAGAATCAACAAACACCGAAACCCCTTAATCACTGTGCTACTTGATACGACGGACCAGATTCGCAGGCTGAAGAGGCATTACCCGCTAGACCTAAACGCTAGATTCAATTACTTATTTAAATTAAGTAATATTCACTTATTTGTAACACTTACTTATAAATTATACTTATCTATAATAAGTACTAACTTATTATAAATAATTAGCGATGTTACTGCGCCACGCCAGAAAAATTACTGAAAATTCTCAACGCGAGAATTGATTGTAATTTTAATAAATAATAAAAGAAAAAAAATATTTCTCTCTTTAAGATAGCTTTGGCTTTAAATTCCAAAGATAAGAAACTTAATTGAATTATCTCATTATAATTATTGTTTAATTTCCACTGTTTTACGATGTAGATAGTTGGCTACTTTAATATTGAGAAATATTTGTTTGATTACTTACTATATTTAGACTTAAACGACTTAAAAAATAAAATATGATAGTGTTTTCTTAGCCTGCGGATCTGGTCCGACGTATTAAGTGATTTAGTAATTAGGGGGTTTCGATGTTTGTTAACTCTTTTGATAAATCTATTACTACATTTTGTTATTTCTTCTTTGACTGTGGGTATCTTGAGGTCGCGATGTATTGCTTCGCTGGTAACCAGGGTGCATCTATTAGGGATCTTAGTGTTTTCGATTGGAAGCGTTGAAGTATTTGAATGTTGGAATTACTTGCTGTACCACATAGTTGGATTTCATAGGTCCAAACAGGTTTTATCACGGTCTTATAGAGGGTAATTTGATTCTGCATGCTTAGGTTGGAACGTCGGCCAATGAGCCAGTAGAATTTTTTAAGTTTAGCCTTGAGTTGCTTCGATTTGTCTGTGATGTGTTGTTTCCATGTTAATCTCCTGTCCAGAGTCATGCTCAGGTATATGACCGTATCCTTGTTAGGAATTGTTATGTTGTTAATGGTCATGGTTGAGGACAGGTTAAATACATTTTGATAAAATATTACAATTCTAGATATTCCTTATTTTGAAATTTATTTTCCACGGAATAATTTTATATCTTTGATTAATTATTAATAATTAAATAAATAATTAATAGTTTGAATATTACTTTATGGAGTTACATATATCATATTCAATTATCTATAGATAATTAAGTGGTTTAATTTCTAGTGGACTATCTTATCTTGATATGATATTTTAACATATTTTGGTATAATAATATATTTTATATACAACTTCATCAGTTTAAATTTGCTTTATTAGGAGCTTTTTCTGTAACTAACTGGTATTAATTTAATCAATTCTAATTAAATACAGTATTGAAAGCAAAAGTGAGTCAAAGAGAAAAAAAGAATTTATAGTTTTTTAACATTGATCGTTATTTATATTTGCAAATTTGAAGGATCTGGAAATGTATAAAAATATGTCGGAAATGGAAGGACATCGGGACCTTTCTTTAGAATGTTCGGAAAAACCCAATACCCCAATCCAGATGTTTACGACAACGACCTTTAAGCAATAAACGAAGAAATAGTTATGCGGGCACTTAAGGTTTATGACGATGGGTTTGGGCTCGAGGTGACATAAGGAGTCATCGAACGTACCCACGGTCACGGGAAGGACGTGTAATAACGGAAGTAGAAAATAGTTGTGCAGCTCTCCTCAAAAACAGAGATTGACTCAAGGAGTGGGAAAAGGACTATATAAGGGCAGTTTCATTTGAATTACGAGTTAGTTAGTTAGTTAGTTAGCTAGTTAGTTAGTTAGTTAGTCAGTTAGTTAGTCAGTTAGTCAGTTAGTCAGTCAGTCAGTTAGTCAGTTAGTCAGTTAGTCAGTTAGTCAGTTAGTCAGTTAGTCAGTTAGTCAGTTAGTCAGTTAGTCAGTTAGTCAGTTAGTCAGTTAGTCAGTTAGTCAGTTAGTCAGTTAGTCAGTTAGTCAGTTAGTCAGTTAGTCAGTTAGTCAGTTAGTCAGTTAGTCAGTTAGTCAGTTAGTCAGTTAGTCAGTTAGTCAGTTAGTCAGTTAGTCAGTTAGTCAGTTAGTCAGTTAGTCAGTTAGTCAGTTAGTCAGTTGGTCAGTTAGTCAGTTAGTCAGTTAGTCAGTTAGTCAGTTAGTCAGTTAGTCAGTTAGTCAGTTAGTCAGTTAGTCAGTTAGTCAGTTAGTCAGTTAGTCAGTTAGTCAGTTAGTCAGTTAGTCAGTTAGTCAGTTAGTCAGTTAGTCAGTTAGTCAGTTAGTCAGTTAGTCAGTTAGTCAGTTAGTCAGTTAGTCAGTTAGTCAGTTAGTCAGTTAGTCAGTTAGTCAGTTAGTCAGTTAGTCAGTTAGTCAGTTAGTCAGTTAGTTAGTTAGTTAGTTAGTTAGTTAGTTAGTTAGTTAGTTAGTTAGTTAGTTAGTTAGTTAGTTAGTTAGTTAGTTAGTTAGTTAGTTAGTTAGTTAGTTAGTTAGTTAGTTAGTTAGTTAGTTAGTTAGTTAGTTAGTTAGTTAATTAGTCGTTGGACGAATTGCTGATTGAGTTATCGAGAGAGTTATCCGAATCGTGTATTACGTTGGCATTCGTCATCCCGTGGACCGTGGATTCGTTGTCGAACCTGAATTCGTTGTCATCGGCATCTCGACCATCCTATCGCCGCTATTACTTGTAGCCTCTTGTAGTACTCACATTTATACCGGTAAACATCGGCTATATCCGCGATGGTAAATTTGAGTAAAGGTTCATCGAACGCCCAAAATTCCAACCATAATCCGACAAATACAAATGATTTTGTGAAAGTTCAAAAAATTTTTTTAGAAATACAATGAAAATAATATAATAATTGCATTACGTTTAACTATATAAATTGGCAAATATAAAATAAAAAATAGGAGTAGAATTTGAACTACGCATGTATTTTAACGTCAGCTCGGATAGTTAAATATTATAAGGGATAATAATCACATGAAATTTCTTTCTTACTGAGAACATTAATTTTTTTGCATTCGTATATTATTGTAGAAGATCATATAAAAAAACATATATTATACGAATCATATATGTATGCACATGCGAAATGTATATATATGTATGTATCTATATCTATACGAAACTGTGGACTGTAGTACATTACTACGTAAAAATACTCTAACATAATGATTTTATGTGATTTCATCATTCTTGAAACTCTGTGACAAATCCATGAAATATTCTCCTTAGTAAAATAAAATAAAAATGGTAATAATCTTATTTCTCATGTAATGCAATGTGATTCATCCGTTACGTTATGTGTAATGATGCAATCAACGTGGTTTGAGCGGTCATTCATTTAAACTGATTTAAAACGGTTGTAGTAATTTTATATTAACTAATATATCCGATCATAACATTATTATTAAAACACTATTGTATTATTTGCAAGAATGACATTTGAGGGAAATGAATAAATTTATACACTTGTCAGTTAATTCCAGAAATAATTTCAAAGCTTATTTTTACTGATACACTTATAAATATGTATGTACATATCGTAAAAGGGAGAAATATCTGTCTAAATTCATCATTGTTATACTTTTTTTCTATTTATACACTAATAGATGCGTTAATTAAAAACACATCAATACTTAGTCATTCAACGTCACCGGTATCATGACGCTATCGACTGACAATAAAATTATGTCAAGTCACGATTGAGATTACAACCGTTTGTGATATTATTACTCATGTTCACTTCAATGTTGCCATATACCCCGATCTCAAATTCTGTTCAGTATTTCTTGTGAAACTATCATTTTTTTTTATTGTTGAGATTAGTTACACGAAAAGAAAAGGAATATTTTATGTTGTTAATTTTAAGAGTGATAGTAAGATATTTCTGTTTTATATGTTTGATATATAATAATTATGCAATATTGATACTTGAAGTAATAATAGTGATAATGGTGATTGAAATTTTATTGTGCAATTCTAGTATGCGAATAATGACAAATGCTAGCGATTGCAAGAATTGCATCTAACTATAATTTATTATTTTACATTCATAAAAATTGCAAATTTTTGTTATGCAAAATAATATGTAATGTTTTACTGTGTGTGCGTGTAACTTTTTTTTTTTAAATGAAATTAATCATGTATTTGTGAAAAATTGAAGGTGCTCGTCATAATAATTATAAACTAGTTTCGGAAAATAATCTGTTATTATTATTATTAATATCATCTTATAAGAGTCAAATATAAAATAAATGAAAAAATAAATATATAAAATTTACAAATCTTCACTACAACACAACTATCACTAAATTCGATTTTGAAGAAGCAGATTATTCCATAAAACAAACTATTAGGAAAGAAATTTAATTTTTGAAAATGTGCACTTCACGTATGTGTATGCATTACATTAATTTTATATTACACTATGAATTATAATATTTAAGAAGTATGAAAGATTATTTCCAATGTTTTAGAAACAATTTATATGATTCTTTTACATTTTACTTTACCTTACTTTCTACCTTATATATTTCATTGAACATTTTTTATCGGAATTTTTTTATTGAAATTTGAAATTTTCACTAGCAATTATCCTCGCAAATTTGCTTATTCATCCATTCATTAAACTCAATTATTGCATTATATTCGTTTTTTATATCGAGGGTTATGCCTATTACATTTATCTTGTGTATGTACCAGCTTGTTAAATTTTTTTACTATCTTAGTTTATTCTTTAAAGCTAAATTTTGCTCCCCTACTTATCTAATAATAAGTATGTACATTGATCTATATCTTATTGTTGGTTTATCACATAAGTTAGTATACAAGGTGAATCACTTAAGAATTTAAGTTGAAATTTTAGTCCCATCGGTAAACATTTCAAGTAAAAGTTGAAGGGTTTTAAAGGGCGTGTGTTTTAATGTCGTTATTTTTTCTGTAGGTAGTCGCGTAAAGGTCACGCGAAGGTCAACATTTTTCAAATGAAATCATATATCTTTTTAGTACAACTACAGGAAAACTAATTATATCAAAACATGGCCCCCTTGAAGCCATTCAACATTTATCTGAAACCTTTTCCGATACAATTAATAGTATCAAAGATATTTCAGCTTAAACTCTTAGGTGACTCAGCCTATATATCAATCTTTTGTGCTTCTCTATTCCTCCATGCAGAAAGCGCTCAACTTCATGCTTCCCTTTATGAAGCTTGTCAGTTCCCATATTTGTTTTTCAGTTGTGTTGTCGTCACTATTTCCAATCATTCCTTATTTCTCAGTGTGGTTGGTCCGGATTCTGTATATACTGTGCAGTCGCTTAGTATGTGTTTTCCATTTACCACGTTCTATTTCTCCGATGTCGCATAGTTGACACGGTTGATTTTCTTTTATTTTACATTTCGTTCCTTGTCCTATCGTTGTTGTTCACCTTAACTTGCCAACTAATTTCACCTGTGTAGTAATTCCTTCTGTCGACTGGGGTGTACTTAAGATTAAGTAGTTTCTTGCTTTCATTATTGTTACGCTCGTGATTCTTCCGTACGTCCCGCTGTAGTGGAGTTTGTTGTTTTGTTTTGTCCTCTTCTTATAGATCTTTCTATATGATGAGTATATATAGTGCATTGGCATTTCTATATCCGATTTGCTGTAGTTTACATCGCAGTTGGGTGTTTCAGTTTCTCTTTTCGTGCTTTTTGCCCCATTATTTCAGTTTTTGGCAACATTTGTCTCTGTTATATTTGATTATTCTTACATTATATAAAATAGAAATTAACGCTGATTATTTAATCGCTCATTCACAAATTATATTTTGATCTTTTAGTGCAAATAATGATGTTTTCTTTGCTCATTTTTCGACTGTTAGGCATTCATGCTATTGTTCTTATAAATTACGAAAATAATACGAAAAATTGTAAATATAATTTTTAGCCATTTGAATGTCTAAAAAAACTTAGATAAGTTTATCTAAGTTTAGCATTCTTAAATGGTAACTTCCTCTTCAATTTTTGATGACTTAAATGTTCCATTAACTGATAAATATTCATGATTAATAACATGGATATGATAATTATTTGATTTCGAAGAGAAATTTGTTTCTTCGGTTTTTTAAAAAATAGTGTGTCTCTGACGGGAATTTGTTACTTTAGATTTAAATGGATCCGTTTTCGGTATGTTTCTGAGTTTTCTAATAATTTGTAAATTGCTTTAAAGCTCCGAAGAAGAATACTTCATGTTCTTTCATATTATAATCGTTTGCCTGTAATACAATCCTTTCCACAGTTCATATCAAAATTTTCGAAAAATATAATAATGAAATTTATGATATAATATATAATAATAACGATATAAACACAATATTATTTATGTTTAATAATACTCTGAGTATCAATTGTCAATTTAAAGATTTAGTTTTTAATCGAATTCGTAATGGTAACCGCAGTATTTTTATATTTTCAAATGGAAATCCAATTTCCGATAAATTACGGGATTTAAAACGACCTTAGTAAGCTAATGCATGTACTACGGAGAGAAAGTTATGGTATTTCATTCTACGCAAGGTGAGCTACTAGTATAAAGCGTGTTAAGATGTTTTCTTCGAAAAGGCTTACTTTTCTTTCTTTTTTTATTTTAATTAAATGGATTGGATTAATCCTTTTAGTACCGAACAATGATATATCATTGCATTATTCTATTTTACCTCTTCTTATTGTTTTATTCTTACTATTTCTATTGCGAGAGAACTTTATCTCAAAATTGAATCTCTCTGCAGAAGCTCTGTGGGAGATATTCCACAAATTATCGAGACTGTGTATACGTCGGTGTCATAGGACAAAAATTCGGCTTCGGAGATTTGGTTGAAACCGTAATCACAGATTTTAGATAACACTGTTTAAAACAGAATATCTCCTTATGTTTCATAAAATAATCTTGCCTCGATAAGGTGAGAGTAAAATTTTTGGTGGGCCTGTGCATAGATCATGTACAATTTGTAATCTGTGCAATATTAGGATTATACTGTGTATGCATTAGTAACTATCAATGCTGAGTAAATTATTTGTATGAATAATAATAATAAGTAAATATTACACATTTTCAATAGCTGGATAGCTATAAATGCTTATAATAGTATTAGAATGTTATTTCTTGTTTCGGAGCAAGTAATCTTCCTGACGCTTACTGCGCATCATGGGATTGTCATTTAGTTTTGTGTCTTGATATTAGAGATTTTGTTATAAATAATTGAGAATACATTATTCTACATCAAATTATGACCAAACGATGATTCTCCTTATTTGCAAATACTGTTTATAAAAGAAAACTGATTTTTCCATTTTTCCTAATGGTTTTGAATAAGTATTATTACTATGATCTTCAACAAATATTGAAATACAATTGGTATTAATTTATTCTTCCTTTATTTCGTAATACGTTCCTTTTTGATTTTTGTAAATATCATTCTTACTTTTTTTTATGATTTTTTCTCAATCCTTGCCAAATTATATCAAATTGGTTTGGTATTCTCCGTTCAGGTACAATTATTTCGGTCGACACTAGAAGGGTTAATCATTCAGGTGGAAGAAATTTCAGATGGACAAATTTCACATCAGGTTTTTGTGACTTGAATGTCAGTTACATGATTTGATAATACCATATTTATTTGAAATATCTTCTTGTTTATTCCATATTGTTAAAAAACTATTTTCTATTTTCTTGAAAGGAAAGAGACGAGACGTTGAAATATGGTGAAAATAAACATATCGTTGAGTAAGAACTATTTCATTATATGTTCATAACGGAATGGAATGTACAATATTGCATGCGAATATCTCTTTTGTCCTTTTAAAATTTATGCAATTAATAAATATTCATTTTTCTTACAAATGCATAACAAGTAATTAAATATTCGTCTCATTTACACGTGTATGTAGCAACATAAAGGGGAAAAACTGAGCATATGGAATTTTTAAGTAAATAATGTTTTATTGTACGTTTGTACGTTTACATATTAACGCTAGATTACCATCATTATTTCTGTTAATAAAAATGTTTTCCATCTGTTTAATTTAGCTCAATACTATACGTACATATAGGGATTCTTCGAAATCATGGACCTCTTTATCTGCTTGTGCTGATAATAATTTAATTAGAGCTATATATGCAGCATCGTGGTCAATATTTTGAATAATTTTTACGTTAATAAAACGATTTTTAAAAAGAGAAACTCTCACCTTTATTTATGAAACCATTGTCAGTGCGGAGGCCGCGGAAATAAGATAACAGTAATATAGTAGGAAGCAAACGTGAAATTATCTATGTTTATAAATATAAACAGAAGCAGAAAAAGAAGTCGGATATCTTGAAACTTACAACTAATACACGTGCAGTAGGCGGATCTTCGAAGAACCAAGCCTTAAACGAAAGAATGTTATTCTTTCTTTTCTACTTACATTTGCATGTAGAATGACAACCCGACTGCTTGTATCATGATTTCGGAGACACGCTGTATGTACATACATATATAATCACACAGATATCCTACCACAGATATAAAGCGCATTTTTTTTTTATCAACATCTTTTGATGAGCGTTTAAAGGTATAAAAACGAAATTAATTTTTGTTTTTTAATGTTTTCTCTGATTTTCGTCTGCATATCTACAAATAATTTTGGCAGTGAGTATTTCTTTATAATTCTAATAATTTCATATTTTAATATTTATTCATTTATAGTTCTACTAAACTATTAGAAATCTCATTAAATTACTATGATTCTCGTAAATTGTTAGATCTGATAAGAACTATTTGATCATTGACAGTTAGCTACCGATTAAGAATTGGAATACTTAGCATTAGTTCGCTTCAAAAATGTCTATTTCAATGGGTGAGAATGTATTTCATATGCAGATATTTGGCCAACAGACCATTTCCTCGATGAGATTTGTATGATGTCTCAAAATACTATACATTTTGTCAAGTATCGAGTATTTTGTTAGTAAAATATATTTTTTATGTATTCTCGTGGAAATTTAACGGGAACAATATAAAAAAGATCGTTTTTATTCATTGAGAACTAAATGTGTACATGTTAACATAAGATAGCCGTATCTTACTTTAAAATTTGAACGATACCAAACGCTTTGTTGAATAGCTTGCTGACTTCTCAACTAGACCGATATACTACTTACTGTACCCAATATTGTGAATGGCGCTCTGTTCTTTGCGTATTTTTGAATGGCACTTTGCCATTGAGAATGGTAGTTCTTAGAAATATATATACGTAGTATTATTTTTTTGTACTTTATAATATTTATCATATTTATTGTACTGTTACATTGTAATTCATAGCAACTGCATGACTTAATACGATTTGATTAAGGATAAAAAAGAAAATAATAATATGCATAATAATTATGACACTAAAATGATGTGTTTTAATGCATTATGTTGCCTTGATGTTTTCTCGAAATATTATTATGTTAAATAAAACTAATCCTTGATATTTGAGGAAATTTCCTTAAAAAAATTCAATAGGAATTAATCTTTTAGTTATTGTTTGTAGAATCATATTTTAATTTTTAGCAACAATTAGAATAGAATATAGGCGTGTTTTTAAAAAATACAAGAATATTTTAATGAACATCTATTTTAACACATTATCTAGTAGCATTTTTTGTTGTTGTGCAATAAAATACTAAAAATTATATGTGTAGATAGGTTACTTACAATTAGTATACAGATAGGTTAAGAAATAAATAAATTGTGATAGAAAATAAAATATTTTATATTTTATAAAAATATTAATGAACGAGAAATGACTTACAAAAAGTATAAATTTATTGTCACTAATTAAAGTTATTATAATTTTTATAAACCTAATATATGAATTCAAAATAATGTCGATAAGTACTTGCTTCGTAAGCTTGAATTGATATTTCTTTACGAACGAATATTTTGTGCATGTTCTAAATTTGTTACATAATATATTCACATCGTGATAACGCAGAATAAAATATTTGAGCATTTTGGAATGCACGATGAAATTGTACAAATACGAAAGAATTATGAACAACCAAAATGTTTGAAGTTTAGAAGCATAACATTTGATTGTGCACGTTTTAAGCTGTTATACTGCAAGAGATTTGTATTTTACGATATTGACAATACAGGTAGTTTTATCACTTTGCTATCACGATCAGAATAAACATTGTTACGTTTCATGTCATGTAGAAGAAAGGAATTGTTTTAACAAGTTGTATAATAACTTTGTCTTACTAATTACAATTTCTATAGGTATATAGTTTTGTTTTCATTGAATTGGTCATTAAATAATATTTAATTCGAATTATCTTATTTGCCAAAAAGAAATTGTTATATATTGTTATATATGTTTGATGAGACAATTTGTTCGAAATACCAAGAATTAATACAAAATTGAAGGGCTTATGTTTATATGAAAGTCAAGAATGTATTTTAAGCAATCTCAGAATACAAAATTACTGGTACGTGAAACAGATTGATGTGCGTAATGAGTTAAAGACCTTGTTCATTCAAAACGTTAACCTTCTTCTTAGAAATACGAGTACAGCCAGCATGGATAGGATAGAGTGCTATAATTTTGAACTGCAATTGCAAAAAATTCCTCTGTTTTTTATATATATTTCTGCTTTTACCATAAATTCTAATAAAATGTTGTTTAGTTCTGGACACAAGACAAATTGTGTATAAATCATCATTTATAAAATTGAATGCTATCATCCAAGTAGCAAAAATAAATTACACAATTCTGTATAAGCTTCTATTCTTTATATGTTCATAAAAAATTTGCAGATGTTATTTTCATCGTCACACGATTCATATTATATGAACATAATTAAATACAAAATCAAACCTAAACAGATTGTTTCACTTTCTAGACTTATTATAACGAATACGAAATTTCTGATATTTTGTATATTTTTGTATGTTATACGCAGTTAAAGAATTTTCATGCTTAAAAATTGCCCATGAATACATGAATACAAGCAGTCTATCAATCATTTAAAGTATTGCTCAACAATTCTGCTCAACCATACGTTCAATTCGCATGCGCTCGTAATTCGTATTTTATTGTCAGTTTACATAATTGGGAATTTATCGGCTGAAGTGAACTGATTGTTTCGAGTTTATCATCAATGTGTGTGATTGCTTTTTTTACAATGTTAACAAGACTTGGCATGTAATCTTAACCGTGGAAACAAAATATAAACTAATAAATCGGTTAAAAAATGATGACATTTTAACTGCATTTGTCAATATGGAGAAATAGGTCAAGGCATTGTAATACGTTGTCATTTCACTATCTTTTTATTCTTACGTTTTAATTATGATTACACGAAGAACCACCAATTATTACTATCAGTAAGAAGACATTAATTGGAAATAAATAAGAGTTTAGGGCGCAAGTGTCTATAAGAAATATCGTTTCTTATTTATGTATTTCGAATTTCTAAGATACAATCAAACGCTAATTCCGTGAAATTTTCAGTTAACAATTAAAAAGAGTGCAAACGAAACTGACAAAGTATAGATGGTAAATGGTCAATACTAATGACTCAGGAAAGAATTTTATTTTTATTGTGACAATCATCAGTTGCACATATCGAAAACATTGCATAACACATTTAACATTTAACATGTTACAGTTTGAACTTAGTTAAACTAGTTAAATTAGAAATTATTTATTGTTAGTACCGATAGACTTTTATTTATTTCGATCACTGTAAAATGCTATAAGACATTAAAATGTTAATAGTCTTTGAAAATGTAGTTTCAGAAAAAAGTAGTTAGTATATTATTCATTAATGAGTACGATGAAGTATTTACATGTTAGCATTTTCAAGGTTACATGCATATGTCGACATGGTATTATTTATGGAATAACGTAATTCATAATGATAGAATTTACAATTACTAACTAACTGTTGTTTTCTTGGTAGAAGTGTTAGACGATGTGATAAGAAATATCTATAAAATATTAGAATACAAAGCATCAAATTATTATTCAGGGTCTTCTTGAGATTAGGAATTATACAAGCACATTGGCAAATAGAATGGAAAGGAAACTATACAATTAATATATGTATTTAAGTAATTACGAATTTTCAACTTATATTCAAATATTTATGTCAATTAATTATTTGCACGATTTCTAGAATGGATGTTTAGTTATTAATTAGAATGAATTTTCTGACTGTAAAATTTAAAAGCTTCACGCAATAAAACTTTATTATTATTAATTAAACTGCAAACTGCAATGCCCATAAAATACTATTTTAGGTTTTACGTGGAGAGTGTCATTCTTACGCGATTATACAAGACTTTTCGCAATATGTATTTTGTAAGTGCTCTTGTAAAATGTAATTAAATGAGAAAGATATGAGTTAATCAGCAAAATGTCTATAAGTTGCTATTATATACTATTTGAAAGTATATAATAAATAATTTCGTATTATTAACCGCAAAAATATGTAAATGAATGAAGATTATATAAAAAATTCTTACGTAAAACTGTAAAATTTCTGACTCTCTTAGCCAATAAAATGTACCATTATAAATAAAATTCTTGATAAATTTCATATATGCAAAATAATTCAATGGATAGTTATGAATATATTATATATTATATTGCATCATGTTGCATTGTATTGCGTTGTATTGTATTGCAACGAGCAAATGAAATACAAAATTTAAATAAACAGTTATTTTAAATATAAGCTAACGGTATTTCAAATATATTTCTTCTATATGACACAAAATAAATATAAAAATTTGTGATAGTAATTACAAAAATTCTTATAAGTATGTGGGTGATATGGAAAAATAAAATGAAATTTTGAATAGAAGGTCAATCTAAATGTTAAGTTCTAATGACATTAGAATTTTAAATAAAACTTGGTTGTAACTACTGGAGTCCTTGAACTTTCATATTCCGATTTTACACTTGTTTCAACAAGCGCAAGTCGTACAATGTTTAAGAACAGTTCTTTAACATACAATTGAAACGAAAATGCATGAGTGTTAATAATATTTGTGAAACTTAAGAGATTCTTTAACAACAGAAAAACATGCTTGAGTTATAAAAAGAAGCTAAAGAATGCAGCATGATCAAAACACTATATTGTTTTCTTCAATAGAGTAAATTAACCGATTAACGAGTCGTCATTGACGACTCGTCAAACAAATCGTACACTGTATAACGTACGTATACTGTACATTGTATGATGCTGCACGAAAATATTTGAATACCAACCGTAAAATATTTTTATGTGTATACTGTACGCGTCAGATAAATTCCGAAATTTGATCAATACTGTAATAAAATACGATTATCGTGATTACATCGGACAAATTTGAAACCAATATAAGAATTTATACACATGGAAGTTATAAGATATTTTAACCCTTCAAATGCAGGTGCATTTTGACAAATTGTTTCTTTGCAGCGCAAAAAAATGACAAAGCAAAATACAACACTATTACCAATAAAATACATGCCAATAATTTCATTTTGAATTCAATTTTCCTATTTTGAGATATAAGCTTCTACGAACTTTCACACATAAATACATACGCTAGCTAACACATGTATTATATTATTATATTTATTCTATCTATGCTTTTCGGCTTCGGATGACTTCCGGTTACATCCTCATTTTATGTCTTTACCTACATTCTATCTGAGAGTTCTACAAACTAATTGTCTTATACAGTCGAAGTTCAGTAACTTGAACCTCAAGGAAAGAACTAAAATCTTCAAGTTATAGAGGTTTCGACTCATCACAATTTCCGAGTAAAAGAAGTTTAATGAACAAAAATTTGATATTTTGTACGAAGGCATAATTACATTCATCTTTTCAGAAAATGTTGCTATTTTAAGTTTCATTTTAGAACTTATTTTACTCAACGTACATAAATGTAAAAGTTATAGGCGTGAGAAATGATGGCAATTACGCGTTAGAGTGAAGTAAAAAGGTTAGTTTGCATGTATATGCACATGATCGAAGGACAAAGAAGTAGAGATACAGCTTGTGTCATTTGAGACAACCATGACAATTAAGAGAAAGGAGACAATATCGAATGATTCGTTTTTCACATGTTGTGACTAAAGGTAGCGTACAAAATCACTGGCAATGATTTAACAGAATGATCACAAAATCACGATCACGTTCAGCTTCATTCACGGCTGTGATTCTGATTCTTTTATTTTGACTGAATTTGCTCACTGTGATCGTAGTTCTCGATCTTGATTGAATTATTTCTTATAAAATTCTTTAATATATCTTGCATAAAAATATCTTTATATAATGTTAATTTGAAATTATGTTTTCTTCATATAACTTAAATTTACTTTATTCAATATTAAAAGCGAAAAGTATTTCAACTTTCTGTTCTTTATCTTATAGCAGTTTCTTAAAAAGTAAAATGTTAATGCTTCCTCTCAATTTCAAAATCGTAATATTTTTAATATAAAAATATATCATTAATATAAAATATATAGGTTATGGGATGCTTGAGAAGAACAGTTATGCTCTCTACTAATCAGTGGCGAGCACGAAAAATCACAAATCACTCTGAAAAATCATCATGATTGAAAATGAACGTGATGAAGTCATTCGTGATTAACAAGTAGCAGTTCGCGCCATCTCTACTTGTGATACACAGCGTAATTATAAGTACATTTCGAGTTGCAGAAGCAGTGGCAATAGAAGTTCGACTTATAAAGATCTGGCTATTCTAAATTCGAGTTACAGAAGTGAAATAATGCATCTGGATATATGGCAAATTATTCGAGTTAAAATAAGTTTCATTTCTACTTCTAGAGACTTTGCAGCGGGAATGAACAAATTTTTAGTCTTATAGAGGTTTTCGAGTTATAGAGATTTGAGTTATCGAAGTTCGATTATATTAGGTTACTCTACTAAACATTAAGTTACCATATAATTATCCTTCTCTTACTCCAACTGCCTTACCTACTAGTCGCTCTCTCTCTGACTCTTTCTTCCTTCTTCTCCTTTTCACACATGATCATTTCCATTTCCTCTTGCCTTGTGCTCACATAATCCAGAAAATCCTTGATATTCCTTCCTTACATGCCTTGATACTTCCGCATCTTCCTAATAGCTACGCTATCGTTTCTTCCTCTCTCATAAATTCCACACATCTTGTCTTTCATCTCTCTTCAGCGCTGTTCATTTCCATATCTAAATCTGACCAATAGATACCTGTCTTTTTTTTTCCTTCTTTCTATCAGATAACGTGGTAACGGCTCAGAATCTAACATACAAGTAAAAATATTTATTTTGTAAAAAAAGGATAGGTGTAACAGAAACATTTGTGAAATTATAATTATTCGTATAGTAAAAATAATCATAAAACAAAATGATCAATGAGTGATTCTCGTACCTAAAATTACATTCGACGAAAATCTTATGTCGTCCATTGACGACAGTCGTGTGTTTCACGAAAGTTCAACATTTTACTGATATAATATGATAACACACATAAAGGCCGCAGGAAAAGAATATCACATCGTTATAGTTTTCATTTTTTATAAGGAAGCAGTTTTCATATTCATTATATTGTCAATTATTTTCAATTTAGCGTTACCCGAATTACCTGTTTATTTGATTTTAGAGTTAAACACGTATTTTCCACGTATATTTCTTTACAATTCTAAAAGTATTTTAAATAATTTGTCATAATATTCAAATATTGAATTATGAAGATTTTATTTGTCTTAAGAGTCAAACTTTTGGCTTCTATAACACTTCATTAACTACGTTTTTTGACCCAACGAGTTCTTTCTATTTTTAGTTACTTTGTATTCAAATATTTCTGTTAATTAAACGTACAGTGGCATTAGGAAAAAAAATCAAGAAGTGTACCTATTTATCAGGTTCTTTTTCTTCTGATAACTATCATTAGCGATCATCGAGTAATACATTCATAAAGATGCTCCGTAAGTACTAAAATACTTTCGCGAGTCTCTGTATATACAATATACTCTCATTGCCAGCTATATGTCTATATTGGCTATGAATTCATTTAATGAATTTAACATATTCGCGTTCGCTTAAATTTGAAGAATGTAATCCCTCCAACAAAAACAGGGAAACTGATGCGCTATCATTCATATTATTTACGTTTAGCAGGAAAGTTAGAGTATTCACGCGCAAAGACGGTAACAGAGCTGACCCGAATCAGAAGTTCAGTGACCCTTGACACTGACTCGTGTAAGTATATGACACTGAGAATATCGTGAACACCGAGAGGATAATAGAAACGGCGAGAGAAGGAGAATGACAGAGAAAGGAAAGAGTGGTTCGCCTTAACCTTGACCCTGCAACCCTTCGGTCCCGTCACTCCTCGCCTCGTCCACAAGAGATATACGTAGACTCCGTCTCTTTCCTCACTTTTCCTTCTTTCCTCTAACATCTTTGCTACTTCTCTCTGCCTCTTTCTTCTTTTCTTTCATTGCTGCTTCTGCTCTCTTATTGTCGCGTATCAATCAGTCACTCTTTATATATGTATTTTAATGTCTTCTATACGGAAAAAGCCGACTATGCGATCGATGCTCAACGAGGGGCCAGCTGCTCGAAATAGATGAGGAGTCTCCTAAATATTAAAGGAGTCTTTACCCTGGTTTAGTTTGTCCTCTGTATTCGTCGAGCAAGGGACAAAGGGCTGTCCACCATCCACCAATATTGATTTTCCCTCATCGCTTTTTTGTGTCTTCGTTAGATACCCTTTCTTTCCTCTGCTCTTTTGTTTTAACTCGTTTCACGTTTGTAAAGTTGTAAACTCGGGAGATGAGAAGGTGTTTGTTTATTCGACAGTTCCTGCTTTTTCTCCCCATTTTAATCGATTCCGGCTTTTAACGTTTCGAAAAAATCGTTTAAATTTCATATTACTTATGTCGAATAATGCAGAACTACTAATTTTACTGGCTTTCCTTTGTACAATATTATTTTGACTACTATATTGAATTTTCTTGTAATTAGTAAAAAGTTACAAGTTCCTATTAGGATTAGGGTTAAGGTTAGAGTTAGGTTTCTTGAATAATTCTACAATGCGAACATATTGGTAGATACGTTATCTTCTTCTCTGTAATTAGGATACTTCGTATTATTTCTCATAATTATCTCTGATATCCAAATTGGGAAACAAGTAAAATTACACTTTTTTCCCACGAAACTTATCGAAAAGTGTGTTTTTCAGGAATGAAGGTTTCTTCAAGAGTTAGTATTTAATATTTCTTTTTCACATTTACTTTTAAGAAATAAGCTTTCATATGTGTTAGTCGATTAAAAGGAATGAACAGAGAAAGGTATGTAATATATTTTTATTTCCGCAATGTTAATAGCGAATTAAATACTTAAAATATTTTAAGTCGAATCAAATGTTTATTAAGTTTTAATTTTCTTACATCGGTGAAGATAAAATCACTGTAAGATTCTTTACTTGCAATTAGTACGTATGAAGAATATTTTCTATTAGTCCTGATTTTCTAATGTACGCATGAATGTCTACACAAGCATATAATGACGAAACATTCACGTAACATTGATATGTTTAATTTCAATTTTGAACATTGAGAAAGTTGCGAAATGAATGATCTTGCAGTTTATGTCTTTTAGAATCGTGGGTTATCGAACGATAAACAGTACGCCGAATCATACGATGTCTCAATTGCGAAGTACATTAAATCTTTATATATAATTCTACGTAATCATGTAAATATTTCATCAGCTATATTTTTACATAATCGTAATATTAACAATAAGCGTTACACGTGTTTTCGGCGTATCCTTTTCCTCCTATTTTCTTGTTACTTTTAGTATGTTGATAAGATTCATCGATACATTTAGTCACGGTAAAAGTGTTTCTGACGTCATGTATAGTAATACAATAGAAAGTCGATTATTTGAGATAATATGGACCGGGTGTACCTCGGGTGATCGGAAACTCAGATAATATGGAAAGATCTATTAGTGTTCAGAAATCCATAATAAAATCATAGAAAACATTTTGATAATTTAATGTTGTAATTGTATTAAATTGTTCCAAAAGTTTCTTTCGTTTTATAAGGAAATAACAGATACATAACATTTCTTGTTTTATATTATTTTATTGAATTATGTATGATCCATATTGTTATAAAAGGAAAGAACCTTTTTGACAACTTGATATTTAAGTTTAATTAATTATTTAATCGGTTGAAAGTTTGATCAACTGCTTTCACAATATTTGACTGTTTACACTTTCGTACTCTTCGTGTTAAAATTTTGAAAAAAATAAAGTCATAGTAAAGCTCAAAGCTTCGGATAACATAGATCATAAAAGAACTTTGGTTAAACGGAAATCAGAAAACCAAGACTCCACTTTATATATTTTCCACTGGACAACGAATGCTTTGGCTTTGCAGCTATCGCAATCTTGCGGTTGAAACAACAAACCGTTTCTTGTAAATCTTTTGAACGTAGACGGTAAGTAGAAAACTGTGCTTGTAAAAACGAAGCGTATATGCAGAATGACATAAGCATAGATATTAGACAATATGTAATACAAGTAGAAAAGTAATATTAATAAATATAAAAATGAACTAAATATATTGTATGTATTTTATTATTTTTATTTTATATTTTTACATTGTTAACTGGCACAAAGAATATGTATTTAATAATTTATATCAAATTTTATTGAATAGAGCTATATCATTTTATATACCTTGTACATTTAGAATAACTGTAATTATAACTGTGGTTGAATAATAATTGTAAAATAATGTATATATTAGGTGTATGAAAAATGATTTAATATATATGAAAATTAATTTTATTTTAAGAAATTGTTAAATCATTTGTACGCTGTACATACAACGTGCTGAGTTAGTAGGCTGTTAGTAGGTAGTTTGAATCTTCTTTGTAATTAGTGAATTGAAAAGAAATTAGTTTCTTCGTGGGTTATCTTGGTATTTTAAAAACGCTTTGTGTATTATTTTATCGTTTCGTATAGAAAATTATACGAAATTATATTTCTTACTTTTAATATGCGCATATATATGTAAATAGGTATACGGAAATATATATATATATATATATTTATATATACATAAATATAAATACTTATAAATTTATATATTTATATTTATATATATATATATATATACATTTAAATTTTATTTTATTTATATATATATATATATATATATATATATATATATAGTGAGAATTGAAGTTTTATGTATTAAGAAAATGAAAAAAAGGAACTAACTCCAACGAAACAGAAACAGATTATCATAATAAAGATAGCTATTAAATACATTGAAAGAATAGTTCTGAAAAATATAAATTGTATTTAAAAAGTAAACCGTTTAACATTATTGTGAAAGTTTAGAAATTTAATGTTGACCGATTTTTTCTGCGCAACTGCTTTCTTGACATAATATACAATTGTAGTCACATCTCACATGATAAAACTTATATGACATGCCATCTTTTCTGTATTTGTTATAAACAAACATTGTTTATAACAAATACATTTATTATAAATATATTTTTCGCAATTATAAAAACGAATATGTACATAATATATTCAATGTATTCTACATCTTTCTCGAAAAATTTACCTTTTACAATAATTTCATCCTTTTCTTCCCTTCTTTTCTTCTTCCTCTGTTTACCTATTATTCCTATAATTTCATAATGTTTAAAATGCTTCTTAGAAATGTAAATCTTTTAATTTTAGTTTAATCTTTTAATTTAATTTTTTAATTTGCACTGTTCTGTATTTTATTTATTCGATGTAATTAGATATATTAAGATTAAAAAAACGTTGTTTATTCACTTTTGTACTTTTTCATGGCTTTAATTGTCTTTGTTATTCTAATTTTTTATAATTTGCGTTTTCGTCGTTGCAATAGTTTCCTTTTGCATTAATAGTTCTATTATCTTCAATGTTGCACTCATAATCTTGAATTGCAGAATTTAGATTTATTAATTCGTTATGCATTCTATAAATTGGTTCTCATCGTTATTCCTAGAATAATCAGATTTAAAATTGGTCATTAGTCAATATTATTATCCGAGATATCATCGTATCATGTTATTACGAAATGTTTTGAATCAAAGTATCCGTAATGTAATACAAATAGTAATAGGAAGTATCTCCAACGTAATACATCCTTGACCAAATGCAAGATGTATGTTTTCTGTTTCTTCGGCCACGTTTGCATTACTAATGGTTCAAAAATTGCATTTCTGCATATCGCACTTTCAGAAAAATAAAACGTAATTGATTTAAGAAAGTAAGGAAAGTGAAAGTTATAATAGACTGCAAAATAGATAAGAAATAAAACGATATAAAAGGAAAATGATTATCTAAATTAATGTATATCTTGATCTTAAAATGATTTAAACGAAAACTCATTGAAATCTGATATTTATTATGCAATAATCTAATACTTTTATACAATTCTTTATTTGGAGCCAGTTCGTATTTTTTTTAAATTTCGTTATTTCAACGATACAATAAAGCAATATTATGTCATATTTTGTGTAGGCAGATGGTCATGGCAGACTTTTGATGGTCATTATGAGTATAGCATGCTTGTATTTGGAGTTAACGCCTTCTTTATTTTGAATTGTATTGTCTGAATTTTACCTGGATATGTCTGTTATCTCGTTACTTATTGTTAACGTCAAATAATATTAATTATTATAATCTTAAATGTTGTATTATACTATATCTTAGTATATATTAGATAATACAGTATTTTCTCCACAACTGATTGCCACTATGTTTCCCATAATTGATCGGTTGTCATCCCCAAAGGGATTACGCTAAGTAGCGTAATCTGATACAAATTGAATCGTCCATGAAAAAATACTAATTGTCTATGAGACAATAATGAAACTTTTTTATTTCTGAATTTTTTTAATTAAAATTTTACTATCGTATTTATGAGATTTTTCTGGTTAAAATGAGACCAAACACGATGTAGTTTAAATCACATTTACACGTATATATAATAGACGAAAGAAAATAAGTTAATATCACTAAATAAGCAAATATGTTTCAAATTATATCGCGTTTGGTCCTTGTTCTAATCAGAAAACCCCCCAGGATTACATTGGTAGAAGTTTTATTCGATAAGGGTAGAAAATAAAAAAGTTCCGTTGTTGCATTAACATCGTCCAACCGATGTGTTTTTCATCCAGTCGACTCTCGGAATCCTTTCTCTTTCACTCGCGCTGTCTTTCTCTAAATTCGGTAAAATATATCCATTACATACAATCGAGTTCTGTACACGATATGTAATCTTCTAGAAGACCCTAAAGTTAGAAATTTTGACATTTGATTCAATGCATTTATATGGAACCGTTTTCACTAGCAGGCTGAACTGGTCTAGTCGCTTAAAAAATTGATTCTGTACATCAATGAAGCCAAGTTCAAGTGCCTCGAAGACCCATTTAGCTCGAGCTAGCATGAAATTGCCTCGTGAGCAATTTTTTCAAGACCTCACGAAGGTCCACCAGTAGACTTTTCCCTTTTCACATCTCCAGTAGTTTATCACTTTCCATGTACTACGAACACCGTGAGCTCGAGTGTCTCTGAATTAAGTCTAAGGTCTAATATGAATACAATCGAATCTCGGTAATTCGAATCTCAAGGGAAGAGCTGAAATCTTCGATTTACAGAGGTTTCGACTTATTAAAATCTCCGGGTAAAAGACGTTTAACAAAGGAAAATTCAACATATAGAAGTTTCATACGAAGGCACAATTACATTCACCTTTTCAGAAAGTATTAGTATTTCAAGTTTCCTCCTAGAACTCATTTTATTCGACCCACATACATGCGAAAGTTAAAGACGCAGGAGATGATAGTAATTATGTGTTCGAATTTTGTTTGGTCTTATCCTGATAAATTATGATATCTGGTAAGAAAATAATGTGTCCAAAATTTGAGATTGATTAGGCATCGGGAACCCATGCCATAAATATGGTCTGTTTTTTGAAAAGAGTTACTGAATATTTTCTAATAGAAAAGTACGTTTTAGACTTTATGTATTATTGTCAAAAATATATATTGTACAAAATCTTTGTATTTTATTTATAAAATTAGTATATGACAACGTCTAAGCCACTAACGCAGTTACGAGAGTTGTACTTTCTTACAGCTACGATATTTTTTATTTACAAAAATTGTATTACTTGATATTTCCTTTTAATTATGTACGTCATTATTAACTAAAATTTTAATTATTTATATAGTTATGACAAAAGTATTATTGCACTTTGTTATAGGTATTTAATAGATAACGAAAAATAAATATGGAAGAAGAACTTAACACTACATATTTGTTAGTAAGTATCTTTGATCAAGCTTGATTTACTTGCATATTCGTAGAACATAATGTTTATTTTCGTCTTCTTCGGTTGATAAATTACTATACTCTGATATTAATTTTAAGCTCTGTTGTACAGTAAAATTAATAATTTTTTATTTTTGCACTATTTACAACCCTGCTTTATATGTTTCATCCCTCTCCCAGACCGGCTGTTTAACATTTTTTTTATAGCGCTCTCTGCAAAATTTTCGTACCAAGTACGCTTGGCCTTCTTTCTTCTGCATTTCGTGTCACACAGTTAGAAGTGTGCACGTACCTTACTATTATATATATGTCGGATCAAGGTTGGAATTTTGGGTGTTCGATGAATCTTTACTCAAATTTACCATCGCGGATATAGCCGATGTTTACCGGTACAAATGTGAGTACTACAAGAGGCTACAAGTAATAGCGGCGATAGGATGGTCAAGATGCCGATGACAACGAATTCACGGTCCACGGGATGACGAATGCCAACGTAATACACGATTCGGATAACTCTCTCGATAACTCAATCAGCAATTCGTCCAACGACTAACTAACTAACTAACTAACTAACTAACTAACTAACTAACTAACTAACTAACTAACTAACTAACTAACTAACTAACTAACTAACTAACTAACTAACTAACTAACTAACTAACTGACTAACTGACTAACTGACTAACTGACTAACTGACTAACTGACTAACTGACTAACTGACTAACTGACTAACTGACTAACTGACTAACTGACTAACTGACTAACTGACTAACTGACTAACTGACTAACTGACTAACTGACTAACTGACTAACTGACTAACTGACT
Organism: Bombus vosnesenskii; assembly: GCF_011952255.1. Lineage (NCBI taxonomy): Eukaryota > Metazoa > Arthropoda > Insecta > Hymenoptera > Apidae > Bombus > Bombus vosnesenskii. Next base: position 291,969 of record NW_022884333.1, read on the forward strand.
ACCTGACTAACTGACTAACTGACTAACTGACTAACTGACTAACTGACTAACTGACTAACTGACTAACTGACTAACTGACTAACTGACTAACTGACCAACTGACTAACTGACTAACTGACTAACTGACTAACTGACTAACTGACTAACTGACTAACTGACTAACTGACTAACTGACTAACTGACTAACTGACTAACTGACTAACTGACTAACTGACTAACTGACTACCTGACTAACTGACTAACTGACTAACTGACTAACTGACTAACTGACTAACTGACTAACTGACTAACTGACTAACTGACTAACTGACTAACTGACTAACTGACTAACTGACTAACTGACTAACTGACTAACTGACTAACTGACTAACTGACTAACTGACTAACTGACTAACTGACTAACTGACTAACTGACTAACTAAATGTCGTTGTCGTAAACATCAGGTCCCAATGTCCTTTTATTTCCGACATATAGAATAAGCAAATACTGTTTACTCTTCTATACGTTTCAACAATATGTTTTGGACGTTTCGGTTACGACAAAATAACGAAAGCGAATGGTTTGTTGAAATAAACGAAGCCTTGCTATAATATGTCGTCATCAACTGTTACCAAAGCGCTACGGTGGTCATCTGTGACCACCAATAAGATAAACAGTCCATTGGGAAGAATATTGTCTTACATCATCAATTTATTATTATTTTGCCATTATATGCTTTGAACAATAAAAATACTCCCGTGGCGTCCTGAACGAAACATGTGATTTCGGCGTGGCAGTCAAAGTGTTAACTGAATAAAAAATTTCTGGCTCTCTTCTAAAATTAAATTCTCGATGGCGATTTTCACATAATTTTCTATATCTTTTAAAATAAATTTTTTGGAAGAAACTTCTATTTTATAATTTTTAAAATTTTCAATCGTACGCTTTTTGTATCCAAAATTAAGCTTGTATCAGAAAAAAGGAAAGTTGCATAATATGCACGTAGTCGAAGGGTAAAGAAGTAAGAACTTGTTTCGTCTTATGTTTCCCGTCGTATGTTATTTGAGATAATCGAACAATTGGAAGAAAGGAGCTACATAGCGTAGCTATAGCACGCTTTAAGTTGCAGAGGCAGCAGCGATAGTTTAACTTATGGAGGTAAACTTCGACCTGTAGAGATCTGGCTATACTAAACTCGATTTACAGAGCCAAAATAATGTATCTAGATGTGTGGCAAGTAATTCGACCTAAAGTAAGTTTTAGTTTGACTTTTAAAGGTTTTCGCAGCGGAGCGGGGGGAATAAGCAAAATTGTAGTTTAATAGGAGTCTTTGAGTTATTGAGCTTGGAATTATCGAGTCTTGACTGTAATATGGTACCAAACATACTTTTCTGTAAAACTCGAAAACTCAGGTCGAGCACCTGTTATATTTGTAGGAAAAAGGTTGCTTGGAAGGATAGCCTTGGCTTAGGCTATTTTTAATTTCCGTCCCAACGGACCGCGACTAGAAGGGGGGATAGCGCTAGGGGCAATGGCCCCCCCTAACGCCAAATTCAACAGTCAGGGAATTGTTAGAACTGGCTCGAACAGAAGATAATTCATAAGAGGTTCCTGAAGCACTCCTGTCACACGCGTAGGATGATCATCGTGGAGTTTTAGTCGGTAAGAGTCCGACACTACTCTGCTGTTACCGATTATTAGCAGCAGCAGAGTGTCCATGAGGATTTCTCCACGTGCAAAAAAAAAAAAAAGAAAGGCTATTTTTAATTTAACCATACCAAATCCTGGACAAGTTATAGAGGACAAATGTATTTATATCACAAAGCAAAAGTTATATATCTACATACAAAATACAGGTTTAGTAGATTTATGTCAGTTATATTAGTTATATATACGACGTTTTTATGTTGAAAATTTCATTGAAATCAGCTAATGTTACTAGGTATAAACAGTTAAAAATAGTGAAAATGGCAGCTTTTCCTGAGTTTGGGTCTATGATTATAATAAATCGAAAGATTTTTATACATTGAAATATAGTTAGAATCTAATATACGATTTTTGTTCTTTGAAAATACAAAACATTATTCTGGTATACAATGTCGGGAATAATTATAGGTCCAAATACATTTTCTTTATTATTTTTTCAATATTTCCCAGAATCCACTGATCATGCCTGGATATTTAAACGAAATTTTGTAAAGGTAAAAGGTAAATTGAACGCTGTAGGATATCAAGAGATGTTACGTGGTGAATTATTGCCTCTCATAACTGAAATAGAAGACGAAAAGGCACCTTCTCAATAAGACAATGCTCCTATTCACACAGTCACTACTACGAAAAGATGGTTTCAAGATTTCGGGATAGAATTATTACTGTAACCAGTATTCAGTCTTGGTTAGATCCTAGCAAGGAAGGTATACAATCAGGAAAAGCCACCTATAGAATCGCTGAACTCAAAAAGGAATAGAATAAAAAACACTTTAAATAAGTTAGAGGATAGTGTACCTAATTGATTAATAGAAGTAATAAAAAATAAAGAAAGATTTGCTAAATATTGAACGAAGACGTAACAAACTTAACATTGAGTTTGTATTTTTTCACAGCCAGAAACACAATTTTAAGAAAAAATTTAATTTTTTCCAAACTTGATAAGAAGAAAATTTGTGCTTGTTGCATTTTCAGTTTTGTTTTCTATTATAATATGAAATTATATATATATATATATATATATATATATATATATATATATATAATATATATATAATTATATATATTATATATATATATATATTAATATAATTTTGAATATATCTATATACCTTTGTCAATTTTTGTTTTAATATCATGAAAAGTGGGGTTGAGTTTATAATTATTCACGGGACTGGAACAGCGATAATCCAACTAAACGTAGAATATGGTTGATGGTATTTAGTGGGTCTGTCGTTTATACATTAGATAATACCCTCTCTCCACAGTCCACATTCTGAAGTATCATTTATCGCGTTTTATAACATAATGTTCTGAACTGTTTGAACACATCTTGTATGTATAACGTAAGTATGTGCGTTTGAAACAAGTTTTGGGAAAAATAAGTATCCTGAAGGTCATCAGTTATTGACAAATTCAATACAGGTTTCGTATGTTGCAAGAGCTCTATGCATTGATGAGTTACCCCTGAGGCCAACAGAGCATGAATTGTCCTTCCGGTAATATAAAATAAAAGAATATCGCTTCGGAAGGAAGAATCAATACTAAAGTAATGTACTTAAGATTGTTATTGAAGCAATTAAGGGTGGATTCTCGTGTAACAACAATAAAAATAAGTGATTTCTATGGATTGTTTTTAGACTAACTACTGGTTATATGAAACTAGACCATTTTGGAATGTAAATAGATAGTCTTGAAATGCAATTTCTGCCAATGTATCCATTATTGGTGTGAAGTGTATTGGCGTGCAGTATAGTCACAGTCATTAGAATGCAAATCTTAAGGAATATTTTTAAAGTTCTGTAGTCGACGCTGAGATTGAAGTCATTTTTGAAAAAAGAATATGAAAGAATTCTAGCGTTTAGAAGAAAACTTTTTTTCGGCAGACAAATTGAGTTTAAAAAATATAATTTAGTTTATAATAACAGAGTTTATAAAATATAAAAAATAGTGTTCGAGCAACAATAAATAATCAAATACGAATTTCAATCCCTGGAGAAATTTGTAACAGAGTAAACGAGCCTTGTCCGAAATTGATCAATCAATTAGTTAGCGTGCATGTCAGTTTAAAAAGTTATTAAACGTGACAGTTTGAAAAGTTAATAAACAATAAGAAGTAATTAAAATAAAAAAATTACATTTTATTGTTGCTATACGAGAATCTCATCTTAAATCTTATTCTTCAAGTCCAAATCATTATTCTATACATTATTTCTGTACCGGAAATAAATATGTCTTATCGTTAGTCATTGTTATAGAACATTCTGTTTGAAAGATGCGCAGATGTTTAAAGCCGACTGTTCCGCCAGTTCTTTGTTTAAATGTTTCGATTAAAATACATACTATGCACATGTAATTATTCAAGAATATTTGCATTTGTCGTGTAGCATTCAGCATCGACAATTTGAGGAATTGCGTACGAGAATCGTGCATGCCATTTCGATTTACGATATAACAGTGACCACTTAATTTTTATTGTCTTCACAGGGGATATTTCGCGGTAATAATAGAAATATCATGGAAAGTTTTAAATATTTGTGTTTAAAATTATCACAGACGTACTATGCCTTGTTGAAAATTAACGAACTATGTGTCCACTATACGAATAATACGAAGAGTAAACATACATGACGTTACATCATGTACCACGATGTTAAATTTACAAGACAATTTATGATAATTTTTACAAGTGTTTAGTTTCCGTGACTTGGCATGAGATCTCGCGAGTATTTAAGCGAGTATGTTAATATGAAAATCAACAAGTAGCACTTAGGCAAACTTAGCATTGAAAATCTAAGCATCACTATTACATAACCTCATTTTTTAGTATTGCACTTTTGGTTTCGATCAATTATTAACCTCCTTGTTAAAGTCATTGACTCCGTAACAGTTCAAATATGCCTATGCGGTCTTATTGTAGGATAAAAGAATGCAAACAAATCAGAGTTCTTTTGTAGAAAATAACGACGACAAAGAAACGTATTTATATACTTTATATCCTTACTTACATGTATGTATTATGTATGTATACTATCGCTCATGAATATATATCCGCATACTTTGTTCGATTTGCACAAACAGTGTATGGGTTTTATCAAAATATACAAATTAATGATGAATTAGTAATTAACAGCAAGATAAGACCAAATTAATATCACTTTATATCATACGGATTATCATCAAACGGAATACGTAAGTCACGAATTAGGCTTGATGATTGATAATTCCGAGATGTAATTTGTAGTTCCCTTGCAGTCTATAAATGCCAACAACGACATATCCAAAAAGCATTTCAAATTGGTCCAAATACAATTCCATTCAATAATCTGTTTTATTTTATGAAAAGCAGCGCAAATTGTATATGGAACGTCATCGAACAGCATAATCAAATATAATAAACGTTATATTACGGCATATATCGTTTTTGATCAGGGGATATGTCAAAGTGAATAGAAGAGTAAAGTTTGTGAAAGAGAATCTCTAATTAAAAGCAACTTTACTTTGAAGAAAAACCGAACAACTAATTTGGATACTGGCGCTACACTACGCGATTTCGATTCGTATGCAGATCATGAATTTCCTGGTGGTACGTGGTACCGTTCCAGGAACGCCAGCCTCTTTGTCACGTTCCTCGATTTCGTCGGCTACATCTAGAATAAAAAGATCCGATCGGGCAGACATCGTGATATCATTTACCAACGTCGCAATTACAAATGTTCTGTGGTGTAATTTCGAGTCAGAACAATGATTCATTGAATCTATAGCAGGCACAAGTATGGTTCCTAAGTTCAAAAGCTATGCTTCCTACGTATATATACATATGTATTACTTTTAAGTTGTAAAATGTTGGTGTTGACATTTTTTATCCATTGCCCTTTTATCAGCATTTTAGATTTATTTTCGTTCAATAGACAATATTATGTAAAGAAATTAAAGAATTACAGAATTACCAAATTTATGTAACATAAGTTTCAAGTTAATTACTGTAGAATTAAAGTAGAACACTATACTATACTATTCTATTGTAGAATACTAATTGTCAGTAATACGCTATAATATTACTATAGTTGGAAAATTACATTTTATTTTTATTCAAATTTTGTGACATTATTTTATGCAATTATATATAATAATAATTTATTTTTAGAGATTTGTAGATCAAATTTTAGTTTTTCCGACATGTACATGTACTAAATTATTGAATTTACGAGATTTTCGTACATTTCGATTTAAATATTATGAAATTAATACATTTAGTAACTAATTTTCACTTAGTAATACGTTAATAGTACTAACACTTAAGACGATTTAATGGAATTATATACTGTGACAATTTCGATTTTTTCATCAAAAACGGTATATCATTAAAAATGTATGTGTAATTTATCTCAGTAAAGTAAAATAGTAATTTTACTATTTTATGCTTAAAATTAAAAAACAGAATCCTTTGAATGGAGGATGAATAATCGTTCTTTTTAAAGGGATCGTTAATATTTCATCGACTCGTCTCATGCTTGATTGGCAAGGGGATAAGGTAGGTTGCCAAATCTTTCCTAAATCCAATTTTGTTTACGTTAACAACATCACAATTATCTTCATTTCCTCCCAATCGCATCACAGATAAGACAACCTTCGTAGCGATCATTGAATCTCATCATCAAAAGTCAGAACCAGCTACTTACAGTACGATCAAGGTTTCGAATGATACGCGTACGCAGCAGCCAGCACAAGCTTTTGTGTCGTACACCTGTCTCAGATCGTCGCAAACTTTGAGAGGGAAAAGAAGGATACCATCTCGAATCCATTCGGTATTGTTATAAAGTTATAAAAATTACAAAACGCGAGTGTTCGCGAAATCCTTACCGCCGCGTCAATTGGCTCAATAAAACGTGCGATGAACAAGTTTTGTTTGTATCTTTTGTTACAATTATGCGTGCTGACCGCGTCTCAGAAGACGGCTTTAGACACACCGATAAACTTATACTTCTATCGTCAAATTCGTAATTGGTTTTTCGAAAATATCGGTATGTGTTTATTTAATGTGATTAGTTTACAACAATATTCTTTTTGTATATATAAATATATATAATATAAAGGGATGATGTATAATTCCCAGTTAATGTGTTTTTAAAAAGTTGCAGAAAAAAAGAAATATTTGTGAAAATGTGATGGCGCTTGTTTCGTTCTGTGATATTTAGGAAAAGTGTATGTAATTTTTGTTAGATTTACAATGTGTAGAGAGTTTGCAATGTTTTTAGGAGCAAGTTGCTTTTGGAAGATTCATCGATTAATATTCGATTATTTTAATTATTTTTTGGTCAGTTTACAATATTGATTATAGAGATATAATCTGTATGTGTAATAAGTCCCGTTATCAAGATTACAAAATTTTATACTCTATGCAATATACTTTAAAATACTATATTAATTACCCATTTGTATTTATTTAACATTTATAATGTCCCTTCAATTTTTCCTTCGCATGTGCGAAACATGAATTTGGAGCTAGTTTGCGCATTTCATGTTTCCATATCTTTTAGAAATATACGTTTAATATAAATTTATGAACAATAAAAATATGTCATTTTAGAACATGATATTTCATGTGTGTTGACACTTCGTACGTAATGACATCCAACAGAAAATGTACGATATGAATCGTCGGAACGAAATAAGAAATACTTTAAAAGCTATAAAGTAGTAAAAGTGGTACAGAAGTTGTAAAAATGTATATGTAACACTAACAATAAGTGGAACACTTTAATGTATTAATATTACTAGTTGCTAAATTGTTCTATTATGTAAGAAGATGATAAAACCCGAAAGTAGTTGTATAGACAAACCTATACGAAAAATATGACAAATATATAAAGTAACATTTTTACGTTTGATCCTTCTAATAAGTCGATGTTAGAGATTCATTAATTATGGACGTTTAAGTGTGATTTTACTTATGCTTTGACTTGATAAATATTCTATTTGTTATTTTAGATGATAAACGAACAACACAGCGAAAATATTTTTCATTAAAGATCTATTTTCTATCAATATAAACATTGTAGAAATAATTTTAACTTTTCTATCAATATAATTGCCTTTTATACATATATTGTGCTACTTAAATCACTTTGTAAAATTTTACTAATCAAAATTTTGTTTTGAAATGCTCAAACATGAAAATAGGTTCCTAGTTTTCAGACAGAATTATATCGGTAACGAACTGAAAGTTACTTTTCGTCGTTTTTGCATTAATAGAAAATAGTTTTGATTCTATGTTTGCGTATGTGAGATCACAGAATGGACATTCGCCCAAATCGTAATGAGTGAGTTGCTTGACGTAATCAAACATATTTTCTAGGTGTAAGAAATGAGGGACGATCAGCACGAAATCAAAGAAAATTTCAAAAGCAAGTTCCAACAGACGTTCCATTTCCTTGTAACGTTACAGGTAGTTAAACAGTTTTTATCTATTATTATTACCAAAAAAAAAAAAGACAAAATCATGTTTAAATATTATTTCTTCTTATTCACTTTTCTAAAATCACTGTTTAATTTAAATTAAATTTAAATTAAATGTTTGTGAAATTTGTATTAAACATCTAGAAATTTTAATATGCCTGGAGCGTTTATTTCCGTTTGCTGATACAAATTGCCAGATCTGTTCAATAACTGTCCATGATTTGTCCCCACCACTTTGCATTGGGGTGGTTTGCCCTTGAACCAGTGACGTGAATAATATGATGCGATAGCAGCTTCTTTTTCAAGATCTGTATCGCCTTCGTATCAGTGAAACAACACTAATGCAACGACAAAACTTCCATATTTTTTATTTTTCGTCAATAAAAATTTCATTCATATATTGGCAAGATTTTTTTTTTAATAAAATGAGGCCAAAAACGATACTCTTATAGAATTTGGTTATGCTGATTCAGCTTATGAGTCTTCCTTCTTCGTTTGCTGTCCTTTTCTACGTTTACTGTTGTCGGCAACTTGTATAGAACTTGCTTATTAGCTTGGCACTGCTTGTTAAGAATCGCAAAAATAACAGTAGTTATTCAGCAGAGAAGTGAATCAAACCAGTTATTTTCGAATGGGACAGTTCTCTGTTTGCATACTATTCAATATGTGGCCCCGCTTTGAGTACTTAACAAATACAAGAACACGATTCTTCTTCACATACGGCAAGCGTGAAGCGATTTAAAGAATGGTATGTGAACATTTAACTTGTATTATTCGGGAGCAGAGTTGCCAAGCGTAGGGTAGACATAACGTTATGTAGGTCTATATACACCTATCTGACTTGTGCGCGCTCTGCGTTGGATTGCGGTACTAATCGGCAATTATGTTGCTAAGCACGTGGGACACTTGACTTATATTTGAAAAATATTAGAAGGTCCTTTAATCTCTATTTCCATGTTTCTAATAGAATGGATTGAGATATATGTAATATCGATTAGATGTAGAAGACACACAATAGTAATGGAGATATTATTAATTTCTGCACTTATTTCAGGATTTTGCTAAATCCAAGTAATGTGTATCCTATTACGATATACGTGTGAGGTGATAATATGTAGTATTTTTATATTCAGCATATGTTCTGTGATTTTTTAGTCTAAATTTTATATTTTATGTATATGTTTTGTAATATTCACTTTACATAATAATATGATATTATAATAGAACACACATTACTTGGATTTAGCAAAACAAGCGCAAAAGTAAATAATATTTCCATTATTATTTTGTATCTTCCCCTACATCTAATCAATATCACATATATTTTTCAGTTTATTTTATTAGAAACAGAGAAGTAGTGGTAAGAGGATCTTCTTATATTTTCTGAACGTAAATTGAGCGTCCCACGTGTTTAGTAATTGCCAATTAGTACTACAACTCATCGCATAGCGTGCACAAGTCGGATAGGTGTATATTTATACGTCTGTGTGATGTCACGTCTTCCTTGTACCTGGCAACTTTATTTGGGAGCAGTTCGTGAACAGTTTACGAACTATTATAAACCTCTAATAAAATTAGATTTTAATTGGTAAATTTGATGAATTTAATTTAAGCTATTTATATTTACGATACAAATTCTGACAGATATAAAAGGTGGTTGGTAACTGGTGGTACAAGCGGAAAGGGGGCGATTCTACGCGAAAAAAGAAGTCGAAAATATAGAATAAAAATTTTTCGTTTGAGGTTTTGTTTTCGAGAAAATCGACTTGGAATTTTCGCTCGGTACGCGTGCACTTTATTACGTCTCGTTATAACGGACCTCACTGTAGATCGTTGTCTCGATAGATATTATCGCAGTTTAAGTTTGTTTTTGCCGTAACGGAAAACATAATGGAATACATAATGAAATAATATGAAGTAATCATAAAGTTTATTATTACAAAAATTGCTGAAAATGTTGCCCATTATGCCGAACACATACTTTTGCTCTTGTAATTAAATTTCTATGAACACTTCCTAACGTATTCGATTGTTTTAAAGTATGAAATGCTACAATAATCTTTTCTTTCAATTGCTCGCAACTTGCGATTTCTTTAGAATAGACAATTGATTTAATATGGCTCTATAAATAAAAGTCAAGCGGAGTTAAGTCAGGAGAGCGTGGTGGCCAAGCTATTGTTCCAGCACTACCAATCCAGCTTTGGTAATGTTGGTTTAAAAAATCTCTCACATGACAACTAAAATGTGGCGGTGCATCGTCTTGTTGAAGAATTAAACTTCCTCTAATTCTCAGCGGTACATCTTCTAATAATTCCGGTAGTTTGTTTTGTAAGAAATCGAAATATGCTGACGTTACAGTTCCTTCGAAAAAATATGGCCCAATAATTAGATGTCCGATTATGCCAGCCCAGACGTTTACGTTCCATCTTACTTGAAAATGTGTTTCAAGAATAGAGTGAGGATTCTCATTTTGCCAATTATGCATGCCGGCCCTTGTAAATTTCGCTTCATCGGTCCATAAAATTTTTAACAGAAATTCTGCATCGTTGGCATGCTGTTGAAGCAACCAATGACAAAATGCCTTTCGCGAAATCTTATCATGAGGCATGAGTCCTTGTACTCTGGTGATATGATAAGCATGTAAGTTGTTTTCGTGTAGAATTCGAAGAATCGTGAAGCAAAGGTTTCTTGCACTTATATCAGGATATCCCAAAACGTCCTTTAGTATTTGCTCTTCAACATTTACACCAACGCGTCGTGGACGACCATCATGTCGTCTAAGTTTTTCAAAAGAACCATATTCGCCGAGGGTTCGTTCTGCTCTTTGAATAACACGTCTGTCAGGATGTCAACGATTGGGATACCGGTGTCTGTAATGATCAGCTGCGGCTGATGCGTTACCACCACACGCACCTAACGAAAGTATCATGTCTGTATATTCCCGATTGCTGTATGTAGACATGATGGTGGACTAATAGGTACTGATATTGGATAGCGATAAAATAGTCGGATAGTAAGTTAATAGGTAGGAAAACACTTCGGTCACATTGGAAGTGTTTATCAACATAACGTCAATCGAGACAACGATCTACAGTGAAATCCGTTATAACGAGACGTGATAAAGAGCACGCGTACCGAGCGAAAATTCAAAGTCGATTTTCTCGAAAACAAAGCCTCGAACGAAAAATTTTTATTCTATATTTTCGACTTCTTTTTTCGCGTAGAATCACCCTCTTTCTGCTTGTACCACCAGTTACCCACCACCCTGTATAACACCAATTAAGAAGAAGAATTGTATGTGTACATCTTCCACCCTCATAGAAAGAGAATGATTGTTAAGACAAGAGATCCGTATGTTTAGCAATACATTGTATTATAACGCGAGTCAGAATTTCTAACTGCACACTTTTTACAACATTGTTTTTAAGAAATTCTGACCACCCTGTATCAACAATAAATTTATTATACTATCCAACATATATGTCTATATTTTCTCATTAAGTAACTAAGCATGAACCGAAATACATCATGTTTGATCTCGTTTTAATCAGAAAGATTTTATGAATATGCTGGTGAAAATTTCATTAACGGTAAGCAAAAAAAAAGAAAATAAAATACGGAAAAAAAGAGCAAATGTTTGTTGTATTAGTATTGTCTCGCCAATATGTAGTCCTTGAATTTTTTAATTCTAATCTTCCTTCTTTATTTGCTGTCCCTTTTTATGCCAGTCGGCGTCCGCGAAATTAATACAAACAGTTTCAAAATGAAATCTGTTCCCTAACTATATACATACTCGGTAGCGGTCCCGCATTTTGAACGCTTATAGACGAAACGCTGCATTAAACAAGTATTGCAGACTCTTTTAACTACAATCAACATTTTATCGTCCAACTTTTAAGTTTTAGTTACATTTAAATAGGTCTAATTTCGTATCTGTATACAATTATTGAGACTTGTTATTATCAATCAATATAATTATAATAACTTAGTACTTTTAATCTTTTTATACTAATCCTTTTAGATGGTAGATCTTCCAAAGTTCCCGACTCAGTTCATCATCTGAGACCAGGGGACATAGATGTTATTGCCGCGATGGGCGATTCTTTAACAGCCGGAGCTGGAATTTTTGCAACTAATTTATTGGAGCTACCCATTGAGAATAGAGGTGCATCAGCGAGTATTGGTGGTCAAGGAACTTGGCGTACATATTTGACGCTTCCCAATATTTTCAAAGTATGTTACTCAAAAATTGATCACATACATAAATTATACAATCATTAATATACTTACTATCTTTTTATAATTTATATTAATCATAAAAGAGAGTATTGCTTTCATAGCCGGCTCTTCCTATATATAGGAATTCAATCCCAAATTAATAGGCTACGCACTTGGAGATTCTCTGACTACTCAACCAGCTTCGCAGTTAGACGTAGCTGAAACTGGCGCAATGTCCAGAGATATGCCATTTATGGCCAAACATCTAATCAATAAAATAAGAAATGACCCGAGGATAAATATGAAGAAACATTGGAAGGTTCGTGTTTTAGATAGAATAATTATAAATATCAATTTCATTGATTAAGTAATAAAACCTTTGTTTCTATGTTTTATAGTTGATTTTCTTGTTCATTGGACACAATGATTTTTGTGCCGATATATGTGCACTGCCTTCTCCATGGTCTGTTTTGGATAACCACAAAACTGATCTAATTAATACTCTTAGGATATTAAGAGACAATATACCCAGAACTTTCGTCGCTATTCAGGTAATACCTCACTTAAAGGAACTCGTTGCTACGCGTGAAGGAAGAAACTCTTTGAAATGCTATATAATGACTACCATTGAATGCTCATGTTTATTCGCTTTGCAATTCAGAGATCGAAGAGAGGAGTATTATGAAATAATAAAGAGGTTTGTATAATTCAGGCAACTTTCAAAGTTTTTTAAATATCTTATATTTGTCAAGATTTTATTATGTTATATTTGCAATATTTATTTCATATTATATATTATATTTATATTTTATATTTTTGTTATATGTTTGTAAACAATTTTATTGCTAAAAGTGGTTATAACATTATAGAGATTGACTTATTTTAAAATGATCCTCAACAATTAGTTACCTCCAGTTGCAGACTTATTTTTCATTTTAACTTTAATTTTTTTCTTTAATTTAAAGTGTTTAATTTTAATGCAAATTATATTAATTACCGTACATATTTCCATTACATTATCTTTATGCGTACGATATTACGATAAGGTAGGGTTACTCGAGTCAGAAGGATATTTGATATTTAATGCAAGGTAAATCTGATTTGCAATTCGCAAAATTCAGAAGCCCTTTTTTAATTTAGGTTGTTAAGCTCCTTAAATCCTACATTTGCAAATAGGCTACTTGACTCGTTATTAGCAACATGACAAACAGTGGATTATATCGTGTACTTAGATGAACTTCTATTCATCAAAAGAAAATTTTTTTAATGATAATATTCGCAGTTGTAATTATCATAATACGATAGCGTGTGTATGTTATTTCTACAAGTTATTTTGTTGTTTACTTTCTTACTTCTTATACTTATTCGCTGACTCAAATAACCGTGTCCTATAGTCTTGCGATTACTCGAATCATTTTCTCATTTTTGATATATTCTCTTCCTAGCCCTAAATTATACATAAAAGGCTATGTTATGATATATGATGTTTGATAATATATGTATAACAAGTTTGATTGTTCTGTGCAAAGTACAAAACTAAGATGTTGTATCTCAACATCTTAGATAACTTAACCATAACATTGCTATATTCCTGTGATAGGTTTTATGTAGGTTAGGTTTAAGTAAGATGTCGATTCTAAGATGCGTATGAAGGACACGCAGATACCATTTTGTCCCATATTTTAGGTGGCAACAATTAGAAGAAGAAGTGGTTAATTATTTAGAATTTCATAGAAATGACTTCACTGTAGTGAGCTTACCAACTCTGAAACACGCAAAGGTACCAATTGCCAAGGATGGATTTGCTGATTTGTCATATCTCTCAGCTGATTGTTTTCACCTAAGTCAAAAATCTAATGCACTATGTAAGTATAATGGATGAAATTATATAATTCAACAACCTTTATATAAGTAATCGAATAAAAATTGTTTCATGTATCTCAAGTGGCAAATAATCTATGGAACAATTTGCTAGAACCAGTTGGTAACAAGTCTTCCACTTGGACTCCACTATACGAAAGGTTCTTGTGCCCCACCTCGGAAAGACCGTTTTTGATGACACGTGAAAATTCACATAATTTTTCCTACATTAAAGACACGCCTCTAGTTTGATATTATACAATAGAAATAGTAACCATTGAAATTTGGTATAGTAGACACAAAGTGCCATTTTAGTCCGCATTTAAATTTTTCTAATATAGTAAATATTTATTTATAATTATTAACAAAGCTATTTTTCTAGATATCTCTGTTATTGCATGTGATCTCATCACGAACTTTATTTATTTCACAGCTGCACTTACTACTTTATATGTCATATTAATTTTCATTAGCGTTCTAATTTTTTATTTTTTAAACACTTTGATATACACAATATATGCTTTGATATACGCAGAAAAAAGAGTGTAAATGTCGATGAATTTTTAAATTTCAAACGAAGGATGATTTTAATATTATTTTCGAGATACTCAATGTGTGTTTGGGATTTTGGATGGTCCTCAGTTTACAGTACGGACGGCACATTTGCTATTTTTTGGGAAATTGGACTTTTCCACACTATCTATTGTAAGGTTTACAATTCGGACCGCGTCGAGAGAATAATTGACATCCTAAGCACTTGACGGATCCTCTCAACAGCAAATCTCGTGACATAAACCTCGATATCAGATGAAACTCGACAATAGACCAAGGATGATGGCATCAACTGGACGTTACGCAATGCTCACGACAATTCGACAGTTACAGGATTGGGCAGAAACGCGTTCCCACTTCATAGGAAATGTTGTTTCCATTGTTTCCTGAGAAAATCGTTGAAGTGGTGGCGGAAATTGTTTTTTTGGGAATTAGAAACAAGCGTAATAAATGCTTATATACTTTACAAGATTTCTCAGGAAAGGAAAGGAGAAAGTATGATGTGAATAAGTTGGAGTTGCCGGTCGATATTGTAATATCGTAGAATAGATTTGAATTAGAGGTCGGTTGAAAATAGAAAAAAACCGTGTATGTCGTCTTTCGTGGTTTGTTTACATCCAAGAGCGCCTAGTAACAGCGACGCGAGAAAGGATAAGCAGCGTCAAAACAGAGGTACGGTTTCATATCTCAAAGAATGGCAATCGAGAGGCCAGAGTATGTGAGCCGAGAAGTGTGTATGTGTGTGAGAGGACGAGAGCAAGAACGAGCACGACCGGGCAGGATTGTGTTGCGAGAGTCAGAGCGAATTGAGTCGTTGAAGAGTAGAGTCGTTAGAGCGAATTGAGTCGTTGAAGAGTAGAGTCGTTAGAGCTAATTGAGTCGTTGAAGAGTAGAGTCGTTAGAGCTAATTGAGTCGTCGAAAAGTAGAGTCGTTAGAGGTTTCGAGTCGTCGAAGAGTAGAGTCGTGAGAATTGATAGAGTTGTTAGAGAGAGAGAGAGAGTGTGTGTGTTAGATTCGTTGTGACGAGAGTGATCAAATAACTGTAAAGTTATTTGATATAGATACGAGTATTGCATTTAGTTTCCGTTAAATATCGTTCTCTGTCCAATTTATATTTGTATATCCAATTTAATATTAATAAATTGTAAGTAATCGAAAAAAAAATTTTCTATCCTTATTTTTCGATATTACAATATTCACAATTAAAAGTCGGAGCGTTAAGAGTTAGGATATAAGCACCAGGCGCTTCAAGAGACAACAGATTTATCACACACACGCCTACGTTTAAACTCTATTATTTACAATTCATATTCTCCCGTTTATGCTAAATAGTTCAAACAAACCTACTAAACACAAGCTTACTTACTAAGAAACTTACCAAGAAATTTATTAAGAAACAAACTGATCTCACACAGAAACGTAAGTCGCACACTTGTTTTTTGAGTCACCTTTATAAATCTCCCTCATATTCTTATTTAAATTATCAAAGCCATAATTCACGCGAGTTTATCATGGCTCCTAATCAAGAAGAACGCATTAAAATTTTAAAACTGCAACCCGTAGCGTTCAAGATAGAATTAGAATCGTTTCAAGCGGTACTTGATACCTATAGTGAAGGAGCGTCAGCAACAATCATTCGGGTTTATTTGGAAGTATTAAAATCAGAATTTGCCGCATTTAAAAAAGTCCAAAGCAGATTGGACGATATAGACGATGGTCAGTCATAATATCCGCATACGTGAATTCTGCGAATTCAATCGAACTCCACGTCAATCATTCATCGACCAGATGCGAATTACGTGTAGTTTTTGTAATAGTCTTCACGTGTTACGAATTAGTGGCAATGTTTGTACCGGAGGGAATAAACATTGTGAGATAAAAAAATCTTTGCCTCAATTGTCTGTGTAGGACTCATTCTGTTTATGAATGTCAAGCAAGCAGCTGCACGCAATGCCATAAACGGCACCATTCTTTTCCGCATTTGAATACGGTTAATTCATCACAGCCAGCTCAAACACATCTAATATGTCATTCGTCCCATATATCTTCAAATGTTATTTTGTCGACTTCTACCATAAACATCACCGATCGGAACGGAGACGCACAACCGTGTATAGACTTACGAAATTCCTGCTCCGAGACACATTTCCGACCGAAAAAATGTAAAAGCGTCACGGTTTAAATACGCAAAGAATTGCCGTACTATTACGCGGTTCCAATCAAATGACATCGCAGATCAATCAAATGATTCGGGCGAAAATCTAGTCACGCGCCAGTAATTATACGGCAGTCGTTAGCGTCCTGTTTTGCGACCAAGTTTTCAGGACAGAAAAAACAAATAAAAACAAAATCACATAGAAGCTCCGCCCCCCAACGGCTTAAACCCAAAAATTATATTAAACACGAAAAATGTAAAGCGCCGACACATATTATAGCATGGCTACGTCGTACCGTTGCGTATCGGTACTTTTGCCTAAAACATCACTACAAAAATTCACCGTTTATTGTGAATACTAAATGTATTTAAAATTGTGATAAACATCTTTAAATAAACTAAATAAATAATACGGCAGTCGTCACTAGTTTCGCTAGAAAATGTTAATCGCGACAATTTAAAAATAGCACGTGATCCAACATTTGATCTGATGTCGATGGTCTCTTTGGAGATCATCTGTTTTGGGACTTGGTTCGCGTAGGAAAAATTAACCTAGCGGACGAGGAAATTCAATTACATAACACAGAAGTAAGTTGGATCATCATGAGCGAAACGGTAGGAAATAGTCAATCACGCAAAGCGATCTGCAATACAATACTCAAGGCACTACTTGATCATATTAAAACCTTTAGGAACATAGAGGAACGCTCTTTGACGAGAATTCTTTATACAGAAGAACACGCGCGCAGAACACCCTACATAGTACATACCATACGCGATTCAACTGGCAGGCAAGTGTACAATCATGAAACTATTTGCTAGACAATCGCATAAATTGACACTTCATCCTACCTCGCGCACCACTCTTAGGTGGACTATAGGAAGCTACCGCTAAGTTACTCAAACACATCGTGATTCTCATGGTAGGAAACACATTATTCGCATACCAAGAATTATTCACTAACGTGATAGAAATTGAGGCGAGTTTGAAGTTCAGACCATTGATCCCATTATTCTCGGATCCCAATGACCTCAGTCCGTTGACACGTCATTTCCTAAAACGTGACTCATTAACAAGTACTCCAGAGTGCAATCTTACAACATTAAAAACAGGACGATTGTCCGCGTGGCAAAAAATAAAACCACCGAGACAACACTGGTGGAGCATATGGGATAAAGAATATCTCAATCAACATCAGCATGGCGCAACAAAATCCAAGGAAAGCATGATGGTCATATCAAGGTTTATACCACGTGTGTTGAGAGGACCCGTCGAGTGCTTAGGATGCGAATTATTCTCTCGACGCAGTCCGAATTGTAAACCTTATGTAGTGTAGGAAATTCCAACTTCCTAAAAAATAGATGTGCCGTCCGTACTGCAAACTGAAGAATCCAAAATCCTGAGCAATGTGATTTCTAATTATTTATCTGTTCTTTATTTTCTATTCTTTCGTTCTTGATCACTTGTTTTTTCATCTTTGTTACCATTATAATATAATAAAAAATTAATTATGAAATATATTTCAGAAGAATTGAACTTTTCATTTGTTAAACATTATGTATATTTTATTCAGCCAAGTCAAAATTATTCAGTTTCAGAGAAATACAAACTTCCACAGCAATTACCAAATACAAAGCCATTTTCTTCTATTTTTTTATTATCAAAGATAATATTGTAAATGAAAAAGATTGTATTGTTATTGTAACCACATTTGCCGGTGAGGTGGAATGTCGTGATAGGTGCGGAAGGAATACTCAGATGTATTCAACAACAAATATTTATTAACAGTAATATTCGATGAGTACACTTGGCGCAAGACTCGCGGTTATTAAATTCGGTTCGCCGTGCGCGGTTACAAGTTCAAGCTCGGGTAGATATGATTCGATATATGCTACGAATGCGGACGATGATTGTGTCACGTAAAATTGATACTTGGATTGTAAGAGAAAAGAAAGCTGAGTTGTAACCCAACTATTAATTTTCTTTTATCGAACTTCATTATAATTTTGACACTTAGAATAATAGAATAACGCTGAACCAAAAAAGGGGTGTTGTACAAGAACAGCAACTAGAACAAAAACTGCCCGAGCTGGGTGGAGTCTCGGTTTATATACGTTTTGGTTTGAGGATGTTGAGGGGTTTGATGTGGGTTCCAAAGGAGTCCGAAAGTCGGGGGTCGATATCCTATCTCTGATGAGGACTAAGATGCGTAGCAGCCTTGGCGTCCGAAAATCGGGGTTCGAGATTTTATCTCAGATGGGGACTAAGATGCGTTGCAGCCTTGGCGTCCGAAAGTTGGTGGTTGAGATCTTATCTCTGATGGGGACTAAGGTGCGTCGCAGCCTTGGCGTCCGAAAGTCGGGGGTCGATGTTTTATTTCTGATGGAGGTTGAGAAGTGATTGATGTCACAATTACGCGAGATGTCGAAGGCTTAGATTGCTAATTGACTGCCAACGCCCTGGCCGCGCTGAGTGCACTCGTTTCCGCAGTCGACTGTTGACCACCGAGCGGGACGGACCCCTCGGAGCGCGCGTCGGAGTAGACTAACATCCACTAAAGTAGAAGGACCAAGTGACAAAATAGTGACAAAAAAGTGAAAAATACGGCATCGACATCATCTCCATAAATACAAATAAGAACAAAAAGAAAATAAAATAAGATAAGACAAAATAAAACTGTACAAAAAAATAAAAGCCACCGATTATGAAGCCAAGAGCAACGAAACGGAACCCACCGTAGACCCAATGAAAAAAGCCACCAAGAGAAAAATAATTATACATAAAACAGCCAGGGAAATCAACAGTATCCTAAGACTCCCCGCGCAAAAGACGCGGAAACTCAACCCACAACCTAACCTGGTTGCCAGGGCAAAAAGTCTAGCAAACATCCCAGGAAACACAGTTGTAGATCATCACCCCAACCAAGAAGAAAAGGCTAACGAAACCAAAAACATGAAGCCCACAAGAGCTACTTCGCCTCCAGCGATAGTAACAAAAAATAGATTCAGCATATTACAAGCTGAACCAGAGCCCCATCCACAACCGGGACCATCAAGCTACCCCACTTGGAAATCAACGCTAGAACAAATAAGAAAGAAAAACGAAACATTACGAGGCAAAACGGAAAGACACGGTCTCACTACGTCACCGGAACAACCGGCGCAGCAAGGGCGACGCACCCCACCGTACAACCCAGGAGGCCCGGCGCCTCCAACACCGCCAAGGGGGGACCAAGCACCGGACGGACGCCCCACCGGATGCTCCGCGGAGGAACGCACGAGCACCCCACCCACCACAAGAGACAACAGGCCGCCACCCATCAACATAATCCTACAAGACCCCAAGGACACCGTAACGCTCATAGAGAAAGTAGCGGACATTAAACAATTTCACATTAAAAGAATACACGCAGGTAAACACGCACTCTACCTCCAAAACCTACCCGACTTCCATAAAGCGAAGCAAACACTCCTCTCAGCGAACACAACCTTTTACACATACACACCCAAAATAGAGAAACACCATACATACTTGCTAAAAGGTTTAGACAATAGCTACACGGAAACAGAAATACTCACAGACCTACAAGCTCTACAAATAGACGACGTCCAGTTCACAAAAGTCTCACGATTTACGACAAAAAAATCAAGGGAGAACAACATATTGCTCCCAATCTACATAATACAGCTATCCCCCGACAGCAATATAAGCAAGCTACTAAAAATAAACCATTTTAACTACTACAAGATAAAATGGGAAAAAATAATAAAAAAACAGGATGACATAACTCAATGCCACAAATGCCAGCGACTAGGCCACACAGCGCAAAACTGCAACCTAAACTACCGCTGTGTTAAATGCAGTGAGCCCCATGGCCCAGGCGACTGCAAAATAAAAAGGGAAAACGCAGTAACCAAAGACAAAATATTCTGCGTCAACTGCAAAAACTACGGACACCCCGCGTCATACAAAGGTTGCCCCAAACTCGTAGAGCTTCGTAAAAAGCTAGCCGACAAAATCAAAAAAGACAAAGAAGCAAAGACACAACGGATTGCCCGAATAAGCCGCAAATACATCCCAGAACTAAAGTTCTCTGACGTAGTGAAGCAGCAAACAACACTAAATCAAATAACCAAAATCTTCCCACAATCAGCAAACTTAGATCCGCGTTCAAGCCAAAGCCCAATCACAACCGATAACTCCCCCCATCTAAACATCATAAACGTTATCGAAGACTTTAAAAAAGGTATCCTCCAAGCGTTAAAAGAACAACAAATGCAATTAAACGAAATAAAAAACACCCTATCAACGCACGAAGAAAGGTTCGACGCCATCTTCAGCACCTTCAATAGCACAGACGACGAATAACCAAAACACGCCAAACCAACAATCACAGCAAAAAACACATAAATTTAACCTAAAACATCTGAAAATAATCGCAATAAATGCTAACTCTTTAATCTCAAACCAAAAAAGATACAGTATGCTAACCCTACTAAATAAAGAAGCCCCCGATATGGTACTCATCTCAGAAACAAAACTAAACAAAAGACACAAGGTACACTTCAAAAACTACACCATGATAAGACACGACAGACCGAACGCCAGTCAAGGAGGAGGAACAGCGATCCTCATAAAAAACCCCATAAAACACAAAACGATCCTAATTGATAAAATAACAAGTTTCAGAACCTTAGAAACAACGATCATAAAAATAAAAATAAGCAATAAGGAAAATTTATTCATCACTGCAGCCTACGCAACCCACGGAAACCAGAAAGAATTTAACTACGAATTCAATAATCTCTTCGAACTCTTGCAGCTCAACAAACCGGAAAACTACTATATAATAGCAGGAGACCTTAACGCGAAACATACAAGCTGTAAAAACGAAATAAACAACACGAGAGGCAACTTCATTAGAAACTGGCTAGACAATAAAAGCATCCACTACAAAACAAACCTATACAGCTCCGAGCTACCCTCTTACCCAAAAGGAGGCTCATACCTGGACATATGCCTAGCAGATGCGCGACTAAAATTCCAAAACCTACGTCCAAATAATACCGTCAGTTCGCTGTGGAGTGCCGAAGCGTGCAGACGTGTCTCTAGTGCCCAGCGTAGTTCGAAAACAACACGTGTCGCCCAAACGTCGAAAGAGAACACAGCTAAGTGCCCCTTACCCCCTAGGGAGAAGAAAATCCCACGCACCTAACCCCAACACGAATACTAGCCTCACAGCCTCACGACTAGTTGTTCATTCCGAATTAACTAGCTCGATGATGGCCCAGCAACCGCGACCAGGCTCTCCGGAGCAGACTCGCAGCTACCCCGAGCTACCCCCCCCCGTGGCAGAAGTGTAGCAGAACTTTCCGCACTAACGACGCTAACACTACAAAGAAGAGGAAAATAGAACCAGCAACGCAAATAAACACACACAACAGGTTCGCCGTATTGGAATCCTCAAACGACGCCATGGAAATCGTAGAACCGCCATCAAACCAACACTCACAGAGAATCCCCCCTCCCCCACCAATTTTTGTGGACGACGTCATTGACATACAGACAATGACCAAGTCCCTAGAGAGAGATACCAGCAAGGAGGAATATAACCTCAAGATAAGCAACAACAAGGTGAAAATACTACCGACGAACCCAGAAGCTTACAGAAAACTCACCAAGACACTCAGGACCCTGAACGCCAACTTCCACACCTACCAACTTAAACAGGAAAGGCCTTTCCGGGTGGTCCTACGAAACATACACCACTCAGCAGATATAGACGAACTAAAATACGAACTCTCAAAACTTGGCCACGAAGTCGTCAACGTAAGTAATATAAGGCATAGAGTCTCGAAAGACCCGTTATCCTTATTCTTCCTAGACATTAAACAAAAACCGAACAATAAGGAAATATATAACATCAGTCGCCTAATGAACGCGATAGTTAAGATCGAACCGCCGCTCGTGAAAAAAGAAATAGTGCAGTGCAAAAGGTGCCAAAGGTACGGTCATACGCAGAAATACTGCAACCATACTTTCCGCTGCGTTAAATGCGCAGGCTCTCACTCCACTGACCAGTGCGCCAAATCACCGGAAACCCCAGCGAAATGCATCCACTGCCAAGGGGACCACCCTGCCAACTACAAAGGCTGCCCAGCATATAAAACACTATACACGGACAGGTACCCTAAGCCCAGAGCAAAAGAGGTATCCAACCAAACACCCAGCCCGCCGAAATTCACGACTACCCCAACCCCCTCAACCAACCAAACGCACAGTCCTACCAAATTCATCTCCACCTCAACCTCCTTTGCCCAAGCAGTACAAGGCATCCAAAATAACCCGAACAGCCAAAGGAAACTTCCCCAAAACAGAGACCCCAACCCACCAAACACAGACAACTCCTCAAGGCTTGAAAAGCTAATAGAGAAACAATCGGAGCAAATAAATCACTTGCTATCGTTACTAACACTAATCGTGGAAAAATTAGCACGCCCCGACTCAAAATAAAACCAAGGCGCAAGCACTCTGGAACGCCAACGGTCTAGCGCAACACAAACTTGAACTAGAACCCTTGTTAAAACGCCGGCAAATCGACGTAATGCTCGTATCGGAAACCCACTTCACCGACAAGAGCTACCTGAAAATAAATGGTTACAAATTCTACCATACCCAACACCCCAGCGGTAAGGACCACGGTGGCACCGGAATAATAATCAAAGTAAGTATTAAGCACTACGAACTTCCATCATTCCAGAAAGACTACCTCCAAGCAACAAACGTAGCAATAGAAGACTGTCATGGCTCAATCACCACCTCAGCAGTATACTGCCCTCCCAGACACTCCATCGCCAAAGAAGACTTTGATAACTTCCTGGACACCCTGGGCAACAGATTCATAGTTGGAGGAGACTATAACGCCAAGCACATCCAATGGGGCAGCAGACTGGTTACAGCAAGAGGCAAAAACCACTTAAACAGCATAACAAACAACAACCTCAACTACCTCACCACATACGAACCCACATACTGGCCCACTGACACCAACAAAATACCCGACCTTCTCGACTTCCTCATAACTAAAAATATCCCATCAAGACACGTCCAGATCAACTCCTCGGCTGATCTCTCCTCTGATCATTCTCCCGTGATAGCAACAGTCAGTTCAACAATCATCGAGAATACACCTAATGGCTCCATTCACAACCAACACACCAACTGGCAGCTCTTCAGAGAAGTCTTTACACACTCAACCTCAGCCTTCACCCCACTAAAAACAAAGGAAGATATCGAAGCAGCCACGGAATACTTAAACACGAGCATAATAAACGCAATCCGCCTCTCCACACCGACAAAGCCATCTAACAGCAAACAAGAATATCCCCAATACATACTAAAAAAAAATAGCAGAAAAACGTAGACTAAGAAGAGTATGGCAGACCCATAGAACACCGGAGGACAAACGCAAACTAAACAACGCAACTAGAAAGCTATCCAGAACCTTAAAAAACTATAAAAACGACTGTTTCCATAAATACCTCGCCAGCTTATCCCCCACAGCCGACTCCAACTACTCACTATGGAAGGCCTCCAGGAAACTCACACGCCCCCCACAAATAATCCCACCTATCCGCCGTCCGCAAGGTGGATGGGCGCGAAGCCCTATAGAAAAAGCCGACCTGTTTGCCAAACACTTGTCAAAAGTATTCAAACCCCATTCCCCCCAAACCGCCGCGGACGTTACTGAATACCTGCACACCCCCTTCCAAATGTCCCCTCCTATCGAACCCTTCTCCTCTGCTGAGACTATAAAAACAATCAGTCGCCTAAACCCCAAGAAAGCAGCAGGACACGACCTAATAGGCAATAGAGCAATCAAGGAACTTCCCACAAAAGGGATAGCACTCATCACATCGATTTTTAATGCTATCCTTCGCCTGGAACACTATCCTAAGGCTTGGAAAATCTCATTGATTACCCTCATCCCTAAACCCGGTAAACCGATATACGAAACCTGCTCCTATCGCCCAATCAGTCTTTTACCTACCCTGTCCAAACTATTCGAGAAGATGCTCACGAACCGACTCCTTCCAATCCTAGAGAACTTGAAAACACTCCCAGATCACCAATTCGGCTTCCGAAATCATCATTCTACAGTAGAGCAAATCCACCGCCTAACTCATACGATCAGCCAAACACTCGAAAAGAAAAAATATTGCTCAGCGGTCTTCCTAGACATCCAACAGGCATTCGATAAAGTATGGCATGAAGGGCTACTATACAAACTTAAAAAGATCCTACCTCACCCCCACTACTCCATCCTAAAATCTTACCTAAC
This sequence comes from Bombus vosnesenskii, assembly GCF_011952255.1. Taxonomy (NCBI): domain Eukaryota; kingdom Metazoa; phylum Arthropoda; class Insecta; order Hymenoptera; family Apidae; genus Bombus; species Bombus vosnesenskii. The sequence continues at coordinate 317,243 of NW_022884333.1, forward strand.
CGATAGACAATTCGTGGTTAAATGCCTAGACGCCACTTCCGCAACATTCCCAATAGAAGCCGGCATACCCCAAGGTAGTGTCCTCGGACCCCTACTGTACTCCATCTATACTGCCGACCTACCTATATCAAACGATATAACAATAGCGACATTTGCAGACGACACAGCGCTATTAGCTACCCACGCAGACCCGGTAATAGCCTCATCCACTCTCCAGCGAAGTCTCGACTCCATGGAAAAGTGGTTTCACAAATGGGGCTTCAAAGTCAACGAAAAGAAATCCTCACATGTAACCTTCACGCTCCGAAAACAAACCTGCCCCCAGGTCACCATCAACAATGCAACAGTTCCTAGCAGGGACACAGTCCGATACCTGGGCATGACCCTGGACAGGAGACTAACGTGGAAGACACACATCTCAGATAAAACGAAGCAACTAAAGGACAAACTAAAAAATCTCTATTGGCTCACGGGCCGACGCTCCAAACTAAACATACAGAATAAAATTACCCTCTACAAGACCGTAATAAAACCTGTCTGGACCTACGGAATCCAACTATGGGGAACAGCAAGTAACTCCAACATTGAAATACTCCAACGCTTTCAATCGAAAACGCTAAGATCCCTAATTGACGCACCTTGGTATGTAACCAATGAAACAATACACCGCGACCTCAAGATACCCACCGTCAAAGAGGAAATAGCAAAATATAGCAACAGATACAGCAAAAGAATCAACAAACACCGAAACCCCCTAATCACCGGACTACTCGATACGACGGACCAGACTCGCAGGCTGAAGAGGCACTACCCGCTAGATCTAAACGTCAGATTCATTTAATTATCCAAATTAAGCATATGCACTTACTTATAATACTTATAAATTATACCTAGCTATAATAGTATTAACTTATTGTAAATAAATAGCCATGTCACTGCGCCACGCCAGAAAAATTACTGAAAATTCTCAACGCGAGAATTGATTGTAATTTCAACAAATAAATAAAAAATAAAAAAAAATAATAATACCGTAAAAACCTTAGCCTATGACAGTGACCATAACGCCCTAGTATTTCAAATTAACAAAAACACATCTGACTTCCTAACACTCGAAACCCAGACCGAGACACCCAGGTACAACTACAAAAAGACAGACTGGAAAAAGTTCCAAAACACACTCGAACAAAACTGCGACCTAAAGATCTACAACAACGTCAACCTAACAAACAGACAAATCGACTCATTCTTAGACGAAATAGAAAAACACACACAAATCGCTCTCCAAAAATCCGTGCCAATCATAAAACAAAAAAATTCATGCGAGCCCTATATAAACAATAAAATAAAAGATCTACAGCGAGATAAAAGCTACATACTGTCCAAAATAAACAATATAAAACTCAACTACTCCTACGACAAAAGAGAAGAATTAGAATTCCTAAAGTTCCTACTACACAGAATAAAAACGCAACTGAAACAAGAATTCGCAATTTCTATAAACCAGTACTGGAGAAACAAAATAAAAAACATCTCCAAGAACGACTCAGCCAACATGTTCCCACAAATAAATCAAATCTTTAGACCAAAAGAACGGGGCCCCACCCCACCTCTCAAATTGCCCCCAGAAAATGCCCCCCTCATCCAAGAAGCAGGTATAACGATACACAACACCATCAAAGACACCGAGGGCAACTTCATAATACCCAAAACAATAGAAAAACTAGACATCATCGGCACCCACTTTTCCAAAATACATACGCAAAACGAACACATGGGCCGAGAACAACTAAACAGAATTATCATCGCCGAAACAAACAAACTCAAAAATGAAATAGAACAAGACAAAATGCTAAACAAAACAGTCTGCACATTCTCAAACGAAAACACCGCAGACAATCCCAAACAACCAGATCCAGAAATAAACTACTTCACAAACTACAATCAACTAAACACAATCCTCTCCAAACTAAACAACAAAAAATCCTCCGGCTTCGACGGCATCCCAAACACCCTACTCAAGCGCCTACCGAACAAAATAAAATGGTACTACACGGTACTCTTCAACAATGCTCTAAACAACACATACTTCCCCAGAAAATGGAAAAAAGCCAAACTGATAGCCATAACAAAAAAGAACAAAGACGGCTCATTGCCCGCAAACCTACGACCCATAAGTCTCCTCCCCAACATAAGCAAAGTATTTGAAATAACCATAAACAATCCCCTAACCTCCTTCTGCACAAAAAACAACATAATCCCAGAGAATCAATTCGGCTTCCGACACAAACACTCCACAATCCACGCAATAAACAAACTCACGTCGGACATCTGCTGGGCTCTAAACGCAAAACAACGAGTAGCCGCCTGTCTAATAGACCTCGAAAAAGCTTTCGACACAGTCTGGATCCCAGGTCTCATATACAAACTGAACAAAAAAAAGTTCCCTAAACACCTGACTAAAATGGTCTGGGACATGATCACAAACAGAACATTCGTAATGACTGAAGGTTCACACTCATCAAGCAAAGAATTCTCCATAAAAAACGGTCTACAACAAGGTACAGTAAATTCCCCGTTACTCTTCAATATCTACAACAGTGACTTACTAAACCTCTTTGATCTCAATACATCCACCCATAAACGCTCCATAGCCTTCGCAGACGACCTAATCATATACGTAACAGGCCGCAAAACCAAAACTATAAAAACGGAACTTCAAGAACTTTTTGAGAAAATAAACGACTATTACCACGCATGGAAACTAAAAATCAACATAAGCAAATGCGAAACCATACTGTTTAGACCCAAGTCAAGTGAAATCGGCCCAATAGAAAGAGAACACTGCAAAAAATTTCAGATAAGAGAAAAAACAGACAAAGGGGCCCTCATACCACACAAAAATTGCGTAAAATACTTAGGGGTAAACATAGATTACAAATTAAATTACAAGCAGCACACCGAAATTCAACTTACCAAGGCCAATAAAGCATTTTGGAAAATGAAAAATCTATTCCACTCCAAACATCTCGACAGGAAAGTAAAAATTCTATGCTATCAAGCACTAATCAGACCGATCATAACCTACGGCTGCCCAATCTGGTACAACATATCAGCCTCCCAAATGGAAAAAATTCGCATATTCGAAAGAAAATGCATCAGAGCCTGCTTGAGTACCTATAGATCCGAACACAGCGGATTCAAAAAATATATAAAAAACAAAATAATATACGACCTAGCCCACGTTCACCGCATAGACTGTCACATCCTAAAGCTAATACGAAACCACTTCGCGCAAGCGGCAAAGATAAAAGAAAATAGTTTAATCTTCAGTTGCTTATTTCCAAATGATACATACTACAAAAACACTCTGACAACAGGCTACATCCCGCCAGAAGCTTTCCCATACCTTGACGGAAAAAACTACCTACAAGACCAAAATAACATTCCGATAATTTACCATATAAAAAGAAAAATAGGGACCCGAACTATACTTTACGAAGAAAACCTAGATGGCCAGTCCGCAGACACCAGATGGAGATACAACATGGCCCTCCCTCTGAAGGACACCAAAGACAAACATAGAAAAAATTCAAAAAAATATTGGTGGATACCGAATCCATAATAAAATAAGAGAGAAAATCCACTAAACCGATAAAACTCAATTCTGCCCCCGTACAACACAGGTGCAAACATTGTATTCATTGCAATTCTCCTTCTTTTAAAAGAAACTTATTTATTCAATATCCCCCTCCCCCTCCCCCTCCCCTTACCCCACCCCGCCCCCAAACACCACAGCACCCAAAAATATACTACCGAAGCGTCCTGTTTTGCGACCCAGTTTCCAGGACAAAAACAACAAGTAAGAACAAAATCACATAGAAGCTCCGCTCCTCCAGCGGCTTAAACCAAAAGATATATCCAACACGAAAAATGTAAAGCGTCAACAACATATTGCAGCACGGCTACGTAGTACCGTTGCGTATCGGTACCTCTGCCTAAGATACCATTATATAAATTCACCGTTTATTGTGAACACTATAATGTATTCAAAATTGTATATTGGGTTTTAAATAAACAGCTTAAAAAAAAAAAAAAAAGCACTCGTTTCCGTCAGATCACGAAAGTTAAGCAGCGCCGGACACGGATAGTACTTGGATGGGTGGATCGCCTGGAACTCCGTGTGGCGTTGGCGAAGTGCGCTGCCCCCCCCCCCCCCTCCCCATGGGGCTCGGGCTGGGCGCTTGGCGGCTCTGCGCCTCGGGGCAGCCAAGCAGTCCGATAGCGGGAACCGGGCTGCCTGGCACGGCGGCTCCGGCGACGAGGCGCGGTGTGACAATGGTAATTACTAAATAACATGTGGATGGCTAGCCCCAAACGAGATATACCATCTTCCAGTTTGTCTATTTTATTTTTTTAACGAGGTCAGTGGGATGTTTCCTTCTTAGTCTTCTTTTTATATGGGTTTTGCTCGTTTCAGCAGCTAGCTGGTTTCGATGTGTTGCCAATCTTTCCGTGCATCTTTTTGCGTATTTGCCGATTTCTTCTTTGACAGTTGGTATTTTTAGATCTTTGCGTATATCTTTGTTTCTGACATACCATGGGGCGTTAACTATTGTTCTGAGTATTTTTGATTGTAGCGACTCTAGTTTATTTATGTGTCTCATTGCTGTTGTCCCCCATAGTGGTATTCTGTACGTCCAAATTGGTTTTGTTATCGTTTTGTAAATTTTTAATTTGTTTTCTACGCTGAGTTTAGAATTTCGACTAGTTAACAAGTACATCTGTCTTCTTTTTATCCGTGTGCGATAAGTGAGACCGAAATGATCACTTAAGCGTAACGTGCGTGTTTTTTTTGCCCAATTCCAACGACAGTTTGCGACATTCCGATGGCGATTGGCATTATTCTGATAAGGGTTGCGAGCCCGAATCTTTGCACAGAGGTTCAATTTGGCAAAAGGGCCAGCAATTGGTTCGCTGCGATCATTCGAGCTGCTCCTTTAGCCTAGATTGACCCATTGCTTGGCGGAAACTATTGGCAATGGCGTAATAAAATCGAAATATCGAACCTTAACGTAACCTTGACGCAATCAGTCCCATAGAATTTTTCTGCGTTTGATGTCGATTTTTGGGTTTTTAAATGATTTAACAGATTATAGTGAGTAAGATATGGTTTTTAGGATGTGTAGACGCACAAACTGCAGTCATAACCCTGGTAAAAATACGTGGAAATTGGAAAATCCGAACATAATTTAAACGCAACCAGCCCAGACGAGTTTTTATAGGTTTGTAATGGGATGGTAATTATGTCAAAAAGTGGGGATACTCTTAAAATTATGTCGACTGTTTGAACGCACTCCGTTAATGTCGGCAAAATTTTAATTAGTGTTTGACTAAAGAAAGTTCATTGTATTCATTTATGTGAACGTGAAATACTATTATGTGAACGAGAAATAGTATATACATAGCAAGGACAATAAATATTTGTCGCACGACAGGTTCAAATAAACGCAATTCTACATATTCCACACATACTACATACAAATACAAATTACACAGGCGTTATTAAATGAAATAACGTAAGTAATAAAATTCATAATTGAACTAAAACAATGCTTCAACATAATCTTATATTAGAAAGTAAAATATAGTTATGTGTGTTAAAATATATTTGATTTATATATTTAATAATTGATTGTTGAACAACTTTACTTGGAATTAAGTTAAGAATAGTTATAAATTATTATAATGGGTTGCAAAAATTAAAAATTCTGTAAAAAAGAATTCTAAAAAGTATGTTATTATAAGTTGAAATATTATTTAAATTCTTCTCCTTTTGGAATGGGTGACTACTGGTCAACTTTATATTTGAGTATTATAGTACAATTATTTTTTTCATAAATTGGCACTTAATATAAATTAATGCAGTTGTAATACAGTAAAATATTAGTATTACGAAAGTGTAAATTTAGTTCTGACTTGAAAAAATATAAAAGATATAGAAGTAATTATTATAATAAATTATTGAAGGCGATAATTTACAATAAAAATTTAAAAATTATGGTATATGATTGTGTTATAATGGAAAAGTCACTTTTCATGACATCATTGAAGATCTTTACCTTATGACGAACTTTCCGGAACCTTGTAAGAATTTTATCACCGGGTATACATAGTATGTATAAAGAACACTCGCTCATACGCGAGTTCGTCTTTGCTTCAACTCCTGTAACAGTGTTAATTGTTAATTTATGATATTTAAGACATTAGTTTATAACAATTAAGCTACTAATTTGTGTCATCTAAGCCATTAATTTATAAAACTGAAACTATTAATTTATAACAATGATTCCATTAGCTTATAACAATTATAGCACTAATCGATAACAATATACCATTAATTTAAAATAATTCTGCTATTTATTAATAAATTAATATTAATACAGTAATGCTAATTAATAAATTAAATAATACTTCTACTACTAATTTAAATCAATTACGCTATCAATTCTGTTGAGGTTTTATCTCAGAATAGAGACAGAAAATGCGCGGATGAATGTATCCTAGGATTTCTTTATCAGAAATATTAGAAGTTAGGACTTAGTGATTTCTATACTATACGATAATTTATTTACACATGGATTTATTACAGTGGATTAAACAGAAAACGATGATTATTTAACGTGAACTTACTGCAGTAATGTGATATGACTACGACAATTCTCGACTTTCGATTAACGACTCTTGACTATTGATTCTTCTGACCCTTTCGGCTTGTCGTCATTTGCGCTTTATCGTCGACATTGTGTGTATGTCGGCGATTTTTTCGCAGTACTACAATAGAGATGTAGGGAGTGTGATTCGAGCTAGATGAAAACAGAGTTTGCGTTTCGTCCCGGAACTACCGGTGGACTCGTCAGTAAGGCTATCCCCGGTAGTCCCTGCCTTAGACGTAGAGGAAGTCTCGCTAGGTGCGGTATTTGTATCGTGCGTCCGTATATTCGACTGCTAGCGGGATAGACAGACTCGTTGTCGTCGTAGCCCTCTGGTGTTGGCGGTTGGTACCCGCGGATCGCCCGGGAGGTGTTGCGCCGCGTTGATGCCTCGACCTATCGGCGTCCTATTGATACCGATCCGCCACAGAGACCGAAGAAGCCGCTGGAAAGAGAATCGTTGTGATACAAATGTGTTCGTCGTTAGTTGTAGCTTTCGCAGGACTGAGAAAACTAGGGGGCTACGGGTTTTCAGGGCGTAGGACCACGCCCTGGTCCTGATGTTCTCCTATAGCCCGATGGTAACTGGGCGGCGTCTTCGGCCCCCGTCAGTTCGCCGATCCGGTGCGGAGAACCTCGGAGAAGTTGGTGGGCCCGTATCTGCCAAGACCAGTCACCTCACCTTCTTGTGGGGCTACCCGTCACCCTGCCCCGGCCAAGGCCTTCGCCTTGAACGAGACCTAAGACTTTCGCGGAGGTGGCCGCTCAGCCCCCGGTGCACCCTCGTACGGGAAGAGAACCCATGCTAGGAGTGGATAGCGGCGATGGACTCACAGCCATCGGGGCAGGCAAAAGACGCAACGCTAGTGGGCGGGACGCGCACAGCGAGAAAGTGCCGGGCCTTCCCCGACCCCCACGGTGCGCCGCGGTATCGCTCACCGTGAGGGACGGCTCGGGCTTCACATATAGGGATGCGATGTCGGTGGTGAAGAGGGAAGTCAAGCTCTCCGAACTCGATATCACGAAGCTAAGGCCGAGGAGGGCAATCACAGGGGCGCTACTGTTTGAAATCCCAGGCCAGGACGCTAGGAGCAAAGCATCGCGACTGGCCGAGCGGATGGCGGCCACGCTGAAGGATTTACCCGCCAAGATAACCGTGCCACGAAGGACGGCTAAGAGTGACCGGGCTGGAGGATTCGGTCACCCCGGAGGAGGTGGCAGCCGCCGTTGCTGAGGCCGGGGACTGCCAGGCCGATGAGGTCAACGTGGAAGTCATACGCTCCGCTCCTCGGGGCCTCGGGTCGGTATGGCCACGCTGCCCGCTGACAGCGGCCAGGAAAATCAGCAGAGGAAGAGGTAGGATTAACACAGGCTGGTCAAGGGCGGGGGTTTCCCCTCTCCCTGCGCGCCGACTCCAATGCTTCAGGTGCATGGAGTAGGGTCACCCAGATCTGATCCGTCGTATCAAGTAATTGAGTAACTAGTGGGTTTTGGTGGTTGTCAATTCTTATGTTATATCTATTACACCCAACACCCCAGCGGAAAGACCCACGGTGGCATCGGAATAATAATCAAAGCAAGTATTAAGCACTACGAACTTCCATCATTCCAGAAAGACTACCTCCAAGCAACAAACGTAGCAATAGAAGACTGTCATGGCTCAATCACCACCTCAGCAGTATACTGCCCTCCCAGACACTCCATCGCCAAAGAAGACTTTGATAACTTCCTGGACACCCTGGGCAACAGATTCATAGTTGGAGGAGACTATAACGCCAAGCACATCCAATGGGGCAGCAGACTGGTTACAGCAAGAGGCAAAAACCTCTTAAACAGCATAATAAACAATAACCTCAACTACCTCACCACATACGATCCCACATACTGGCCCACCGACACTAATAAAATACCCAACCTTCTTGACTTCTTCGTAACTAAAAATATCTCATTAAGACCCACCCAAATCAACTCCTCGGCTGATCTCTCCTCTGATCATTTCCCCGTGATAGCAACAGTCAGTTCAGCAATCATCGAGAATACACCAAATAGCTCCATCCACAAACAACACACCAACTGGCAGCTCTTTAGAGAAGTTTTTACTCACTCAACTTCAGCCTTAAATCCACTAAAAACTAAGGAAGAAATCGAAGCAGCCACGGAATACTTAAACACGAGCATAATAAACGCCATCCGCCTCTCCACACCGACAAAGACGTCTATCAGCAAACAAGAATATCCCCAATACATACTAAAAAAAATAGTAGAAAAACGTAGACTAAGAAAAGTATGGCAGACCCATAGAACACCGGATGACAAACGCAAACTAAACAACGCAACTAGAAAGCTATCCAGAACCTTAAAAAACTATAAAAACGACTGTTTCCAAAAATACCTCGCCAGCTTATCCCCCACAGCCGACTCCAACTACTCACTATGGGAGGCCTCCAGGAAACTCACACGCCCCCCACAAATAATCTCTCCAATCCGCCGTCAGCAAGGTGGATATAGAAAAAGCCAACCTGTTTGCTAAATACTTGTCTAAGGTATTAAAACCCCATTCCTCCAAAGCTGCCACGAACATTACTGAATACCTGCACTCTCCCTTCCAAATGTCTCCTCCTATCGAACCCCTCACTTCTGCAAAGATTATAGAATCAATCAGTCGCCTAAATCCCAAGAAAGCAGCAGGGCACGACCTAGGTAATAGGCAATAAAGCAATCAAGGAGCTTCTCATAAAAGAGATTGCACTCATCACATCGATTTTTAACGCTATCCTTCGCCTTGAACACTATCCTAAGGTTTGGAAAATCTCACTGATTACTCTCATCCCTGAACCCGGCAAACCGATATACGAAACTAGCTCCTATCGCCCAATCAGACTTTTACCTACCCTGTCTAAACTATTCGAGAAGATGCTCACGAATCGACTCCTTCCACTCCTAGAGGACTTGAAAACACTCCCAGATCACCAATTCGGTTTTGGGAAATAACATTCAACAGTAGAGCAAATCCATCGCATAACCCACATGATCAGCCAAACCCTTGAAAAGAAAAAATATTGCTCAGCGGTATTCCTAGACATCCAACAGGCATTCGACAAAGTATGGCATAAAGGGCTACTATACAAGCTTAAAAAGATCCTACCTCTCCCCTACTACTCCATCCTAAAATCCTACCTAACCGATAGACAATTCATGGTTAAATGCCTAGACGCACTAGGCAATATTTCCAACATTCCCAATAGAATCCAGCATACCCCAAGGTAGTGTCCTCGGACCCCTACTGTACTCCATCTACACTGCCGACTTACCTATATCAAACGATATAACAATAGCGACATTTGCAGACGACACAGCGCTATTAGCTACCCACGCAGACCCGGTAATAGCCTCATCCACTCTCCAGCGAAGTCTCGACTCCATGGAAAAGTGGTTTCATAAATGGGGCTTCAAAATTAACGAAAAATAATCCTCACATGTAACCTTCACGCTCCGAAAACAAACCTGCCCTCAGGTCACCATTAACAATACAATAATTCCTAGCAAAGACTCAGTCAGATACCTGGGCATGACCCTGGGCAGGAGGCTAACTTGGAAAAATCACATCACAGACAAAACAAAGCATTTCAAGGACAAACTCAGGAAATTCTATTGGCTCACTGGCCGACGCTCCAACCTAAGCATACAGAACAAAATTAGCCTCTACAAGACCGTAATAAAACGTGTCTGGACCTACGGAATCCAACTATGGGGAACAGCAAGTAACTCCAACATTGAAATATTTCAACTTCCAATCGAAATACTTTCGCTTCCAATCGAAAACTCTAAGATCCCTAATTGATGCACCTTGGTATGTAACCAAGGAAACAATACACCGCGACCTCAAGATACCCACTGTCAAAGAGGAAATAGCAAAATATAGCGACAGATATAGCAAGAGAGTCAACAAACACCGAAACCCCCTAATCACTGGATTACTTGATACGACGGACAGGCTGATTCGCAGGCTGAAGAGGCACTACCCGCTAGACCTAAACGCTAGATTCAATTAGTTATCTAAATTAAGTATATTATTTATTATACTCAGTTATAAATTATACTTATCTATAATAAGTATTAACTTATTATAAATAATCAGCCATGTCACTGCGCCAGAAAAATTACTGAAAATTCTGAACGTGAAAATTGATTGTAATTTTAATAAATAAATAAATAATAATAATAAAAAAAGAAGAAACCGTTGGTATTCCCAGCTCTTTTCGAATGTCCTCGTTTCTAACGTACCATGGGGCGTTTACTATTGTTCTAAGAATTTTAGCTTGTGTTACGTCGCGTAAACTTTACCTAGACCAGGCCACACACCGCGGGCAAGATGGCAACCAGATGTCTTCGGATACTTACTGCGTACCCTCAATAGTCTCAAGTACCTTCCATAAATCTCAGGAATTTCCTAGTCGAGGTCCTTCAAACCGAACAAACATATGTTTTCCGACTCATTTCTAAAGACCATTGTCTACTACGGCTCGTCAAGGGAAACTTTCCTCCTACTAATCACTTTCTATCGAGGACGGCTAAGACCCTTCCTAGTCCACCAACCTTCGTTCAACCAATTAACAACGAAGCCTTTTCCCTCACTCTCTTAGCTAAAATCGTCAACAACAAATTCGATGGTCCCGTGCGCTAGACACACCCATCCTTAGCTTTCCTCCGCCATAGCATCGTCTCCGAACAGTACTGATTTTCGATCCGTCGAACAGTCAACATCCTTTGACCGGGAATACACCCGTAGATCAGTCACTCACTCATCTCGTACATACGCACCAGCGTAACTGTCTTCTTTACGAGTTGTTGGAATAAACGGTGATATATAACTTACTATACTGTGTTACATTCATTTAATCACCTCTGTTATCTTAACCGAAACAGGGGAACGACTATTTCGCGGCGTCGATTAACCGAATCGTAGCGAGAATTTACGCCTCTCGCTGACGCGTTTTCCTAGCGACCGCGTATCTCCGCGAACGGTCGTAACAGCTTGCATTGCCTCTATTTTGCTTATATGGCTCATTGCTGTTGCCGTATTCCGTACGTCCAAATTAGTTTTATGATCGTTTTGTATATTTTTAATTTATTTTCTATACTTAATTTGGATTTTTGACTTGTTAGCCAATGCATTTGTCTCCTTGCTGTCTGTATTTTGTCTGTTATTGATTTAATATGCTGTTTCCATGTGAGTTGTGTATCTATGTGGACTCCTAGGTATTTGCCTTGTTTGTATTATGTGTGTGCCGTTTAGTACAATGTTTGGTGGTTTCTGTTTTCGCGGTGTGAATGTAATGTGTTTGCATTTATCGGGGTTTGCTTTAACTTGTTTTGCTTGAAGCCACTTTTCTATTTTTGTGATATATTCTTGTAGTAATGTAACTGCTGTTGCAGGGTTAGTGTGCCTGACTAGTACAGCTGTGTCATCCGCGAATGTCAGTATTTTGCTATTGTTGGTTGTTGGTATGTTGGCCGTGTATAATGTTTATAGAATTGGTCCTAGGATGCTTCCTTGCCGAACTCCTGCCTTGATTTCTTTAACTTCCGAGTGTGTGTCTTTGATTTTTACTACGAAGGTTCTGCTGCTTAAGTAAGATTTAATTAAATCTGCTCCGGGAACTGTTTTCTGATTGATTGAAGTAGGTTATTGTGGTTTATTTTGTCAAATGCTTTTTCGATGTCCATAAAGAGTGCTGTGCACTATTGTTTTGTTTCCAGCGCCTGTAAAATTTCAGTGACGAGTCTGTGCATTTGTTCTATTGTAGAGTGTTTGTTTCTGAATCCGAATTGGTGATCCGGTATTAATTTTTCCTTCTCTATTATTGGTTTTATGCGGTCGTAAATTACTTTCTCTAGTATTTTAGAGAACACAGGAAGGAATGAAATTGATCTGTATGATTTAGTTTCATGTGGGTCTTTGCCTGGGTTAGGTAACATTATGATCTGTACCGGTTTCCAAATTTTAGGAAAGTATTGTATTCTTAGTATTGTGTTAACTATTATTGTGATTTGTCTTATTGCTTTTGGCGGAAGGGTTTTCAAGATTTTGCCATTGATTAGGTCGATTCCTGGTGCTTTATTATTTTTTGTTTCCTCGATTATGTTTCTAATTTCTTGTGCTGTCGTTTTGGGTATGATGTAGTGTTTGTCAGTTGATATACTAGTGGCTAGCGCATCCTTGTCCGTATGACTATTGTAGTTGCTGTTGTTGATATTATGCGGTGTAAATGTGTTGTATAGGTTAGAAAATTCTTCAGTTTGCTCTTCGTTGCTTCTTGCCCATGTGTTATCTGTTCTTCTGATTGCTGGGACCAGTTTTATTGTCTTCTTTTTTTTTTTGTGGCTTTCCATAGGGAGTAGTTGTAGTTCTCGTGTGCAGATAGTGACTCGATGAACTTTGTGAACTCGTTGTTGTGTTCTTTTATTTTGTTTCTTATTTCCTTTCCAAGTTTGTTTAGGTGTTTTTTGTTTTCTCTTGTTCTATGTTTTTGCCATTTTCCTTTCGCTTTTCATTTTTCTCTAATTTTTTCGAGGATGTCAGGCGGAATTACTTTTGTTTGTCTATTGGTTGATTCAGGTATAGTGGTTGCCCATGCTGTTTCTTGGATAGTTTCTGTCAATGTTGTTACTGCCTGTTCGATGTGTTCGGGTGTTTTCAATGGGATGTTGCAGTTGGTTTTGCTCTCGATTATTTCTTTAAAAGCTTGCCGTTTGGTGGTTTTGTTGCATAGTGTCTCTGAATTGCTGTAAAGTATTGGTTTGTTTCTGTATGTAATTATTATGGGTGTATGATCGGAGGTAAGCTCAAGGCTGGGTGCTATGTTTAGTTTATTTGCGTTTAGCCCCTTTGTAATTGCAAAATCAAGTAGGTCAGGTATTTTGCTCAGGTCTGTCGGCCAGTATGTCGGTCTTCCCGTGGATAATATATTGAGGTTATTGTTTTTAATGTAGTTTTCCAAGGTTCTACCTCGAGGTGTAGTGATTCTTGATCCCCATAGTGTGTACTTTGCGTTGTAGTCTCCAGCTCCGATATACTTGTCACCTAAATGTTGAAAGTACTCCGCCTGTTACGTCGCGTAACACTACCTAGCCGAGGCCACACACCGCTGGCAATATGGCAACCAGATGTCTTCGGATACTCCCAGCGCATCTTCCATGATTTCAAGGACCTTCCATAAATCACATAGATTTCCTAGAAAAGGTCCTCCAAACGAAACAAACATCTGGTCCGGAAGAACTTCTAGAGACTATTGTCTACCACGGCTTAACAAGGGAAAGCCAGTTTTTGTCACGTACGCTGCAACTTTCCTCCTACTAACCACTTTCTCTCGAGGGCGGTTAAGGCCCTTCGTTTAACCAATTAAAAACGAAGCCTATTCCCTCACTCTCCTAAACAACATCGGCACCAACCAATCCGATGGACCCGTGCGCTAGACACACTCATCCTTAGCTCTCCTCCGAGACAGCATCGTCTTCCAAGAGTACTGTTTTTGCATCCTTCGAACGGTCAACATCCTTCGAGCGGGTATACACACCCGCAGATCACTCAGTCACTCACTCATCTCGTACATACGCACCAGTGTAACTATCCCCGTTATAAGTTGTGGAATAAACGGTGAAATATAACTTACTACTGTGTCATATTCAAATCAACCACCTCTGTTATCCTAAACGAAACAGGGGAACGACTACTTCGCGGCGTCGATTCACCGAATCGTAGCGAGAAGTTACGCCTCTCGCTGACGCGTTTTCCTCGCGACCGCGTCTCTCCGCGAACGGTCGTAACATTTGGTCCTTCGAGCCGGATCATCAGTGGCAGTGGATAGTTTTGTCACCCATCCGGTCGTAACATTTGGTCCTTCGAGCCGGATTCAGTGACAAGTGATAAGTGTGGACACGTAACCGGTCGAATCATTCGATCCTCAAAGCCGCATCACGCGTCAAGTGAAAAGCGCATACCAGTGACACCCACTATCATACAGTGCCACGTGAATCCAACATAACCAGCAGCGGAAGCGTTACCCCCCCAGCGAGGTCACTAACGTCAAGGATCGTCACCCTTGAAGAGGTATAATTCGGTGGTTAAAACGCAACCACGCAACCTCCTGCCGCAACTGGACAATCTTCAACAGAAGTAAGTTATAACCATCCACTCTCAATTATCTAACAAATAATGGCCACCGGAAACGAGCTTACCGCCTTGCGTCGACGCCGGAGTTATTGCATTGGCCACTTTACACGCTTATCGAAAAAACTGGATGAAATCGAACAATCCGGCTGTCCGCGAGAGAACGAGCTAATTCAAATCAAAACTCGTCTGGACACATACGAAACGGAGCTCCGCGCCATTCAAAATGAAATCGTAAGCATCGACGAGGAGGAGTCCGCGCGCGGCTTTGAAATAGCCGACGAGTACGAGAGACTAGAACTCCGAGTAATTACTCAACTGAGCAACCTACGACTAACCACGACGTCACAATCGACAAACGACGAATCAGCTGCCGGTCGCGAGTCTGCTTCGCTTAAATCACCGGAGAATCATTTTCCTGGACACAATGCGAAGACGCCATCTTCGCCATTGCCACAAGGGCCCACGGATAAGGGAAGTAACAATGACTTAAACAAAACACGCAACGCTATTCAAACTCCGCCGACGGAGAAGATCGCATCGACTCGAACGCCGACCTCGCCGCGAGTCACGCGCAATTCATTGCACAATACTAGCAGCGTGTCACCTACACACGACTTGACGACAACCAAGTTCGCGTCCTCATTATCTCAACAATCTGATACAACGCTGCCGAGCGCCTTAAATCAGAAAACTCTTCCCATTCGCAACTCATCGTATCACACTCGCAACGTGTCACCTAAACGCGGCCCGACGACAACCACATTAGCATCGGCAGGAACCGAACAATCGGATTCAACGCTACTAATCACCTTGAATTTGACAAGCTTCAACGAGCCTTCGGACCCGAAGAAAGAGAGGGTCTCACCAGACGATAAATCGCTTCCGAGCTTAATCTCCCACAATTTGTTACAGAACATTCTATCTGATCCCAACGATTCTCTACTGAGTTCACAGAGCGCCGTACCGAACGAGTCGCGTATCACAGGCATCTCACTGGAGTCACCCTCGGCTCCAAAAATGCCAGCATATTCTCCAACACCAAGGCAAGTCACAGTCACGACATCCAACAGTCATTCTCCACCGGGGATCATCACTAAGAGAATGCGATTCGAGCGGGTCATCGGGGGGAGTCCAGCCTCCCAATCAACCTCAAACCGCCGCACCGCGCTTGATGAATCTTCACCAAGCCCCACCGACGTTCCCTTCGACGATACTTCCTGGGCCGAGGTGTTTAACGACACTTCCAGAAGCAAGATTCACGACACTTCTTGGGTCGTGAATTTCACCTGGAAATCGCTCGGCATCGACGAGGAAGGCGGCGATCTAGACTACAAGGGAGACAACATGCCATCCAGGCAACGGGCCTTCAGCCGCATCGCCAGGTTCACCCTGAGGACGACAGCATCATCCGGACGGCAGTGGTTCACACCGCAAGGAGCACCTTGGATCGAGGTGCCACGCAGCTCGTCCTACCATCAAGCCAAGCTCATCCAGCAGAATACGGGTCATCAACAATCAACATGGAGTTGGGCGGCAGCTCCAATTAACTCTACCTTTACAGAACTTTTGATCGGTACCCTCTCAACGGGGGGAGGATGTTACGTCGCGTAACACTACCTAGCCGAGGCCACACACCGCTGGCAATATGGCAACCAGATGTCTTCGGATACTCCCAGCGCATCTTCCATGATTTCAAGGACCTTCCATAAATCACATAGATTTCCTAGAAAAGGTCCTCCAAACGAAACAAACATCTGGTCCGGAAGAACTTCTAGAGACTATTGTCTACCACGGCTTAACAAGGGAAAGCCAGTTTTTGTCACGTACGCTGCAACTTTCCTCCTACTAACCACTTTCTCTCGAGGGCGGTTAAGGCCCTTCGTTTAACCAATTAAAAACGAAGCCTATTCCCTCACTCTCCTAAATAACATCGGCACCAACCAATCCGATGGACCCGTGCGCTAGACACACTCATCCTTAGCTCTCCTCCGAGACAGCATCGTCTTCCAAGAGGACTGTTTTTGCATCCTTCGAACGGTCAACATCCTTCGAGCGGGTATACACACCCGCAGATCACTCAGTCACTCATCTCGTACATACGCACCAGTGTAACTATCCTCGTTATAAGTTGTGGAATAAACGGTGAAATATAACTTACTACTGTGTCATATTCAAATCAACCACCTCTGTTATCCTAAACGAAACAGGGGAACGACTACTTCGCGGCGTCGATTCACCGAATCGTAGCGAGAAGTTACGCCTCTCGCTGACGCGTTTTCCTCGCGACCGCGTCTCTCCGCGAACGGTCGTAACACCGCCCACATTTGTGATGTCATTTTGAGTGATACATATACTGCTGACAACTGGAAGTTGTTGCTGCTAGTTTGTACTGTATCGGTGGTTACTTGGTTATATTCCTTTCTTGCTTGGCTGTGTAAGTGATGTTTGATATCGTTTCTTATTATCACTGCGGTCCCTCCGTGTGCTTTTCCTGAGGAGTGTTTGGTATCATATATGGTGTAGTATGGTATTTTCATGTAGCTTTTTAGAGTGAAGTGTGTTTCTGAAACAAGTAATATGTCTATATTGTTATTATACAGGAATGTTTTAGTTTCTAGGGTTCGTTGTTGTAGGCCGTTTGAGTTCCAGGCTGCTATTTTCAGCGTGTCCGTTTTTATTTTTTGCTTAGCATGTTTGTAAGAAGTTGTAACATGTCTGTGATTTGTTGCGTTTGTTGTCTGAGAACTGCGTTTTGTTCGCTTATCATTTTTGTTAGCTTCTCGGTGTTTTTGATGGATTGTTTGAGCAGTTCCTTGATTTCTGTAGCGTCGTTGCTGTTACTGTTCTGATTTTGGCTGTCTAAGGGTGGCGATTGGTTGACTACTTGCGCGTAGGTTCGGCTACCAACGGTGTTGGTTTTACTGTGGTTATTGTTCATTACGTGCTATAGATTTGGTGTTGTCACAGTTTCTGCGCTATCCTGTTGCGCGTGAAAGTTGTTGTGTGTCCAATTTCGAAACGGCGAAAACAGTTTACGTTGCAGTTGTTTTCTGACTACACAGCCTTTGTAGCTAGCTGGGTGGTTTCCAGTGCAGTTGTAATATTTTACTTCATTTATTTTTCCTATGTATGGACAATTTATTGTTAGGTGCTTTTCTGCGCATTTGACACACGCCGAGATTCTGTTGCAGTTATTTTTTGTGTGTCCATATTGCTGACACAGTATGCATTGCGGTATATCTTTTTTATGTCTAGGTGGCTCCACTATTACTATTGTGTTTAGAACCTTTTTAATTTCAAAAATTTCTTTGTTATTATTTTTAAGTTCGAGTTCTATTAGGAATAGCGGTAATGGTTGTTTAGTATCGTACCTGGTCATGTTGTTTATTGCTCTGTGGCGGATGAAAAGAGAGTTTGCGTTTCGTCCCGGGACTACCGGTGGACTCGTCAGTAAGGCTATGGCCGGTAGTCCCTGCCTTAGACGTAGAGGGAGTCTTGCTAGGTGCGGTATTTGTATCAATCGTCCGTATATTCGACCGCTAGCGAGTTAGACAGAATCGTTGTCATCGTAGCCCTCTAGTGTTGGCGGTTGGTACCTACGGATTGCCCGGGAGGTGTTGCGCCGCGTTGATGCCTCGACCTGTCGGCGTCCTATTGATACCGATCCGCCACAGCTCTTACCTGATGCCCGATTTTAGCTAGTTCCTTGCATATGTTATTTGTATTTGTTTTTGGATGTAATCCTCTGATTACTGCTTTGTAACTTTTATCAGTTTTCAACTGGTAAGTGTAATACCCGGCGTCTTTTTCTTTTAGTGCTTTTGTCACTTTTCTGAAAATTTCTCGGGTGTTCGTTTGTACTTTTACCTGGTCTTGTTTTAATTGTTTTATACTGTAATTTTCTTTTCCTCCCGTGTTGTTAAGTAGTTCAATGAGGGGGTCTATTATTTGGGCTTCAATGTAAATTGGTGGTGGTTTAGCGATGTGGGTTTTCCGGCCGGGTCTGTTTCTTTCTCTTCTGGCAGTGCGCTGAAGGAGTTTCGGAGTGTAATTTTTTGTAGCCATTGTTGTTTTTCTGCTTCTATAGCTTTCTTAAGGGGGGGGGGGGGATAAAGTTAATTCGTACAAAAAAAGGCATGTTTTTGTGAATGTTTTGTGAAGACACAGTTAAAATCTCTTTTTTAAAACCAATATTACATTAAAGTATGACATTCGAAGAATATTGTATAAAATTTTCACGGAGAAATATTAAAAAATACGGCAATGGTAGCAATTATTCGGATGTGTCTCGGAAAAAAGTATAATTGCGGTGCTTCTCATAACTTGGTGCTGGATCATCTGAAATCAAAAAGTTAAAGTTCATTCGTTAGGTAATAGTTTTCTCCAGGTAACGCTGCGAGGGTTTTTCGAAATTTCAATTTTTTACTTTTTTGGAACACTTTGAAGGGAAAAACGCGATTTTGTGCGAAAATTTGCAGCTAATTTGTTATCGTAAAATAATTAACAAATGTGAAAAAACTCTGCAGCGTTACCTCGTAAATTATGTACAGAAATAGTGTTCAAAATTTCAAAAGTATCGGTGTAGTAGTTTTGAAGTTATGAGGGACATCGACTTTGAAAACGTGAGTTGTGGGGAAAACGCTTTAATGTTTTGAACACTAAAAATCTGATATAAAACGTTCATAAGCGAATTTTATCGGCTTACCTCACACTGAATCATCAATACCAGGTCCATAAAGGATGTTGCTATCATCCATGATAGCTCTTCGGCTGTTGCTGCTTTTTCTTCTTTTATAGCAGATTAAAAAAATCGATTCGCTACTTCTCTCACAGTCGAGCACATTTCTTTCACGTAATCATTGTACGCCGGTTTTGATAAAAACCTACTAGACAAATTCATCAAGCCGCAGAACTTTTCACAGCCAACTAATCCAAGGCCTAATATCCTCATCGCGAAAACAAACCGATAATTAACATCGAAAGTACCAGAGTTTATTCTTGCACTAAACGGAACATTTGTAATCTGTTTAGAGCATTCGCACGACACTTTGATGTTAAATCCAAGGCCTTCTTTCTTAGTTGAATGAAAATTTACTTTTCCATCACATTTCACACACTTCACTAGCGTAGCAATTGTTGAAAAGACTAATAAAAAATCAATTATCCTATAATGTTTTTCAAGATCCTTCGTAACTTGATCTTCAACGGTCACTTTTATTTTTTTAGCTGACGCGCTACTTGTTGAAATGCCTTCGTTTGTACGTTTATGCGGAGGTATAATTTTTCTAGGTCGATATAATCTCGAACCAGTTGATTGTCTATCAGATCTTGTAATTTTTTTAGCCATTTTAGTAATAATTTAACACAAAACTTAATGAAAACGGAGCCAAAATGATGCGAAAATAGGAACGCACCTGTACGTCTGCTCGATAGAATACTCCTACACTAAATTTTATACTCTACACTGACAAAATATGCAGTTCAGGTATAAGGAGGTTTGTTCTTACGTCGAAATTTTTATAAATAGATCTGGGGGGTAAAATTAGGTATTATATAGAGAGAAAAACGTCTGCCAGGTAATAATAGCACGCTCGGCTCGGGTAGGTAATAAAATCCGATATGTATAAAAATACTCGTAACTTCGTCAATTTTGCTCCAATCGACTTGAAATTTTGACACAATATTCTTAAAATATTATGCATTCAATTAAAAAAAATAAAAAATTCGAAAAAAATTTTAAAACCTTCCCCCTCCCCTTAACGTTTGTGTTTGGTGTTATTGTTCGTTTTTTGTTGTAACTTGCAACCTTCCAGCTTTCATCCTGCTGGGTTAGTTCGTTATTGGTTTTTGTTAGGGAAGTGATACATTTACACTGTACATGAGAGTGTGTGTGTAAGGGTTAGAGGGCGTCAAGGACTTAGTGGAGACAAAAGACTGGTGCCAGATGTTAGAAGAATCTAGGATAGTCGGTTGGCGACCAGCGTGCGTGCAAGACGTTCTTTAGAGAGTAATATAGATGTATAACTGTTGTGTGGGAAATATAGTCAATAATTTGTATTCCCAAATCCTCGAATTTCCTTAACAGTTTTATTCTCTTCATTGTTTTGTATTGGTTCGATTCCAATTTCGTTTGTAATTGACCACTCCTGTTCTTCGTTTAGTGATTGGCTTGGTTTTGATATGTTTGTTGCTTTGTTTATGTTTCATCTTTACTAATTATTTTTATCGGTGGGATGTGATTTTGCATTTTAGATTTAATAATAGTCTTCTTAGTAGAAGACACGGATTTCCACCATTTGGCTATGAATGTTGTCGTTCGTAACTTTCTTTTCCCCACTTGTCGCACTTTCTCTGAAGCACTGTTTTACACGCCCGTTTAGCTCGGCTGCTCGGGCAGAACTGTTTCTAATTTTGTAATAATTTCTAATTTTATACATTTTTTTCCATTGTTAACGTTAAATGAAACTCTATTCTTTTCTATGTATTTAAGTTTTTTATGATAAGATCTTTTGAACCTTCAATTTGAGAATTCAATTTTACATTATAAGCAGCTTAACGTCGATACGATATGTTTATAAGTGTAACTTACACGAAAAATATTAATTTGAAGGTTGAAAATGATTATTTACAAAATGGTAATTTCGAACAGTCACAATCACTGTAGTAAAATAATTTCAATATATTATAGATTTTAAACCTTCACGATGATTAGTAGATGACACATTCGTGGTCCTTTGGATTTCGATCGTATGTTCAATATATAATACGACTCGTTTCGATGTTTTGCGAACGCTCTAGTTCATTTTTCCATCCTCGTCAGTTGTGAAATCGATGCTGAGGGGGCAACAAGAGTTCTACACAGTCCGATCCTATTGCGAAGGAGTAATGCTAGTAAAGGATCGAACAGAATGGGAGAGGGTGAGAACATCCCACTCTTATAGGGTTCCGCGCCAAAGGGCGGCCCTCCGCCGCCCTAGGTGGTCATAGGGTCCGACACGCCGAGGAGGATCTGGGATTTTCTCAGACTTGAACGATGATCCAACGGTTAGCGGTGAGAGGTGGCCCCTCCCAATGCCCGAACTAACCTAGGAACGACTCCCTCAGATAGGAGAAGACGCAGTAGTGCTCCAGCAGTAATTCGAAAGAGGTCCCGGGACACCCCTGTTGACCAGGCGGACCACCGTGGGGTTTTAGTCGGTAAAGTCGGTAAATGTCGGGGCTGTCTATGAAGATTTCCTCCCGTATAAAAAAAAAAGGGAAAAAAGTTGATTTCTCCATCTGACACTATTAACTCTTGTAGAATTTTGTAACTTTTTTATGTAGCATCTAGAAATATTTTAAAGAATATACATTTTAGAGACATTTATTAAAATTAATACATTTTTTTTTAAATAAAGATGTCTTTACATTTTTCTTGTATTTCATCGTAAAGCGTACCTTGTTCTGCATAAAAGAGTTATTTAATCATTTCCTATAAGCTTTAATTTTTGGAAGATAATTCTTTTTTTTTGGAAAAATGTTAAACATGTCTATATCAGTCCTCTTACTATATCTATACTTACCTTACTATATCTATACTGTCTACATCACTCCTCGGAAATATGTTTTTAAATACCATTTCATGAAAATAAATTGTCATTACATGTGTTAAAATTGTATTACATATGAAAAGAAGGAATATCAACTCGAGATATTTGTGGCAATATTCGTCTGAGTCGACATCTCGGCTGTTAAGTGCGGAGAGGATTAAAAATATGATCGAAGTCTAAAGAACCACGAATATTCCAATTTCAATAAATCTTTACTTAGACGTAAAAAGTATGTCTGTTATTAGTGATTTGTGTTTACCTACATCTACGTACGGATATACTATTGTATAATAGAATGCTGCTAGCGCAAGCTTTATGCAGTGTCGTTATAAAAGAAGGAGAATTTCGAAAGAGATTAACAGATCTAACTCTTACTTTCTTCTTCAGGAATCTTACTGGCCGAAGCCAGTTTGTAAGAATCGAATTAGAAGGCATTTATGACTCCATGCAAATAAACAATGAATACTAATAAGAACTTATTCTCATACTATATAAATCATTTAATCCTAAAATATAAAATAGTAATTGGTTCTGAAATAAAAAAAATTGGATCTTTCATGGTATTGACTGTTAATATATTAATACAGAGAAATTATAAATAGACCTCCGATGTTTATTGCAAATTTGTATTTTTATCAAAGCGACTAAAAATGTGAAACACACATAAAAATAGAGACTTATTTTAAATAAATTGAGATATCACAAATATCAATAATATAAATAAAAAAATAGTATGGATGTTTTAGACATTTTTTTCTTATTACGCGCGCAAACTTTTGCACCTGTAAATATTCTATAAATGCATATATACCCGAGTACTAATTATAAACGCAGAAACTACTTGAGCATTGGAAATAATCATCCAAATACACCTGTATTGAATATGTTAAATATAATGAAATTTTTAGGTACGTTACGAATTCATTTTCTCTCAAGGAATTAATATCTTCGTATCGCGGCTGTGAATTCCTTCAGTACATTGAAAATATTTGACTGTCTGAACCAGTTTCCAATCCTCGTCTCCAATTCTTCTTATTTAATATAGATCGTTCTTTGCAGAAACAAATCGCTATGGCACACTTCACCAGCTAAAATTCGAGCATTAAATTAGTGTTGAGTAGTTGTCTAAGTGCCTCTCTATTAACACACCTTATAATATTGAATTTCCAATTTTTCCGAGAAGTGATAGAACAATCTGTTATCAAACTGATTTTAAACACTTCAAACGTATGTTTATATGAGCGGTGTTTTTATTTTAGGATCATCAAAGTAATTTCTTATTACACGGCAATTTCCACGAAATTAGAGTGAAATAAAACAAGTTATGTTAGTATGAGACTCATATTAATATAAAGCACGTTATTATAATATTAATCTGCGTGTTAGCTAATTGAAATATATGTTCTATGAAATTCGTTGTAAATCATGGTGATATATTGATTATTTATTATTAAACATCAATTTATTATGCATTGCACCGATGAAGTGTATACAATAATTGTTATTCGTGCACTTATTATCGAATTTACTTATTACTTAACGAAGTTTCAACACGGAATAAAATTACGATTATGAAGTTTGTGAAAACAACTAGACACTCAGAATTTCACTGTCTTCGTTGGTCTGTTGCAACCTACTACATTACATTATGTTGCTTTTCACGGTATACCTAAAACTCCATGTTGTCGATATACAATTGTATACCTAAATATCGCTCGTTCCTAACATCTGTGACATACATACATAATATAAGAATGACGAGACAGCTGATGAGAACAGTTGCTAGTTCTTTCTCCAAATGTAGTGATTAAATATTTATAAAGTGCATGGAGGATATACGTTGCATTAGTGACGTATGATTAACTGTAATTTAAGAATGGGAGAACTTTATCGTTTATACATTTTTCATATACATTATAAGGTTCCATTTACAGTGTGTTAGTAATGATCTTCGGAGTTGTCGAGCGTTGAGTTGATTGAGATCAAGCTTTTAGCATGAACAGAGCTACATTAGAGACGCGATTCTTGAAAATAACGAAAATATTTGCGAAACTGGGCGGGATTTGGCCAGATCAAAATAAAGTAAAATTTATTTTGTGGGCCATGGTGCATATTACCATGGGATCGTTTGTCGTTGTACAGGTACATATCTATCAATTTATATAACAATTCACCAATATTACAACATCATATTGGTAACAAAACGTTCTATGATAGTAACGCAAATCACTTTCCATTGCCCCTCTGTTATAGCCGGTATGAAATACAAATAAAATCCATAGATAGTCCTAATGATTTTCATTTCAAAACGTAACTCTCGATTTTAAAAGAGTTGTATGAAACAAAAAAGAAGGGGTCCTGTAGGATCGTATAAAAAAATTCTCGGATACCGTAGATAATTTTAGGAAGACACGATTAACCCACTAATTAGATGCTATAATTATTATGCTATAAAATTTCACACCAAGCGAACTTTTCTTTTTGACATCACTCGGAAAAGAAAAGAACGTTGTTACTTTTAATAAAATAACGAAGGATAATAAAAAAAGTTGCATTTGTTTGAAGTTTAAACGATTGATTTCTAAAATAAAAAGATGTAAATAGCATCATCGCGATTACCTTGATAATAACTCTTAAGGGCCAAAGATAGAGGTAAAAATAATTAAGAATAGACCATTAACTTTAATCCAAGGTAGCAAGAGTCGTACATATAGGTACTTTGGAAGTCGTGATAGAGCAGTCGTCCTTAATAGGTGCGACAATTCTTATGATCATAAAGCATGGTAACTATGTTCTGAACGCTGAAAAGGTAAGAAAGTACTTGTCAGTTATGACAAGATTCTTTCAGTTTGCATACTAATCTTATAAATATTATAGCTCAAGTCCCTTTTGAATGATATGTCCGAGGACTGGGCAGTCGATCGATTGAAACAAGAATTTTCCATTATGACGACATACGCTAATAGAGGAAGCATTCTTGCCATGTTCTACTTTGGTAAGTTAAAATATGTACTTGCAAAGGTCAATCGCAACTTTAGTCGACAATCTCATTACTATACAACGGATTGATCTGGCTAACACTCATATAGATAAGTAAAATGCCGCGATTATTCAATAAATGCATAAGAAAATTTGAAGGGTTAATATTGAAAACTGTTGCATTTTCGATGTAAAAATACGTAATGAATAATAACCCGCTGTCGTTTCGTGATATATTTATTAGAAGATAAAATACTTGACAGGAATAATATAAAAATGGATGCCGACTGTCTACACTGTTCATTATTTTATATTTTGTAATTCAATTAATAGAATACGAATATTTATGTATTAATGGGAAACTCAGAGCTGCTAAAATGCATGAAATGCACGTGATATGTAGAAAAATAGAATATGTCCAAAGAACAGCACTCAATGCTCTGCAATTTTATGAGTAACACAAATCTTTTTTTATGTCCTATCCTTCTACATACGTTTGCAACAATATGTATGTATTTGCATAAATATCCGTAGTGAATTAAGATAGTAATCATTTGTTTTTAGTAAACGCGTGTATATGCGCATTCCTTTTCGTACAACTGCCATGGACAATGCGTCTGGTACACATGATAAAACCACACAATACATCGCCACCCATGTTATACACTATACCAGCATACTATTTTGTCGAGGATGACCTCAAATATTATTACTACATTCAAATATATCTGGGCCTCGCTATATATGTGGTGCTAATCGTATTCGTCAGTTGTGACACTTGTTACATGGTCCTCGTGCAGCATGCTTGCGGACTGTTGACTGTGGCTGGGTAAGCAAATCGAAAATTTCCTGCATATTTTAAATGTTATCGAATAAATTGTACTGTTTCTAGATATCGCTTCAAGAATGCTATCAATGACTTTTCTTTCAATACGAAGATTTCTGAAAAGAAGGCGAAGGAGACATATGACAGAGTACGCTTCTCTATACAGGGGCACCAACGGGCAATAATGTCAGTATTAGCCAGCGTTTCTAACTGTTATAACCAGGGACAGTTATAAACAAAAGACTAAAGATTGCAATATAAGAATTAGTAGATAAGTTTATCTGGTTTTGTTTACGAATACCCGCAATATATGATCAACATAAATATGGTTGCCGATAACTATTATACGCGGAAGAATTCTTTTTTGGTTACCGATAAACATTATCGACTAACGAAATTTTTCTTACTTAGCGACTACCATTATAGATGAGAGAATTCTTTTTTGTGTACTGATATCCATTATCGGTGACGGAATTTTTTTTTTTAATTACTTGCGACTATCGTTAATTTTTATTAACATTTGGATAGAAGAGCTTTAACCTCTTAGGTACGATGCGCCACTATAGTGGCTTTCGCGGATGTCATTATATTACAATGCGCCACTATATTAGCTCATCCTACTGGCTCATTCGCTCATCGTTTGAAGTAAATGATCTCTTTCATTAGTCTTGCCTCACACTTCTCTTGCCCTCACAACGTTTTATAACAGTGTTAACAATATACAAACAGAATATATAATCTTTACGCAAGTGTCAGGTATCAATTGTTGCTTTTCTTTAATATAAATATACCATTATTGGATGCTCTTATTAACATGCCCTTATAATTGTTTAATTGTCTAGAATTTTCAACCTCAAAATGTCGATTCAAAGTAGAAAACGAAGAGCAATATGAAAAACACTATCGCGCATGAGTGTGAAAACTGTGACGTGGGTCTATGTGGTACCGTGCTTTAAAATATATCAAACTCAATTATATTATTAATTATTAAAGTAAATTATTAAAGTTAAACTATATGCATCATATCTTTAAGAAGAATTATAATTTAGTTATCAAAAACTTCGTTCCGATGTGCTAGGGAACAGTATTATCTGTCACACATTGGAGTGTTGTATCATTTACGTGTAATTCGCGTCAAATTCTGTCGTACAAAAAAACAGCTCAGCGCTAAATTCAGCCGTACCTAAGGGAATAAATACAATTCTCGATCACCTGTGGTGTATCAGTAATGTTAATGGAAACGAACAATGGCCGAAAGTAGCCAAAAATGAATTTCGTCGATAATGATTCGATAAGGATTATTGGTAAAAGAAGTTCTATCATCCATAATGATTATCCACGACCAACAAAAAATTCCGCCATGAATAATGGTTACTGTTTTTTTTTATTATTATTATTTATTTATTTATTAAAATTACAATCAATTCTCGCGTTGAGAATTTTCAATAATTTTTCTGGCGCAGTGACATGGCTGATTATTTATAATAAGTTAATACTTATTATAGATAAGCATAATTTATAAGTAAGTATTGTAAATAAGTAAATATTACTTAATTTAGATAACTAATTGAATCTAGCGTTTAGGTCTAGCGGGTAGTGCCTCTTCAGCCTGCGAATCTGGTCCGTCGTATCAAGTAATCCAGTGATTAGGGGGTTTCGGTGTTTGTTGACTCTCTTGCTATATCTGTCGCTATATTTTGCTATTTCCTCTTTGACAGTGGGTATCTTGAGGTCGCGGTGTATTGTTTCCTTGGTTACATACCAAGGTGCATCAATTAGGGATCTTAGAGTTTTCGATTGGAAGCGAAAGTATTTCGATTGGAAGTTGAAATATTTCAATGTTGGAGTTACTTGCTGTTCCCCATAGTTGGATTCCGTAGGTCCAGACACGTTTTATTACGGTCTTGTAGAGGCTAATTTTGTTCTGTATGCTTAGGTTGGAGCGTCGGCCAGTGAGCCAATAGAATTTCCTGAGTTTGTCCTTGAATTGCTTTGTTTTGTCTGTGATGTGATTTTTCCAAGTTAGCCTCCTGCCCAGGGTCATGCCCAGGTATCTGACTGAGTCCTTGCTAGGAATTATTGTATTGTTAATGGTGACCTGAGGGCAGGTTTGTTTTCGGAGCGTGAAGGTTACATGTGAGGATTTTTTTTCGTTAATTTCGAAGCCCCATTTATGAAACCACTTTTCCATGGAGTCGAGACTTCGCTGGAGAGTGAATGAGGCTATTACCGGGTCTGCGTGGGTAGCTAATAGCGCTGTGTCGTTAGCAAATGTTGCTATTGTTATCTCGTTTGATACAGGTAAGTCGGCAGTGTAGATGGAGTACAGTAGGGGTCCGAGGACACTACCTTGGGGTATGCCGGATTCTGTTGGGAATGTTGCGGAAGTGGCGTCAAGGCATTTAACCATGAATCGTCTATTGGTTAGATAGGATTTAAGGATGGAGTAGTAGGGGTGAGGTAGGATCTTTTTAAGCTTGTATAGTAGCCCTTCATGCCATACTTTGTCGAATGCCTGTTGGATGTCTAGGAATATCGCTGAGCAATATTTTTTCTTTTCAAGGGTTTGACTGATCATGTGGGTTATGCGATGGATTTGCTCTACTGTTGAATGTTGTTTTCGAAAGCCAAATTGGTGATCTGGGAGTGTTTTCAAGTCTTCTAGGAGTGAAAGGAGTCGATTCGTGAGCATCTTCTCGAATAGTTTAGACAGGGTAGGTAAAAGACTGATTGGGCGATAGGAGTTGGTTTCGTATATCGGTTTACCGGGTTTAGGGATGAGTGTAATCAGTGAGATTTTCCAGGCCTTAGGAAAGTGTTCAAGGCGAAGGATAGCGTCAAAAATCTATGTGGTGAGTGCAATCCCTTTTATGGGAAGTTCCTTGATTGCTTTATTGCCTATTAGGTCGTGCCCTGCTGCTTTCTTGGGATTTAGGCGACTGATTGATTCTATAATCTCTGCAGAAGTGAAGGGAGGAATGGGGTTTGAATACTTTAGACAAGTATTTAGCAAACAGGTTGGCTTTTTCTGTAGGGCTACGCGCCCATCCACCTTACGGACAGCGGATTGGAGGGATTATTTGTGGGGGGCGCGTGAGTTTCCTGGAGGTCTTCCATAGTGAGTAGTTGGAGTCAGCTGTGGGGGACAAACTGGCGAGATATTTATGAAAACAGTCATTTTTGTAATTTTTTATGGTTTTGGATAGCTGTCTAGTTGCGTTGTTTAGTTTGCGTTTGTCTTCCGGTGTTCTATGGGTCTGTCATACTCTTCTTAGTCTACGTTTTTCTGCTATTTTTTTAATATGTAATGGGGATATTCATGTTTGCTGATAGACGTCTTTGTCGGTGTGGAGAGGATTATGACATTTGAAACTTAAACCATTCTTCGTGATGTTTTGCAATACCTGCCTACTCATTAACATCTATAACAACATATCGAAATCTATCTCATGAAATTTTCGAGTAGTTTCTTCCAATCCTTTCCTTTCATAAATAATTAATATTTATACAAATTGAACACACGCATCGCGAACATCCCGTTCGCGGATGTCCAGAGAAGTATCACACACCCACTGCGAATGTGTTCCCTGTTAACAGAAAAATCGTAACGAAAATAGCAAAAGGTTTATATTACAGTAAACATAACTTAATATAGTCTCTGTTTTCTTCCAAACAAAATACACAATAAGCACGATAGATACAACACGCACTGTACACATTACACATCTAAATTACTCGTATTGGAACTAAATAAAAAGGATTTAAAAAATAACAAAAAATACAAAAATGAAGAGAATAAAAAAGTTCAAAGAACTAAAAATGAAAAGACCCAAAGAAATTTACATTAGAATAACTTAAACCTATACTAAATTTACAATTAAGTGCAACTTTATGTTTGTACAATTCCCATATTTTTCTTTGGTTTTCGAAATGATTCTGTCCTTCCAGAAGTGTTTTATCCTCCTATCAAATTTCTAAAATCGTTAAAATATGTTACGTAACAAGGTAGTAGTGAAGAGTTCATTCAGAAAAAAATTTATGATATTCTTCGCCAACGCTTTCGTTTTCTTCGTATCATTTTCCCGAAATTAGATAGGGACAGTCAGATATATGAGGTATCTTTTAGAAGCATTGTTGGGTATGCCTATTGAAAACACGAACAGCCTCTTCACTAGATGTGTTTAAAAATGGGTAAACTGCCTTGCAAAGATAGTACGATTTCAACAACGAAAACGAAAACTTAAAAGTGCTACTCAACGCGATAAATGCAATTTTTCTTCAGTTTTTGTTTCACGTGTATGTATGTCAATATTGTAATATGTAGTGATCAGTAATTTATGTGGAAAATGTGTGCGGTTCATGCAAGACAGCATTCGACCACTTTTAGTAGTATAATGGTCATCGTGAATCAAAATGAAATTCTTTTATCCATGATGATCATCAGGAACCAAAAAAGAATTCTCTCATAAATAATGATTGTCGCTAAAACAAAAAACATTGATTATTTATAACGGTTATTCGTAATGCTTAAAAATTATTTTTTTATCGTGTATTTTTTTTTAATTTATTCAAGATTTAGTGATCGCTGCCTGTTATTTCAACGATTTTATTTATTTTTTGTCAATAACCTTTTTCTCACAAATCTTAAGGATATATTTTTGGTCTCTGGACTTATAACGTAAATTGAAAAAAATATGATATAAGAATTCATATTTTAATTTTAATGACTTTGGGTGCGAATAACCATGATAAATGATTTGATTATTTTCGGTTAATGTTAATCATTATGGGAGACGGAAATTGTTTTTGGTTACTTTTGATATTCAATTACTTTCAACCATCGTCAACATTGAATTAGACAGATATCCTTTATGATTTCAGTTTTTAATAAATCTTTTGAATGTTTGGTAATAATTATCTCCCATTGAAACAAAAATTAATCTTCTCATAACTTTTTAAGCGGCTGACATTTTTTGGCCCTACTTCGGTATTACGTTTTCATTTCTAATTATGTATTTTTCTGAAGTACTTCTGTTGTAATCAAGAAATATTTTCTTTGATTTTACTTGTAAAACAGGTTTCTGGAAAAAATTGAGAGCGCACACGTTACATATCTCTTTATGTGTATGGGCATAATAGTCTTGTGCGTTAGTATTACGATGGTACAGGTGAGCTTCTTTTAATCGACTTTGTATCGTTGAATATGATTCGTCAATGGACTATCATTGTTTGAAATTAGATCGCTACGATGGAAATATGTATGGATTTTTATAAGTTTACCAGCTTTCTGATTATTCAATTCTTGCATCTGTTCTACCTAACGATGCAGGGTCAGTTTGTTATAAATTCGTCCGATGAGATTTACGATGCAATGTAAGTATAACATATATTATAACAACATTCTCATTACTTGTAATCTTATCAACCACTTGCTTGGCTTATTAATAACGTAAAAGAGTAACAAATTATGAATATGCATGTATTTCTATACAGTGTAAAGCATGTTATGTAATTTGCTAGTTCTTTTATTCATTTATGATTTTTCAAATTGTCTTCTATAATTGTCCTCTATAATTGTTCTTTCCCAATTAAAATAAATATAAAATAATCATGCTTGCTATTGAGTCGTGTAAGCAAGAAACTTCTACTATTTTATTTTCGCTTCATTCGAATGGTTGTTTGTACGATGGAAATGTTTATATTTAACATTTATTAATATAATATTAATTTATAGATTATAATGAAATTCGTAGATACGAGGCATCATGGTACAAGATGAGTACAAAAACGCAAGCATTATACATATTAGCGTTGCGGCGAAGTCTAACTCCATGCTATTTAACTGCCGGCGGTTTAATACAATTGAACATGCAAAGCTTTTCAGAAGTAATGTATCAATAATGTTATCTTCAATAATTACATCCGCTGTAACAATATTGGTAAATTTCAGGTGATAAAACTATGCGTTTCATATTATACAGTGTTGAGATCGACATGAAAAACGGATTGATATCCAGTGATTCACAGTAGACGCATTATTGAGAGCGATCGTTTTATCAATATCACTACGATATTGTAGAATAACTTAATAAAACTGTTCTTATATAATCTCGATACACGATATACATACATACGATATACATATGGAAATAATCAATTAGAAAATAATAATTTTGTTTCTACGTACAGAAACATACAAAAATATCTGGACACTTGTGGATACTTTTTGTGAATATATTATGTGTACCATACACAACATTTTGAAATTTCACTCACGCTGTTACGAATCTTAACAATCACGATTACATTCCTAAAATTTTAAGTCTATATAAAGATATATATATGTCGGAGATGAAAGAACACCGGAGCCTTTGGAATTTTGGATAATCCTGCAACATTGTAATCTAGAGTCTACTATAGCTGTAATTAAACAATTGTAGTTATTTAATCCGATTGTAATTGTTCGAGAGTTGTGATAATGAGCTTGGGCTCGAGGCGACAGCCAGTCGCCGAACGTAGCCGCGGTCACGGGTTGAACGCTTTGTCTAACAAAGGTATGGAGTAATTCTATAGCTCTCCTTAAAAGAAATATTTGTGGCGGCACGCGACAGTAAATATTCCAACGGTTTCTGTCCCGTGGCTCGCCACACGCAGACCTTATTTTTCGAGTAAGATGATTACCAGATGTCGATGCGTCTCCGTAGTACATGTTCAGCTAGCCTGAGCTAGTCCTTCAAACACACAGTCTTTGTCCCAACTACGGGAAGATAGGGGAGATCTATTTTTTTCAACGAACGACGTCTCCCACTAGCAACTTTTCCTCAAGTGCGGTTAGCGTCTTTTTCTAACTACCGATATGGAGATTGACCAATTGGCAGCAACGTCAATTTCCCTTACTTTCCGAACGAAGGCTATTCCCGACGAATCCAATGATCTCGTGTCCTTAGACACACCCCATCATAGTTTTCCTCTGTGGCATCGTCGGGGCGGAAAGTCATTCTTTCTTGCGGTCCCATCGACGAATAGAGTAACACCTTACGATCAGTGAATATTACGCGTCCGACTTAGATTTTGTGAGCACGTTCACCTATCATCCCGCCGACCGCGGATTCGTTATTGAACCTAGGATCATTGTCATTAGTTTCTCGAGTATCTAATTACCACGGTTACTTGCCCAGTACTATGATAATCATATTTGCGCTAGTCAATGTCTTCTCTATCAGATGACGACAATGTGTAATCCAAAGGGAGATTCGTTTCACGCCCCTAACCCTAATTCTAAGGTAAACCCGACATATATATCTCAGGCTGCATATTAATGTCATATTAAATATTTGTTTGCAGTAAACTCTTTGTAACTCCATACATATATTTTTTTAAATTAGTTTCAGATGTTACCAATATGTCCCTTTACAATGTTAATGAAATTCTAAAATGTTTCGCATAATACGTAGAATACATACAGAAATTATGCATGATTTAGCTTATGTGACCAATTAGTTTCGGCATTTTTTAAAGTAATACGGTAGAACCACTAACACTAAGAAAAATATTAGTATTAATCATGACAAGAGGTTGAATATTCATACACACATTAATCTCGTTGCAAAGTATTAACCTGGAATGTGTAACCTGGAATGTGGGGAGTAGAACAGCTTTAAGTACGAAGCTCGCGGTACTTTTTTGCGGAGAGGAGACGGATGGAAGACAAAACGTATGTTTTCGTGGATATTCGTGGCTGGATGATGAAGATAACGAGTTCAAAATCTGCAGTTCACTTTGATATTCAGCTATACTTTATCCTTTTACGTCTCATGGCCAAAAAGCTTTCCCATGCTTTTAATTATTCAAATTGGTTCACGGTATATCCATACTATAGTATCTATTCTTTTTAAGTCAATTTTTATTAATCGTAATTGACCTTTCAGACAAAATAGCTTCGAGAATAATACTTCGAAATGCTTTTTTCTTTTTTTGTGAAAGGTTGTTAAGGTATACATTAGAGGCACAGACTTAACAGGGAGGAATGAATAATTAAATCGTCATTCCGTTTTACGAGCGTCACGATAGCAGCAAGTACGCATTATTTACGAGCGTCATTCCGATAAATTTTTATGGCTGAAAGGAAGTAGGAGTATACACGTCAACTTCAATCATTTAACAAACTTTACTGCCATTCTTCACTTGTCAGTCGTACATACAGTTGTTTAATATCGATGCCATTTTTCATTTTACTATGAACAAAACGACGATAGAAAAAAAGTATCTGAAAGTAGTGAAGACATGCAGTATGATCGCTGGAATTTGGTCTGATCAAAGTAAAGTTTCGAAACTGTTCACACGAATAATTATATATATCATTAGTGTGTTATCTCTTGTTACACAGGTACGTAAATATTAATTTATAATCAAAGTACTCTATAGAAACTTTGGTTTATTGATGCATATTTATGTACCTACTATGCTAATAAACGCACTGCATTAGTAATCACACACAAGCATTGTGACGTTCCCCGAATTTTTCGCAAAATTCTAAATTTTTTTAATGCATTATGTACAGTGAATTCCCAAAATATTCGCACATTAACGCACATTTGATTCTGACGTGTTATATCTCTGTTAATAAATTTGCAAATGTTCTTATTGATAGATCATTTATTGTATTAGGTTATTCTAGAAGTTTCTTTCGTTTTATAAGGATATAACAGATGTCTTTTTGTTTTATATTATATTATTGAATTATGTACGATCATTTTGTTCTATTGAAACAATAGAAACATAATTCAATAAAATAATATAAAACAAAAAATGTTGTGCATCTATTATTTTCTTATAAAACGAAAAAAACTTTTGGGATAAGCTAATACTTTGAAATCTGGATGAAGTTTTTTAGTTAACATAATATAATTAAACAATATTAGAAATTAAGAGAGATCGTATTCAATTTAAGCGCGACAAAAACGTTCAGACACATCGCAATTTTCTTTCGCAATTTTCTTGAAAGCGTTTGACTCGAAACATAGTGTTTCTTTATAAACGGGTTTCATCAAGTTTGTTACTGTGTAGTCAATTGGTATACCGACTTTGCGTGAAGACAAGAATATTTCGTTTGATCTCCGGACTGAACCTGTTGTATCTCATCGCGAGAAAATTGTTAATGTGCTTAATTGAAAAAAGGGCACCGTAGCAGATATTGTCAGAAGGTTAGAAAAGAAAAGATAGATTTAGCTCAATTCCCAGAAGTGCTCAGCCACGAATAAATAAATAATAAATATAAATATTAAACGACCGAGAGAAGCGGAAATTCTGCGGAAAATAAAAAGGAACGAGATCTCTGACAACAGCTGTGGAATTTTGAGAAGATAGTTGAGGTGTATAACATGTAGACTTGTTTGATAAAGAAACGAGTGGATGAATTAGTAGTAGTCAGATGTATTAAAATAAGTATAAGTTCAAGTACAGAGATAGTGTACTACTATACCAATCAAAGAAAGAATAATCATCTCATAGGGAACACGTTCATACGGCATTATTTCGGCAGACATTTACGGCTCGAATGAATGAAACATAGTGTGATCTGACCGGGATACAGCATTGAATCCAAAAAAATTTAATCTACTTTTAAATTTATTGGTGGATGTTATGGTCTGCTACTGTATTTTGAGCGGGGTGTAGAGAATCTCGTTTTTATTGAAGGTATCATGGACAAAATTGAACATTAGTATTTTTTAAGGAAAGTTTATTGCAGTGTGTCATTAAAATAGGAATTCAAAGTACATGCTAATTTTATCAGGACAATTATGCCAAACATATTGCTTCATAATTATTTCTTTAATTACTGTAATTACTACATATAACTATTACAATTACTTTATAATTATTCTTAAGTCGTACACTCTTTAGTCCCCAGATTTTAATCCAATAGAAAATTTATAATTTAAATTGTAGAATGAAATATCAATAACAAGCAGAAAAGAACTGAGAAAAGATCGCAAGACAAATGAGAAAAAATAAATGCAGAATATTTTAGAAAAATCATATTTAATATTATGATTAGAATTATTATTATTGATTATTGGAAGGTTATTAGAAGATTATTAAAAGGTCGTTACGACTGTTAGTATAATTAGATTATGGAGCGATTAAAATGTGTAACAAAATAAAAAGGCTATGTTACTAAATATTAGAACTATGAACATTGGTTATTTAAAAATTCATTTAATTCCTTCTATTCACTTCAAAACAATTTCGAATTTACTCTCACCAAAATTAAGAATGATATGAAACGTGAAAATCAAATATGCGTTAGTACTTGAATATTTTTTGGATTGACAATGTTTATTAGTGCGAGAATTTCCTTTTTGTTAAATTAATCGATCATTGATTGCAGATGGCAAACGTAATATGTTTCTTTAGTCTAAATACCCTAATAGAGCAGGTATGTTTTTTTAATGCGGTAGTCGGGGCACTGATAAAGCAAGGGAATTACATTATCAACGCTGCAGAGGTAAAGGACATGCTTGTTTCATTTTACATTTTCTATTACTATTCTATCATATTACGTTTTATATAAAAACCACATGGTGAAATATAGTAAGTTGATTCTTGTTGAGTTTCCCACTTTCACGTCACTCAGAGATTACAAAGAAGGATTTTGGTATGAAACATTTGACGAAGTGTATAGATTCGAAGTTATAAGCGTTATGAAAATGATGGCGATAAATCCAAAATGTTCTTTAAGAAATACCACTATTTGAACACGATTAATATTAGTCTGTATATCCATTTAATGTGCGCTAGCAAAAATATTGCTGTATAGAAAAGACGAGAAGTACGACCTATCGAGTTTTTCATATCCTTATATATATCTTTTGATTGCATTGCAGTACAAGATGTTATTTAACGCTGTTTGGGAGGATTGGTCAACCGATAGACTAAATGATGAATTGGATATTATGATCGAGTATGCCAAAAAGGGAGCATTCTTTTCCTGGTTATATTTCGGTAGGATAAATCTTACCGAAAATTCGTCTTTTTATCTATTATAATTATAATTCATTTTACACATCGCTGCAATCAATTTACAGGAGTTTGCATTTGCTGTGCTATAAGTTTTCTTCAATTATCTTTAACGCCAATTGTTTTGGATATAATTTCACCAATGAACGAAACGCGAGATGTAATGTACATTTTTCCAGCTTACTATTATGTCAATGACCAAATGCATCGTACGTTTATAAGCTTCCATATGATGTGTACGATTATTTCAACATGTCTCGTGTATATTGGCTGCGATACGAGTTACATGTACATTGTGCAACACGCTTGTGGTCAGTTAGCAGTGGCTAGGTAAAAAAAAAAAAAAAAAAGAAATATCACTTCGATCAAATAATTCTAGTTTGGAATTGCAAAGAACATAAATTTTTTCTCAGACATCGTTTCAAGAATGCGATTTTAGATTTTTCTATTGTCAGTGAAACGAGTGTTGTGCAGGATAAGATTTACGAAAGAGTGGTTCATTCGATTCGAGGACATCAATATGCTACAAAGTCAGTACTACAATTGCCAAAATATTTCTTAGCTAACCATTTTTAGCTTATTTCTTATTCCCTTTAAACATATTCCCAATAATCTTATTTTTTAAAAAGCGGGTTGCACCACCGTTTAAAAGTAATATTCTTACGAATAAAAAGATTTATTTGTTTTATTAAAATATATAATTCAAACGCCATAATGTGACGTATTCGTTTAATTGCTGATAAATAGTATCAATGATTTTATTTCATTAATTGAACATTTACCGTGCTATAGCACAACAATTGCCTAACACGTATTCTTGAAAATTCTCAAACAATATCCAGTATAATCTCAATACTTTTGAGAGAATTTAATTTGTGTACTTGCATGTGACTTACATGTATATTATTGAATTTTTTATCGACGACGATCTACTGGTCCGGTTTTAATGACCTCAAAGCAGTTACCTCAGAACTATTCAAAGCAGTCATTCCGCTTATCTTTTCATCACCGTTGCCTTGGGAATGACAACTCTTAGCGTCACATTAGTAAAGGTGAACTTTTAAATTTAAAAAATCACACTGTTCGACATCAATTCGTAATTATTCGTAATTACTGTTCTTCAAAACAGGTTGCATCGCAAGCGAATATCTCTGGACAACTTATTAAGGATATTGTATTTCTCTTGGCTCAACTGGTACATATATTTTTTTTTTTATTACAAGGACAATTCGTACTGAATGCAAACGATGAATTTGCCGAATCGATGTATGTAAATTGTAAATATGAATAGAATATACGTTGTTCTAAGTACTTTCTTATAGTTGCAAAACCCATTACACATGTCTGTACATTTTTTTCTAATTCGCGAGGTTATGAGAATGTCAATTATAAAATTGTCTGGAAATCATTTTTGTTACAGTGTTATACGAATAATACGTCGATCTATCAAACCTGCAGGATTCCTTTATTTCTGTTGTTGTTGTTGATACTAAAATTATGAACTGAATTAAATCCTTCATTATCATTATCCTAAATGAACGACTTTTTTTACTGAATTAACTTTGTTCACAGATATAATACGTTCTGGTATAATACTAATACGAGAACGAAACTGTTGCTTGTATTAGTACTAAGAAGTTGCTCAAGTGCTCCTAATCTATCAGCTGGAGGGCTGTTAGTGTTCAATTTGAAAAACTTCTCGGAGGCAAGTATCTCTTCTTGAATCCACAATTATTGAGTTGGCAACTAAGTGATTACGGATTTTGTTAATACCACCTAATGACAGAATCCGCAATCACTTAGTTGCCAACCCAATAATGTGGAAGTATTTGAAGAATATCTTTTTTAAATCAATGTACACGACATCGTATTTTTCAGATTCTAAAAACATCTTTTTCATATTTCACCGTACTAAAAACCACGTGAAGTATGTAACGTATCCGACAAAGGCGATGGAATCAAATTCCAGAATGAATAAAGTTTTACGGATGAGATACGCATTTAATCAGGATGTTCTATGCTTTTCAACCACCGAATTCTTTTTATTTTACACCCCTACAGTATAACACTTGGTGAGGAAATGATATGAAATTTCAGAATGTCTAAACAACGGGAATTTGTACCACGTCTGAGTTTAAGGGGGTATTCTAGTCTAGTGACATGAATTTCGGGTGGTTTTTGAAGCTCTGTACAAACGAAACAAAAAATATTTTTACTATCCATTTTTTATCATTTGTTTATTGATACTTTAAGATTACATAAAAAATTAACTGAAAAATCTTAAAATTCACAAAGTTATGAACTGGCAAAGTGAGGGGTCCAAAAAAAAGGGTGTCCTGACGTGCATGATTTCAATTCTTCTGGTTATCTGAAGCAATAAAGCCGAACGCATTCTTAATTAGATGCGGCCATAGCGTGATCCTTGGAAAAGCAAAAAAAAAAAATATTTTTTCATAAAATGGCGGCCGTTTGAAAAAAATTTTCCTTTTTGACATGTTTTTTTGGCAATTCCGAATTTTTTAAAAATAGTAAAATTAAAAATTTTGATCTGACCCTGGTTGAGGCGATAGAAAAATGTATAAAGAACATTCACACCAAATTTCAAATAAATCAGTTCATTAGAACTTGAGATACTGTGCACGCCAACTCGACAAATGTAGTTTTGAGAAAAACGCGTTTAAAGTTTTGAGACAAGTTTACTCGGACAACGTCTACCGTCTACTGTCAATGGACAAATGTGTTCCGGTCGGATCGGAGCAGATACCGCGTCACAAAAATGGCTGTAACTCATAAAATAATTAAAATTTTGAAAACTCCTTTTAAGGGCATATTCTTGAATATCTAAGTTTTGGAAATATGAAAAAAATTTTTCGATTTTTTCAAATTTGTAGACTAGTATACCCCCTTAAGTTCTCATATTTTAATCACCTCACATCAGTTGCAAACAGAATCTTGTCTGCGATTTGAAAAGTGCCAATGAATAATTTTGAATACTGGTACAATGTTTTAGATGTACAATAATATTTATGTAAATGTCGTATATATAAATTCCTTATCAAGTATGCCAATTTATGGGGATCACTAAACTACACTCAAAACAAATTTTTAACCCTTACAGCTGAGAACCGCACTAATACAAAACTTAGCACATCATTGGAGTTTGAATTGAATTTAGAACTGATATCTGTCATCATTTGCAATGAAATATCATAGCAAGGTTTATGGTTTTTCTGTACAAGCACTCTGACTAAACACAGAATGCAACGAATACAAATTGATTGATCGCTGCTGAAATACAAACCGTGTCATACTATATCTTACTATACTACAGCACTTACCAGACCGACTTACCTATTCATCGCATATATTAGGTTGTTTGAAAATTTTCTTTCGTTTTATAAGGAAAAAATAGACGCACAGTGTTTTTTGTTTTATATTAATTTATTGAATTATGCACGAACATAATAATAGAAATATAACGAAATAGATCATACCTAATTCAATAAAATAATATAAAACAGAAATTATTGTTCATCTATTATAATCTTATGAAACGAAAGAAACTTTTCGGAAAACCTAATAAATTATTTTCTTTGACATAACAGTCTATGTGAAATTAAATTACAATAAACTGTTCTTGAAACCTTTCTCACATTGGCAATGGCATGGATAGTATAAGAGAAAAAGGAATATCATTACCGCCTCTATCACCCGATACAAAACGATTTCATTTTCCATACAAATTAATCAAACCGGAAATTTTTGGTGAAAGCGAGTGCAATTAATTTATATTAAAACAATAATAAAACTACTACTATTATTGATGTTATGAAGCTATACAATTGAATTCGGCCTACTCGACTACTGCAGTTTGAACAGTGGTGGACATGAAGATTATTGACAAAACAGTATCCAGGATTAAACAAACAAATGAAAAGAATCATTGATGTGACCACGCGAGTATTATTTACATTTCAGTTTATCTAATGTAATTTTTAAACTGCCGATACTTATGCGAGTTTATATTTTTATAAACATAATTAAAGAACAGTGTTTGATCAGTTTCACTTATTAAATTCTAGCTTTTGTCCGCGACTTCGTTCACGTGAGCTACTAATATATGGAACTTTAACTTTAAGTAGATAATTTTTATGGATAAAATACAAAATGAATCGAGATGAAATCTAGCCTGTTTTTTTTTCTTGGACGCTAAATTATATAACACGGGTAGTTCTATCAAAATCCGTTCAGTAGCTTTCCTGAGTGTTTTGAGACTCTCTCTC
This sequence comes from Bombus vosnesenskii, assembly GCF_011952255.1. Classification (NCBI taxonomy): domain Eukaryota; kingdom Metazoa; phylum Arthropoda; class Insecta; order Hymenoptera; family Apidae; genus Bombus; species Bombus vosnesenskii. The sequence goes on from NW_022884333.1 coordinate 358,822, forward strand.
TCTCCCGAGAGAGTTCATTCCTGATGTCGACTGCGCCATATCTCGAGTTGGAACTCATATTGGCTTCGCATTTAAGGTGTTCGCTTCTGTTCGTAAGTCAGCTCATAAGTAACTTTCGGAGTAACAATGTGTATGGCAGGTTTTCCGGAACAGATAAGGAACAACGTTTCGGTGCGAAACTCCATATAATAAATCAGTTGCCGAAAAGGAAAAAGAAAAAATATTTTGTTTGTTCACCAAAAAGAAGTAATGTGGTAAAACAACAAACACTTTTCTACTGTGAGATCTGTGAACGCAACCCCGATTTGCATCCCAATGAATGTTTTAAAAAATTTCACACATTACTCAATTATAATTAATATAAATATTGCAATCAAAATTATATTACTTCTGAAATGAATAAAGATTGTTTTCAATTTGCATCCCAATGAATGTTTTAAAAAATTCCACATATTACTTGATTATAATTAATATAAATATTGTAATCAAAATTATATTACTTCTGAGATGAATAAAGATTGTTTTGAATGACTTTAATATTATTATTTATACGTCATTGTAGCATTTAAAATCTGAAACTTAAAAACTTGCAAGTCGAAGTATGATGAGAATAAGTTGGAGTTGCCGGTCGATATTCACAATTAAAAGTCGGAGCGTTAAGGATTAGAAAACTTATATGTGTAATTACTTATCGTTTACATAACTATTTGATAACGCAAGCTAAGCTATTTGTAAGACTATTAAAACTATTTGGACTAGTAAAACTATTTGGTAAGCACGACCTTTCACTACCATGGATCAGAGATGTCTCACTGTCCTCGTATATTTAATGAATGTCACCGACGACCGATCGTTCTCTTTCTATTCCGTCACGTTTCGCATTGGCTCTGATATTGCTTACTGTGGCTGCCAAATGCTCGAATTCCACAGTGTGGTTACCACATGCTCGCAACAGTATGTACAGATAATTGTATTGATATGTAAAGATGTATAAATAATTTTGCAAAGCGCGGTTCTACTTTCTTTGATAAGTCGGATACACAAAGTTAAATAGCTACATGTAGATTTTCACGACTCACTGTATGTCATTTAGAATCTGAGTTAAGTACATATATACATCTAGAACATGTATCAATGTACATCATGTTTATGTATGTCGGGTTTACATTATGATTAGGGTTAGGGGCGTGAAATGAATCTTCATTTGGATTACACATTGTCGTTATGCAATAGAGAAGACATTGACTAGTACAAATATAATTATTAGTACAAGTGTAGATATTCCAGAATTGACAAGTAACTGCGGTGATTAGACACCAATGACAATGGTCCTAGGGTCGAAAACGAATCCGCGGTCAACGGGATAACAAATGTACTTTCTTCCAAAGTCTAAGTTGGACTCGATTTACTTGTCTACAATACAAGTATTACTAAACTAGCTCTTTGTTAAAACGTAAAATATTCACCAAGCGTAAAGACGCTATGTAACTCGCTAATGAGACCTCACGGGAGAATGAGTTTCCGTCGCCATAGTTGGAGGTTGGCTTTTATCTTCATAGTGAAATATATATTTGTGTGGAATGAGTTGAGGAGGACAAGAAAATTGGATAGATTTTTAGTGCCATGGGGGCATTTCATCATATCATATACATAGATATATTCTTCTAAGATATATTCTTCGAGGTGCTCCATGTAAATGTCCATAATGACACTGTTGCTTCTGAAATTTGGCCATAGTATCCTGAAATATTCTCTTTCTTGTACATTCCTAAACATATTCTTTCTCCAATTTTATTCTTAGGATTCACCCGCCCTGGATATTATCAATCTTACATATTTGATAACCCTGACGGAACTGACGGACCCACCTATAAACTTTCTCAATTTCCACTTTTTCCTCCGTACTCTTCCTTCTCTATCCTTCTTCTACCTTTCCCTATTTATCATTCTCCACGCAAAACCGTAAAAAGGGGGATTCTCGGCGCAGAGGCAATAAATATCTCACCGCCGCTGAGGAAATTATCCAAACATACAACGCACCCGCACAAACACCCGTTCTAAATAACTAGTCTTATCTATAGTTTGACTTACAATTGAAAACCTTGTTTTATAGAAAATCAAGTGCACAGTAGAATCATCTGGTGACCCCGACGTGACTCGTGTTAACACCAAATTTGTTTTTTTGAGTGCAATTTAGTATTCGGTATAATAACTTGATGATCAACGTGAATAGCATTCGATCGCATTATCGTACCAGGGTTTTGTGGTTTTGTGGTTTTGTGCAGGTGAACTGATGTTCACCTGATGTGGAATACCGTTAGACGTCTTTGGAATAACTACGGCAAGCACCAAATACGTCATGAGTGCTCTGTGCGCCCAACACGCAACGGAGGGAAAACCATTATTATGAACCCACTACCGACGGGACTACTCGAGAAATTAAAAACAGAACTGATCCACTGGCGTGTCACAACAATAGGAAACACGTCGCTTTTCTAGAACAAGTAAAACTTAGCGACCAGAGATACTCGCAGTTTCTTTGGCATCTGCGTCGTCTCACTGGATCGCAATTTTTTGAAGGATTAGTGTGAACCTTATGACTATATAAGTTGCTGACTGACATCCAGGTAATCCACACAGAAGGACGTAAATCTCGATACAGCGGCTGAACTAGCAAACGTCATCGCCGAAACATTGTCACAATAGTATGTTGCTAAAACATCGTGTCGCCCAATGCAGGTAGTGAATGCAGATACCAACTCTCTTGAATCATTTCTACATTTCAATATAAAATTGTTGTGGTCCGTCAGGAGGTGCCCGATGATTACCTCCTTCCCGCCCCCGAAGAGACATGGAGCCTTGTTCGCGCTCGCGAGACTGCAACGATTGGAAAATCCTTTGGCTCTTTTCTCAAAAAAAATGATCCACAACAATACAGAAATTCGCAACCTACGACAGAGAATTGCTTGCCATCTATATTGCAATCATACACTTTCGGCGCATAGTCGGAGAAACTGTTTTCAACAAAAGCCGGAAAAATTCATCGCCAAATAAATCTGACATTTAAACTTTATTAATGAGCTCAGCATTAATATCCGACACATATCAGAAAAGAACATCGTTGTGGCTAATGCGCTATCAAGGATCGGCGAAATCGATGCGGCGTTGGACTTTGGAGTGTTGATTAATTCATAAGAAGAAGGCGAAGAGATATGTGCAAAAGTAGGCTGGAACCAGGAAATAGGTGTCTTGCTTTCTCAGAGAAATTCTTCTGCCGACGTGCTTTCGACATCTTACCAAACGCAATACCTCGAGCGATCAAGGCGACAGCCAAACTCATGACTCAACGTTATGTCTGACAATCGATGATAGCAGGTTGCAAAAGATGGGCTCAGATTTGCCCGCCATGCGAACGTTCTAAAGGTCCCGGGAACGTATCGACGGCTCTCGTCTTCTCCTCACGACCACCAACAAGATTTACGTCGACCATCCCGCGCGTTGACCCGTGGCAATACCCTTTTGTGATCAGAAAGCAGGTACCATAATCCGAGTCTTTTATGAGGATTGACTTATATGGTTCGGAATGTCATTGAGGATCATAACAGATCAGGGCAGACAATTCGAGTTTGATCTTTTTCACAAAGGTCATGACTGTCCAGGAATGAATGGCAATAACTTTCGATTTCTTGGCGAATGGAGATTCGTATACCAACTATCAATTTTTATTTAAGGCTTCCAAGCAAACTCTCAAACTGTCATTGCAGGATTCCAAAGCACATAGACGTAAGTTGTATGGGTGACTGTGTCTGTAGATCTTGTAGTGGATGGATTGAGTGCAATACTTATGAAATGACACGGATTTTGCTAAAACATAGTTTACTAGGTTGAACATATGTGGGAGAAAAATACACATCTTTGCAAAAACAAAGTAGTTCCATACAGTCTGTGTGGAAGTACAACAGTTTCTAATTTAAAGTTTTATAATTAACCAACTGAACGAATGTTAACACTTATCTTTTACTTATGTTAAATTTTCTATGATTTAAATCATCTCCCGCTTTAACAGAAATCATTTTAGAGGTGGAAGTAGCAAAAAAAGCAGGTGATGGTTGTGCAGATCTTTGTTTGATAGACGAAGACTGCATAGGGTTGAGTCTTTGTCTGTACAGAAGAAAAAGGTATCTGATTATAGAAATCTCTACCCGCATTGAAGATATACTCATAATTACGTTTTGTATTGCACACTGAATAGGTTCTTGTTCTTGAGGATTTTTTGTTACGCTTGAGATATTGCAAGCGAAACTTCCTCTTAAAGTATAACCACCGCTTTTTTTGAAAATTCTGCATCGTTTTCAGTTGTACGCCTAATTTGAATGCGAATAATATTAATTTCAATTAGCATGAAATCTAAAAGTTTTCGATTATTTTTCGATTAACTTTCGACCAAAACCCGAAATATTGTTGTTATAATTAGATATTACATAATGAAAAAAACATTGAAATACCCTAGGGTTTAAATAATTTCAAATTTCTACTGGGGAATTACTCCTAGAAAATTGAAATTACTTCTCATTTCGCAGATACCGAAAACGCAAGAATTGTTAGCAAATAGACATGACGAATTATGGAATTTCCCTCACTATTTGGGTGCCCCCACGACAAATACGTTCTTTTTCAATCTCCTATGAATAGTGAAAGTGGGTATTTTCATTACGTATGTAGTGCTTATGTCTGCCTGTACAACATTTTAAGAAATATAAAAAATTCAATTAACATGTACATTTCATCAGGCACCTTTTATTAAGAGATAAATGGCAAGGAGGTTCATGGAACTTCACTTAAAACAAAACGTTGTTTAAATACTAAAAGAAATGTTGCAGAAAAGTGAATCCTGAGCAGTCCAAAGTATTAATACTTCTTACATTGACGTTAACAAAACTAAAATGGCAATATTTTTGTAACAGTTTAATATTTTGTTCGATAATCTTTTTGTTCAATAACATGTTCTTAAAGATTATTATTAAGATTAAGATAATTATTAAGATTAAGATATTATTAAAATTATTATTAAGATATAATAAGATTATTATTATAAAGATTATTTTTGCTAGTAATCGGTGCTGTATTTTATTTCTCTATTGAGACGAATGTATCATTTTTCGTAAGTCTTTACTATTGCTTTTTACCAATTCTACGATCTAGTTCATTCCATAGGGAAGGTTGTACTTCTGTAAAAACACTGTTTTCGGTATCTTAGTTTGATAACTTAAATTTGTGATATCTCAATATTCTTGCAAATTAAAAGTGCATTATTCTTTGGTTTATCTTGTAATTGTTGTTAAGAAACAGTATTTTACATTAACAGATTTTTTATTGTAATATTTTATGTTATATGCTTTTACGATATTGTGACAAGTAGCTAAAAAAAATATGCTGATTTATTATTTGATGATCTATTGGACGATAAATAGAAAAGAAATGAATTGAAAATTTTCGAGTGTCACGTTCTATTCAGTTGCCGCGTTCGGTAGCGTTAACTGACGTTTAATGCAACTGGCAATAAGTTCTACTTTCGGCTAACCTGCTATGTGCGGGAATACTGGCACGGGAGAGGATTAAAGTTGTTCGAAAGTAAATTGACAATATTGTTACGACCGTTCGCGGAGAGACGCGGTCGCGAGGAAAACGCGTCAGCGAGAGGCGTAAATTCTCGCTACGATTCGGTTAATCGACGCCGCGAATTAGTCGCTCCTCTGTTTCGGTTAAGATAACAGAGGTGGTTAAATGAATATGGCACAGTCTAGTAAGTTATATTTCACCGTTTATTCTAACAACTTATGACGAAGACAGTTACGCTGGTGCGTATGTACGAGACGAGTGAGTGACTGATCTACGGGTGTGTATACCCGGTTGAAGGATGTTGACCGTTCGAAGGATGTAAAATCAGTACTGTTCGGAGACGATGCTGTGGCGGAGGAAAGCTAAGGATGGGTGTGTCTAGCGTACGGGAACATCGGATTTGTCGGTGACGATTTTGGCTAAGAGAGTGAGGGAAATAGGCTTCGTTGTTAATTGGTTAAACAAAGGGTCTTAATCGCCCTCGAGAGAAAGTGGTTAGTGGGAGGAAAGTTGCACCATACGTGAGAAAAACTAACTTTCCCTTGTCAAGCTGTAGGAGACAATGGCCTTTAGAAATGCTTCGGAAACAGACGTTTGTTTGGTTTGAAGGACCTCGACTAGGAAATTCCTGAGATTTATGGAAGGTACTTGAGACTATTGAGGGTATGTAGTGAGTATCCGAAGACATCTAGTTGCCATCTTGCCCGCGGTTGCCATCTTGGCCTGGGCTAGGTAGAGTGTTACGCGACGTAACAAATATTTTTTTTTTTATTTATTTGTTGAAATTACAATCAATTCTCGCGTTGAGAATTTTCAGTAATTTTTCCGGCGTGGCGCAGTGACATGGCTGTTTATTTACAATAAGTTAATACTTATTATAGATAGGTATAATTTATAAGTATTATAAGTAAGTGCATATGCTTAGTTTGGATAACTAAATGAATCTAGCGTTTAGGTCCAGCGGGTAGTGCCTCTTCAGCCTGCGAATCTGGTCCGTCGTATCAAGTAATCCAGTGATTAGGGGGTTTCGGTGTTTGTTGACTCTTTTGCTATATCTGTCACTATATTTTGCTATTTCCTCTTTGACGGTGGGTATCTTGAGGTCGCGGTGTATTGTCTCCTTGGTTACATACCAAGGTGCATCAATTAAGGATCTTAGCGTTTTCGATTGGAAGTTGAAATATTTCAATGTTGGAGTTACTTGCTGTTCCCCATAGTTGGATTCCGTAGGTCCAGACAGGTTTCATTGCGGCCTTGTAGAGGCTAATTTTGTTCTGTGTGCTTAGGTTGGAGCGTCGGCCAGTGAGCCAATAGAATTTCTTGAGTTTGTCCTTGAGTTGCTTTGTTTTGTCTGTGATGTGATTTTTCCAAGTTAGCCTCCTGTCCAGGGTCATGCCCAGGTATCTGACTGAGTCCTTGCTAGGAATTATTGTGTTGTTAATGGTGACCTGGGGGCAGGTTTGCTTTCGGAGCGTGAAGGTTTGTTAGGGAAGTGATACATTTACACTGTACATGAGAGTGTGTGTGTAAGGGTCAGAGGGCGTCAAGGTCTTAGTGGAGACAAAAGACTGTTGCCAGATGTTAGAAGAATCTAGGATAGTCGGTTGGCGACAAGCGTGCGTGCAAGACGTTCTTCAGAGTGTAATATAGATGTATAACTGTAGTGTGTGAAATATAGTCAATAATTTGTATTCCCAAATCCTCGAATTTCCTTAACATGGTAGCAGAGCGTGGTTTTGCAAGATATTTAGTGCGTGGTTACGATCTTGCGAGTGAGTTTTCAGTAAAGAAAAAAAAAACTTTCAGAGGAAAAAATATACTTCGAGCACGTAGGAACGCTTCAGTAAGAAAAGAAAAAAAGAAGAATCAATTAAAATGGAGAGATCGGAAATCATGATACCTATATTCGATGGTGAGGATTATGAAATGTGGAAGCAAAGAATCACGATGTTTCTCAAATATAAGGAATGCGAGGTTGTTACAACTAGAATGAAGAACGAAAGAGACGATGAAGACTGGGACAAAAAGGATTTGAAGGCGATTAATATAATTTATAGTGCAATATCGAACAGACAATTGGAGTATGTTAGGGAAGGAAAAACGGCGTATGATATAATAAAAAGGTTCGATGAAATGTACTTGAAAGAGTCGACGGCACTGCAGATCGTATGCAGAAGGAGATTGGAAAACATAAGACTGGAGAACTACAGTGATTCAGCATCATTCTTTAACGATTTTGAGAAATTAATCAATGAATTAAAAAGTGCGGGCGCACAAGTAAGTGAGAGGGAAAAGCTGAATTACATGCTGAATACGTTACCCGAAGAATACAGCTACATAGCGGACATAATAGACGCATTGAAAGAAGAGGATCAAACGGTAGCGTATGTAAAAAATAAAATAGAGATAGCAGAGAAGAAAAATAAATCCAATCGAGGAGAAAGGCAAACCAACGCCTTTTCTGCAAAAAAGGAAGGATGCTTCAGATGTGGAAGATTAGGACACTGCGAGAGAGTGTCAAAATGGCGTCCAAGCGGGAAGCAGTAACGGCTATTGGCATGGGCCAACACGTGGTCGAAACAGAGGAAGAGGGAACAAAGGCAATACGAGCAGAGGACGTGGAAACTTTCATCGTCAATCAACAACCGGCACGGGCGAGCATGGAAACTCAAGAGCAGGCATATGGATAGCAACGGCGCACGCAGCAAACAGCAGTGAGACGAATGAAATAAGTAAGAACGAAATAGTGTGGCTATTAGATAGCGGTTATACCGATCACATAATTAATAATATAAATTATTTCGATAAATCTATCGACCTAAAAGAACCGGTAAATATATATTTAGGCGATAATAGACTGATAAAAGCGACAAAAGTTGGGACTGTTATAAGTTATTTTGAAGCATTCGGAAAACAAAATAAAATAAATATGAGGAAAGTATTTTACGCGAAAGAAATGTCCGCAAATTTGATTAGTTTAGGTAAACTAACAGACAATAAGAATACGGTTATTTCCAAAGGAAATATTGCGAAAGTAATAGATGAGGATAATAAACTTACAGCTGTAGCGTTCAAAGAGAATGGGACATATAGAATAAAGTATATTGAAAGGGAAGAAGCACTTAGTAAACAGCGCCGAACGTAGTGGTATGAGTAAAAAGGAAAGATGGCATAGGATGCTAGGACACGTAAATTTTAAATATTTAGAGATTTTGGGTAAAGAGCAGCTAGTGACTGGCATACCGAATGAATTTGAAAAGGAACTTTTGAAATGTAGGGTGTGTATAGAAAGCAAAATGCATAACTTACCTTTCAAAAATAATCGAACTAAGGCTAGGGAAATAATGGAAATTATTCATACGGACGTATGTGATCCCTTTAAGACTACCGGATTCAATGGAGAATTCATTTCATTTATCGATGATTATAGTAAAATAGCTAGGATCTATTGTATAAAATCAAAAGATGAGGTCTTTGATTCTTTCGTACAGTTCGTAAATGAAGCCGAAAATTTAACGGGCAAGAGGTTAAAAATATTAAGATGCGATAATGGTAAAGAATATTTAAATAATCGAATTTATAAATTTGCTAGGGATAAAGGTATAAGAATAAATAATTGCCCAACATACGTACATGAATTAAACGGGACAGCGAAAAGGTATAATAGAACAGTGATGGACATGGCGCGTTGCTTGTTAGCGGAAGCGAAAGTACATAAAAGGTACTGGCCGGAAATAGTTTGTACAGCGGTATACTTGAAAAATCGAATATTAGCGAATACTATAGAGAGAAAGACACCTTTTGAAATATTCTTCGGGAGAAAACCAAGTGTTAAAAATCTACATCTATATGGAAGTAAAGTTTTTGTAAGAAGGCCAGAACAAAAAAGAGTTTCCAAATGGGACAAGAAGGCAGATATGGGAATTTTATTAGGATATAGTGAAGTAAGATACAGAGTCTTATTAGGTGGGAAAATAACAATAGCTAGACATGTAGAGGTCATAGAGACAGACACTAAATGTATCGGTTTTGAGGAAAATTCATTAGAGGCAGATAGAAATGATAGCGAAGATAACTATTCATTGGATGGTATGGATAAGGAAGAGTTAGAAGGTAGGAAAGATGAAAATAATAGTAGTATTGAAAGCTCAAACACTCCTAGGAGATCTACACGTATTAAGAAAACTCCAGTAAGGTATCCAGAAAAGGAAAATATTTGCGAGATGCATGCAAATTATTGTAAAGTAGATATCCCTCGTACATTTGAGGAGGCGATTTGTTGCGAAAATAATGAAGTTTGGAAACAGGCCATGGATAAGGAAATAGAATGTCTCTATAAGAATAAAACTTGGAAATTGGTAGAAAGGGTAAAAGGCAAAGAAGTATTAGATGTAAAATGGGCTTACACGAAAAAATCAGAGGATAGGTATAAGGCTAGATTAGTGGTAAGGGGATTTCAACAAAGAAACGTAGCCGATGACATATATTCTCCAGTGGCGAGTAATCAGACCTTTAAGATATTGCTATCATATTGTTGTCAAAATGGATTAATAATTGAGCAAATGGATGTAGAAACTGCCTTTTTAAATGGTGAAGTAACCTCGGAGGTATATGTAAATCAACCAAAGGGATATGCGGACGGAACGAATAGAGTTTGTAAATTATCGAAAGCGCTTTATGGGTTAAAAGAAAGTCCGAGGGACTGGTATGAGTGTTTTGATAAGTATGTGACGAGATTAGGTTTTAAGAAGAACAATATAGAGCTGTGCCTATATACTGTGTAGAGAGAAATTTGAAAGGTTTAGGTCATGGATGAATGTAAAATAAGAGAAATGTAAATAAAGCGATAAATGTTAAATATTTTGTTAATTCGACAAGTATGTAAATAAAATTAAGTGTACAGTATAAATGTAAGGAGGCGTGTTAGGGAAATGACACATTTACACTGTACATGAGAGTGTGTGTGTAAGGGTCAGAGGGCGTCAAGGTCTTAGTGGAGACAAAAGACTGTTGCCAGATGTTAGAAGAATCTAGGATAGTCGGTTGGCGACAAGCGTGAGTGCAAGACGTTCTTCAGAGTGTAATATAGATGTATAACTGTAGTGCGTGAAATATAGTCAATAATTTGTATTCCCAAATCCTCGAATTTCCTTAACAAGGTTACATGTGAGGATTTCTTTTCGTTAATTTTGAAGCCCCATTTATGAAACCACTTTTCCATGGAGTTGAGACTTTGCTGGAGAGTGGATGAGGCTATTACCGGGTCTGCGTGGGTAGCTAATAGCGCTGTGTCGTCTGCAAATGTCGCTATTGTTATATCGTTTGATATAGGTAGGTCGGCAGTGTAGATGGAGTACAGTAGGGGTCCGAGGACACTACCTTGGGGTATGCCGGATTCTATTGGGAATGTTGCGGAAGTGGCGTCTAGGCCAATTAACCATGAATTGGTTAGGTAGGATTTTAGGATGGAGTAGAAGGGGTGAGGTAGGATCTTTTTAAGCTTGTATAGTAGCCCTTCATGCCATACTTTGTCGAATGCCTGTTGGATGTCTTGGAAAACCGCTCAACAATATTTTTTCTTTTCGAGTGTTTGGCTGATCGTATGAGTTAAGCGGTGGATTTGCTCTACTGTAGAATGATGTTTTCGGAAGCCAAATTGGTGATCTGGGAGTGTCTTCAAGTTCTCTAGGATTGGAAGGAGTCGGTTCGTTAGCATCTTCTCGAATAGTTTAGACAGGGTAGGTAAAAGACTGATTGGGCGATAGGAGCTGGTTTCGTATATCGGTTTACCGGGTTTAGGGATGAAGGTAATCAATGAATTTTGTCAGGCCTTAGGAAAGTGTTCAAGGCGAAGGACAGCGTTAAAAACCGATGTGATGAGTGCAATCCCTTTTATGGGAAGTTCCTTGATTGCTTTATTGCCCATTAGGTCGTGCCCTGCTGCTTTGTTGGGGTTTAGGCGACTGATTGTTTCTATAGTCTCTGCAGAAGTGAAGGGTTCGATAAGAGGGGACATTTAGAAGGGGGTGTGCAAGTATTCAGTAATGTCCGCGGTAGCTTTGGGGGAATGGAGTTTGAATACTTTAGACAAGTATTTAGCAAACAGGTCGGCTTTTTCGATAGGGCTTCGCGCCCATCCACCTTGCAGACGGCGGATAGGTGGGATTATTTGTGGGGGGCGTGTGAGTTTCCTGGAGTCCTTCCATAGTGAGTAGTTGGAGTCGGCTGTGGGGGAAAAGCTGGCGAGGTATTTTTGGAAACAGTCATTTTTATAATTTTTTATGGTTTTGGATAGCTTTCTAGTTGCGTTATTTAGTTTGCGTTTGTCATCGAGTGTTCTATGGGTCTGCCATACTCTTCTTAGTCTACGTTTTTCTGCTATTTTTTTTAGTATGTATTGGGGATATTCTTGTTTGCTGATAGACGTCTTTGTCGGTGTGGAGAGGCGGATGGCGTTTATTATGCTCGTGTTTAAGTATTCCGTGGCTGCTTCGATTTCTTCCTTAGGTTTTAGTGGAGTTAAGGCTGAAGTTGAGTGTGTAAAGACTTCTCTAAAGAGCTGCCAGTTGGTGTGTTGGTTGTGAATGGAGCCATTAGGTGTATTCTCGATGAATGTTGAACTGACTGTTGCTATCACGGGGGAATGATCAGAGGAGAGATCAGCCGAAGAGTTGATTTGGATGTGTCTTGATGAGATATTTTTAGTGACGAAGAAGTCGAGAAGGTCGGGTATTTTGTTGGTGTCAGTGGGCCAATATGTGGGTTCGTATGTGGTGAGGTAGTTGAGGTTGTTGTTTATTAGGCTGTTTAAGAGGTTTTTGCCTCTTGCTGTAACCAGTCTGCTGCACCGTTGGATGTCCAGGAAGTTATCAAAGTCTTCTTTCGCGATGGTGTGTCTGGGAGGGCAAAATACTGCTGAAGTGGTGATTGTGCCATGACAGTCTTCTATTGCTACGTTTGTTGCTTGGAGGTAGTCTTTCTGGAATGATGGAAGTTTGTAGTGCTTAATACTTGCTTTGATTATTATTCCGATGCCACCGTGGGTCTTTCCGCTGGGGTGTTGGGTATGGTAGAATTTGTAACCATTTGTTTTCAGGTAGTTTTTGTCGGTGAAGTGGGTTTCCGATACGAGCATTACGTCGATTTGCTGGTGTTTTAGGAAGAGTTCTAGTTCAAGTTTGTGTTGCGCTAGTCCGTTGGCGTTCCAAAGAGCTATGCGTCTTGGTTTTATTTTGCGTCGGGGCGTATTAATTTATCCATGATGAGTGTTAGTAGCGATAGCAAATTATTTATTTGCTCTGATTGTTTCTCTATTAGTTTTTCAAGCCTAGAGAATTGTCTGTGTTAGGTGGATTGGGGACACTATTTTGGGGAAGATCCCTTTGGCTATTCGGGTTATTTTGGATGCCTTGTACTGCTTGGCCATAGGAGGTTGAGGTGGTAATGAATTTGGTAGGACTGGGTGTTTGGTTGGTTGTGGGGATTGGGGTAGTCGTGAATTTCGGCGGGCTGGGTGTTTGGTTGGTTACCTCTTTTGCTCTGAGTTTAGGGTACCTGTTTGTGTATAGAGTTTTATAGGCTGAGCAGCCTTTGTAGTTGGCAGGATGGTCACCTTGACAGTGGATGCATTTCGCTGGGGTTTCCGGTGATTTGGCGCACTGCTCAGTGGAGTGAGTGCCTGCACATTTAACGCAGCGGAAAGTATGGTTGCAGTATTTCTGTGTATGACCGTACCTTTGGCACCTTTTGCATTGCACTATTTCTTTTTTCACAAGCGGTGGTTCGAATTTTACTATCGCGTTCTTTAGGCGACTGATATTGTAGATTTCCTTATTGTTGGGCTTTTGTTTTATATGTATGAAAAATAAGGATAACGGGTCTTTCGAGACTCTATGCCTTATATTACTTACGTTGATGACTTCGTGGCCGAGTTTTGAGAGTTCGTATTTGAGTTCGTCTATGTCTGCTGAGTGGTGGATGTTTCGTAGGACCACCCGGAAACGCCTTTCCTGTTTGAGTTGGTAGGTGTGGAAGTTGGCGTTCAGGGTCCTAAGTATCTTGGTAAGTTTTCTGTAAGCTTCTGGGTTCCTCGGCAGTATTTTTACTTTATTGTTATTTATCTTTAAGTTGTAGTCCTCCTTGGAGATATCTCTCTCTAAGGACTTGATCATTGTCTGTATGTCGATGACGTCATCCACAAATATTGGTGGGGGAGGGGGGATTCTCTGTGATTGTTGGTTTGGCGGCGGGTCTGCGATTTCCATGACGTCGTTAGTGTATTGCAGTACGGCGAACCTGTTGTGGGTGTTTATTTGTATCGTTGATTGTTCGTTCCGGGTGTCGATTGTGTATAGTTTTGCCGTTTCTATTTTCCGTTTCTTTGTAATATTAGCTTCGTTGGTGCGGAGAATTCTGCTACACTTCTGCCACGGAGGAGGTAGCGCGGGGTAGTTGCGAGTCTGCTCCGGAGAGCCTGGTCGCGATTGCTGGGCCATCATCGAGCTAGTTAATTCGAAATGAATAACTAGTCGTGAGGCTATGAGGCCATTCGGGTTGGGGTTAGGTGCGTGGAATTTTCTTCTCCCTAAAGGGTAGGAAACACTTGGCTGTGTTCTCTTTCGACGGTTGGGCGACACGTGTTGTTTTCGGACTACACTGGGCACTAGAGACACGTCTGCACGCTTCGGCACTCCACAGCGAACTGACGTAACAAATATGTTATGATTTATTCAAATGTTACTCAGCAATTGACTGACAGACTGACAAATATAAAATTCTTCGGTTGACAAAATGATAACTAACTCTCCGGTAGACAAAATGATAACTAACTCTTCGATAGACAATGGTAATTATTTGGTTGGCGAACGGTAATTAATTATTCGATAGACGAACGGTAATTATTATTACTGACTTTTCTGAGTCGCTACATTTATTTATATCCGTCGGAGATGAAAAAACGTCGGGGTCTTTCTTTTGAAAATGTTTGGGAAGATTCCAACCTTTGTTGAAACTGCTGACTTTGTTTACAGTTTTGAACTATCTTAATATCGTTATGATAACATAATTAGGTAATTATAAAAGCATAGTTTGATAAATTTATCGCAAGATATAGCTTTTAGCGGCTTTAACTGCCTTTCACTTCAAATACTGTAAACACGGTTTCAAATAAACGTTTTAAATTACCTTGATTTGAAAGAAATTACCAATTTTACTTTCGCGCTACGGATCGTGCGAGGCGCGGGACGTGGCACAGAGAATATTTCAAATACATTACAAATTACGCTAAATATTAAAAACATTGTGTCCGTGCACCGATCTGGACAAATACGTAACGGGCACTTAGACACGTCATTGAAGGAGCTTGTACCTTCTCTTTTTCTTCTTTGAGAGACTGGTAAGGCTGAGGCGTATGTGTTGTCCGTAATGATTGTAGATGCTGGCTGTAAGATGTCACTGATGGGGTACTGCTATTTTTTTTCTAATTTAGATGCGTGGAAGAAAAATCGGACTCTGGTCGCCGGGATTTGAGCCCGGGCCCCGAACGTTCGTAACCTAAGGCGCTAACCACTGCGCTGCCGTCATCCGACTCTAGTTAGTGTCGAGTGGTGGTATTTGCTGTTAAGTGCCGCCACAAGGCAATAACACGCATATGCGTTCTGTCGGTTTTTCGAAACCATAATCACGGTCGTAATAGCTGGTCTAAAAACCATCGTGGCGAAACTAACGTTCTCAATAAGCAGACGAGGCTCAATTTGTTCAAGGTAAGGTGCCTCAATTGGGAATTTAAGGTTCGTTGTTTAACGGCATTGTGTAAAAAAAAACCCGGACGTGGTTGTTTCTGCCTTCTGTCATATATATATGTCGGAGATGAAAGGAAAACCGGAGCCTTCCCTTTGCAATTTTGGGAAAGTCTTCTAATGCTTTAGCCTAGATATTATCATAGCTGTAATTAAGCAATTGTTGTCATTTGTAATTGTTTGATATTTGTGATAGCGAAAGTGGGTTCGAGGTGACAACTGGTCGCCGAACGTAGCCACGGTCACGGGATAAACGTTTTGCCTGACGAAGGTGTGGATCGGTTGTATTGTTCTCCCTAGAAAACACATAGAATTGTACTTTGGAGATGTCGATATAATGGGACACACGTTGTATTAGGAATCAAATTCCAGGCAGAAACTGCCTAGCAACGGCGATTGGAACTTTTTCGATGCTTCTAACGCGTATACAATAAACGAACGCAATTGTAAAGAGTGGAAAATTTTCATCAGTCTGTTATTCGTACGATCGCCTTGGAAAGTTACACATCGAGCAATTTACCGAGTGTCTCAGCAATCGTATTTTTTTGTGTTTAAAATTATTCTACGCATAGTAAAGAGTTATCCCGTTGACCGTGCATTCGTTTGAACCCAGGAACATTGTTAATAGCGTTAATTACATTTATTATTCGTAAAACCTATTAATCGTTAATCTCATTATTCGTTAAATTTATTATTCGTAAGACATATTATTCGTTTCCCTTATTATTCGTTAAACTTATTATTCTTTAATCTAATCATTAGTTAAACTTATCGTTTGTTAATCTTATCATTCATTAAACTCATTATTCATAATATTTTGTAAAATCTTGTATATTCGCGTAAATATAATCTCTGTTTCGTAAAACGATGGCTAATTCAAACGAAGAATCGTTACGCGCCTTAAATTCTAATGATAACCCGACATATATAATGTTCAATTCTAGGATAATTCAGGGATCGATTCTGAAAATCTGAAAATCGAGTTTATTGTAACAATACTTAAATAAAATACAGAGGTAAATAACAATGAATGATAATTAATAACAATAAATAATAATAAATAACAAAGCTTTGTACAAGATCTACCTGAAAACCGAGAATCGATTTTCCACGTCATAAACTACCACTTTTCCTCTGTCAATCTTCAATACTCTAAATAATAATTTCTCTCTTATGATCGTGTCTATTTATAACGCTCAAAATCCTTCTTCTTTTCTAACCGCCCGTCTGTAAAATGACTGTTCGGCAAATCGGTTGTCCGTAACAACAAATAAGGCCACACTTTCCGTTAAACAGAGAAAGTCCCTTTGTTTATCCGCGTTTGAACTCTTAGGGAGTTTACACCTCACCTCCTCGTGTTGACAATTGCATCGCTAATTGTCCTTTTCATAAAGAATTAGTTTACACGCGTGGAAGAAATTTCCTCCAGGTCTACTATTATCGTTATCCACTTCGTACATAGAATTTGAGATCCTTTTTAGAATTTTGAAAGGCCCTTTCCGGATTTCCTCCAATTTATTTCTATTTAATTTATTCCTACTGTGAGTGAAGATCAAATCGCCAATTTTAAATTCATGCTCTCTTTTTTTTTTATCGTATTTCTGTTTGTTAATTTCGAAGTTTCTCATTGAGTTTTTAAATGCTTCTTCTCTGTCTCTTTCTAAGTCTATCTTATTTTCAATTGTTCCTTTAGGAGCGATCTCAATTCTTTTTCCGTGCAGTAAGTAATTCGGAGCAAATCCTGTGACACTGTCTGGTGTTATTGTATTCTTCCACACTTTCTTTTGCGATTCTTGTCCAGTTTTTCTTTTTTTTGTTTGCATTAATTTTGCATCTGATTCTGTTTATTAGTGTTTGGTTTACCCTTTCGTTAGTCCGTTCGAGGATGGACAGTCTGTCGAAATGAAAATTAGTTTGATGTTCTTTTTCCTTGCGTATTCTTGGATTTCTTTGGATGTCAGTACTGGATATCTGTCTGCGAGAATCATTCTTATAGAATCGGTTTCTCCCGTCGAATCTATAAGTTCTATGATATCGTCTGAGCGTTGTGTTTTTGATGTGGACACAAAAAAAGCCCTTGAAAAATGGTCAATAAGAATATGCATAAATTTCTTCGGTGAGTTGTTATTAGAAAAACCTCCGACCGTCTTGAATGACATTATTTCAAACGGTTTTTTAGCTGGTCCTAGTTTCGACATAAATCCAATCGGTCTTCTCGTTCTGCTTTTATTCTTGATGCAGATTTCGTATTGTTTGCAGAATTTGTCGACTATCTGATCCATATTTTTGAAGTAGTAAAAAGGTCGGATTTTCTTTAGTATATGGTTCCTTCCAACGTGACCGAAAAATACATGAACCGTTTTTTTGATGTGTTCTCCAAATTTTCGTGAGACGAATATACGTTGACGTCCTTTAATATTTTTGAAAAATATCTCTGATTTTTTTGTGAGGTTTTTTGTATTTTTAATATTTTTTCGTTTTCTTTCTGATCTTGAATTATGTCCTTCTTTGTAATAATATTCACCACTCTCAGAACGTCTTCTTCATTTTCAAAACTTTCTAAGACGGGATTCCTGGATAGTGCATCTGCTTCTACGTTGTCCTGTCCCGGCGAGTAGATGATCTTGAAATCATACTGCGATAGGTAGTGCATTAGGTCTCCTAAAGTTTCATCGGGTCTCTGCTTTTGATTCTCATTGATTCTAACGGCTTATGGTCTGAAAGAACAGTGAAATATCTACCGATTAACCACTATTGCCAGTACTGAATCGCCTCTTTAATAGCCAGATATTCGAGGTGGATTGCTTTCTTCTTTGCCTCTGTTGGTCTCAATTTTCTCGAAAAGTACGCAACCGGATGTAACATTCCGTTTTCTCGAGGTTGCTTTAAGACAGCTCGTAAACCGTTTCCATTTGCATCCATATAAATAAATACTTCTTTCTTCTGATCGTATATTGAAAGGATTGGGCTTGAAAAGAGGTATTCTTTAATCTTTTGAAATGATTTTTCACATTCTTCGTTCCAAATAAATTCTACATTTTTCCTTAATAAATTGTGGAGTGGTTCCAAGAGTTTGCACGCGTCTTCTATAAATTTCTAATAAAAATTAATTTTTCCCAATAGTTGTCACACGTTTTTATTGTTTCTTGGGCGTTTAAATTCTCGTATCGCTTTGAGGTTATCTCTCCCTGGTCTCGCACCGTTTTCTTCGATGATGTGACCCAGATATGTTACTGACTTTTCTGCTAGCTTACATTTGGCCAGTTTTAATCGGAAACCTGTTTTTTCCATAACCTTCATCAACTGTTCTATGTGTCTGGTGTGTTGATTGAATGTTTCGGAAAAATACTAGGATGTTGTCTATATAATTTATGCAGAATCCTGTTAGTCCATTTCTTCTAAGAATATTTGCAAGCACTAAAAAATAGCGGGAGAGATTTTCAGTCCAAACGGTAAACATTTCCATTGCCAGTGTCCGTTTTGTGTTACGAAGGCTGTCTTCTCTCGGTCCTCTTTTTTTTTATTGGAATTGACCAGAATGCTAAATTTATGTCAAATGTTGAGAAGAAATGACAATTTTCCGCTTTGACTATGATGTCTTCTATTCTTGGGAATGGTTGTGGTTCCGGAACTACAATTTTGTTTATCTCCCGGAAATCGATATACAGTCTACCTCTCCGATTCGATTCTTTTTTAAAAGCCAGTGTCACTGGTGCTGCAAATGGTGAACTTGATTCCTCTATGAGATCTTGTTCCAGTAATTTTGTGATTTGGAATGGATGAAACACCTGTATGGTTTTTTTGATATGTACCTGTTTTCGGTTAGCTCTATGGAGGCCTCTTGTAATTTTCTCGTTTCCACATCGAATTTGTGTTTGGCAAATACTTCTTTGTATTTCTCTATAAGTTGAAATACCTCTTTCTTTTGTAAGTTATCTAAATGTCCAAGGTTGTCTATAAATTTGTTTGTCTTCATATCTTCGGTAATGTTTATCTCTCTTCTCTTCTGATTATTCTTTCTTTCTTCTCTCTTATTAGATATTATCTCTTCTTCTTTGTCACTTACTTTTTGAGTGACCCTCAGATTCTCATCTTGTTTTAGTTTGAACTTCCTTATGACGTCTAGCCCTAGGATAAGGCCATATGTGAAGTTATCATTGCGTACTATATAAATGTCTATCTCTTTTTCTATTTTATTTATTCTCATTTTTAGTCTCGCCCGGCTGCTCGTGAAGTCCTTTCCACTGATAGTTTTGAACATACTCTTGTCTTCTGTTATATCCGCTCTTATTTGATCAATAATCTTTTGATTAATAAGGCGCGAATTAGCTCCAGTGTCGTAGACACCTTCAATCTCTTTTTGATCATTGATCTTAACTCGCAGTTTTATCAGTAGTTCGTACTCCTCCGGGCATTTTAGTTTTTTTTATTCTCATCTAGTGTTCTTGCTTTCTCATTTTCTAATGTAAATAGTTCCAGTGGATTTACCTGTTTGGGTTTCTTTTGAGCGTTTCTGTTTCTGTTTTTACATAATTCCACTGGGTGTGTAGTTTCGACCAATCGCGGGGAGACGCAATCGCGAGGAGAGAGGTCAACGGGAGTCATAAATCCCCGTTACGATTATAATAACCGACACCACGAGTTGATCGATCCCCTGATTTCCGTTGAGATAATAGGGGTGATTCAGTTTGTATAATACTGTGATTCACAGAATTATAAATTATATATTTCTCCACTTAAGTTACACCGTTGCTTATAATATATATGTCGGAGATAAGAGGACACCGGTGCCTTCCTTCTGAAACCTCGGGAAAATCCATAAAAACATTGTAATTAAAATCTACAGTTGTAACTAAACGATTTGCCGTCATTCTAACCAATTGTATTTGTTTGAGACTTGTGACAATGAGCTTAGGCTCAAGGCGACAATTAGTCGCCGAACGTGGCCGCGGTCAACGGGACGAACTCTCCATCTAACAAAGGCATTGAGTAATCCTATAGCTCTCCTTAAAAGAAATATTTGTGGCGGCACGCGACAGTAAATATTCCAACGGTTTCTGTCCCGTGGCTCGCCACACGCAGACCTTATTTTTCGAGTAAGATGATTACCAGATGTCGATGCGTCTCCGTAGTACATGTTCAGCTAGCCTGAGCTAGTCCTTCAAACACACAGTCTTTGTCCCAACTACGGGAAGATAGGGGAGATCTATTTTTTTCAACGAACGACGTCTCCCACTAGCAACTTTTCCTCAAGTGCGGTTAGCGTCTTTTTCTAACTACCGATATGGAGATTGACCAATTGGCAGCAACGTCAATTTCCCTTACTTTCCGAACGAAGGCTATTCCCGACGAATCCAATGATCTCGTGTCCTTAGACACACCCCGTCATAGTTTTCCTCTGGGGTATCACCGGGACGGAAAGTCATTCTCTCTTGCGGTCTCATCGACAAAAAAAGAGATTAACGCCAGCGACTATTAACACAGATCCCGACTTAGATCTTTGCGAGTGTGTACGGCTACCGTCCCGTTGTCCGCGGGTTCGTTATTGAACCTAGGATCATTGTCATTAGTTTCTCGAGTATCTAATTACCACGGTTACTTGTCCGGTTCTATGGTAATCGTATTTGCACTAGCCAATGTCTTCTCTATTGCATAACGACGACGTGTAATCCAAACGAAGATTCGCTTTACGCCCCTAACCCTAATTCTAATGTGAACCCGACATATATATATATATATATATATATATATATATATATATATATATATATATATATATCATCGACAATGAGTTAACGTATAGAGACGCGATACACTGGCACAATATTCGTTGAGGATAGAGCAAGGCTCGTTGCGTTTTGTTATAGTTGATTAACCCGTTACTGACATGTTGACTTTTCTAGCGGTGTAGAAGAAGTCGTTGACTTGACCCTCCTGATGTCGCAGGAGAAGTAGTTGACTTGACTCTCCTGATGTCGTAGGAAAAGTGAGGTACAGTGACGATGCTGTGTCGTAGGAAAGCTAGCGATGGGTATGCCTAGCACATGGGACCATCGGATTTGTTTATGACATTTTTGGTCACGAAAGTGAGGGCAGTATGCATTGCTCCTGATTGGATAAACGGAGGTTGGTGGACTAGGAAGGGTCTTAGCCGCCCTCGAGAGAAAGTTGCTAGTAGGAAGCATCGTACGTGAGAAAAACTAACTTTCCCGAGTCAAGCCGTAGTAGACAATAGTCTTTAGAAAGTGATTTAGAAAAAAGATATTTGTTGGGTCTGAAGGACCTTAGCTAGAGAATTCCTTAGTTTTACGATGGGTCCTTAAGACTATTGGGGGTACGCAGCAAGGATGAGCGGACATCTGGTTCCCGTCTGGCCCGCGGGGTATGGCCTGGTCTAGGTAGAGGGTCGCCCGACGTAACAGGATGAAATCGGCCGGGGAAGTTCAGTGCACCGTTCGTGCGCCGTTGTTTCTTAGATGGTGGGTTTGCATTTTTGTCCAGGTTCACCTTTCTTCCTTGTGTTTCTTTCCTTTTTCTCTGGTCTTCGTATTGTCCCAAAATTTCCATTAGGTCATTTGTTGATTGTACACTTTCTCTCTCGATTTTATCTTGGATGTCGATAGGTAATCCAATGACAATCAAATGTATCCTCACGTCTTCATCCATTTTCCTCGTTACTTCCAATATTAGCCGTTCTTTCTCTAAGGCATATTCAATGAACGAACCTGAAAGGTATTTAAAGTTGTACGCGTATCGTATTGCAGACCAACCTTTATTGTTAAAGGTTTTGAGAAATGCGTTTTTCCTGTCTTCCCAGTTGTGTCCTTCAGCTTTTAGCAGATTTGTTTGGTACCATTTTGCTGCTGTTTTCTCTAAATACTTTTTTAAACCTTCGATTTTCTCCTCATCACTTTTTATTTTATATTTTCTACATTCTTCTTCATGCTCTGATATCCAGTCTGTGGTTTCTTGAGTTCCTTCAAATTATTTTATATTAAAGTTTATTTCTTCTATTTCACGCTTATTTCGTTTTTGGAGAGTTTCTAGAAGTCTTTTCATGTCCAGACTGGACTTCTCGGTTTCCGTCTTTATTTTCCTTGTGGGGGTAATTTCTGCTTCCTCTAGGAAAATGTCTCGGAATACAAAGTTTAAGTCTGTATCGATATATAGCGCCGCTGTCTCGTTATCCATTGTGAGTTTAACATTTCTATACTGGCCTAACTTGGTTAGACTGTTTGCGGCCTTCTTCACTGTTGCCGAACTGAATAATTTCTGATGGTAGGTTTTTGCTTGATATTCCGGGGGAAAAATGTAGCATACTTCGTCTTCTGGTCTTCTTATAGATTCTATACTCTCTATCTTCTCCCCTTTCGCGTTCTCGTTCATGACGATACGTAAGTTAACTTTCAGCGGCATGGCGTGGCGAAAATCGATTTATAATGTTCAATTCTAGGATAATTCAGTGATCGATTCTGAAAATCTGAAAATCGAGTTTATTGTAACAATACTTAAATAAAATACAGAGGTAAATAACAATGAATGATAATTAATAACAATAAATAATAACAAATAACAAAGCTTCGTACAAGGGCTACCTGAAAATCGAGAATCGATTTTCCACGTCCTAAACTACCACTTTTCCTCTGTCAATCTTCAATACTCTAAATAATAATTTCTCTCTTATGATCGTGTCTATTTATAACGCTCGGAATCCTTCTTCTTCTCTAACCGTCCGTCTGTGAAATGACTGTTTGTCAAATCGGTTGTCCGTAACAACAAGTAAGGCCACATTATCTCCGCGTTGTATCACCTTGTATGGCCCATCGTAAAGTGGTTGTAAGAGATTTTGGACGGTGTCGTTACGCAACAATACTTATAGTCACGACGCGAGTTTGCGGAAGATAAATTTCAATGACATTACCAGAAGAATCAGAAAGCTTTTTATATATTTTATATATTTTTTATAATATCTTATACACGATGCCTAAAAGTTCCAGAAAGAACATGTTCGATAGCGATGGTAGTGATGATGAACCTTATTTTGAATCTGACAAGATAGAAGACGATGATAGTGTTTCAGACAGTGGAAACGAACTCCGTTTAACAAAGAATCGGTTCAGACGTTTCAATATTTCTAGTAGCAGTGACAATGATGATGAACTAAATATTGATGAAAATAAAGCCTCCGCTCCCGCGGCTCCGTATCCCGCCGCATCTTCATGAGAGACAGAAGTTCGAGGATCGTTGTTGTGCGCCGCGTTTGCGGACGGCTGGTCTCATTTCCCCTGGTTCCAGCTGCAAGGACACTTTCTTGCACGCTCTCGAAGGGTTTCGTGGTAGAAACATAGCCCGGACGGCTGCTCTCTTTCTCTGGTAAGCGATCTGCAGCGCCTCGAGCGTGATCTTGGTTGGCAAGAACTGTCGAGGTTCATTGCGCTAATTTGTGCTTCCAATTGACACACCTTGTCGTGCATCGTGTCTGAGGCGCGATTCGATCAGAACGTTCGCATATGTTACCTTCATGGCGGTTATGGCGGTTGCATATCCGCTGGAAGGCGATTCTTTCAGATTCTCAGCACGAAGTCGTCCGGATCGACGAGGTGCGAGCTTCTTCAAATCCTTGTAGAATTGGGACGGCGTTCTATCACCCATTTCTTCGCCCTCGAGCAACTTGGGCACATTCGAACTGCCTGAATCGGCGAGTCTTGTAACAAGTTCCTTTTTCAATCGCTCCTGTCGCTAGCGGGTCGCACAATATGTCCTGAACTTGATCTAGATATCGTGGCTCTATGTTCGCGACAGTTGTAATATATTTTGTTTGTCGCCAGTGTTGTGAACTTCCTCAAATTGTGCTTCTAACGCGATGAACTATAGCTCGATTCTCTGGGGCCAGAATGGCGGGGCGCGGAATAGTTGACTTAAGGATTCCCAGGGTGGGATGGCGTTAAGAGTAATGGTCTCCTAACGTCCAAGTTACCTTGTGGGATTGCCTCCCATAATGGGAGAAAACCCGCGGAGGTGCACTGGCTGTAATTCGCAAAAAGTCCCCGGGTACTTCTGTTAAGGGTTTAGGAAGACCATCGTGGAGTTTTGGTCTGTATGAGTCCGAGACTACTCTGCTGTTTCCCAGAAAAGCAGAATGTACATGAGGATTTCTCCACACAAAAATAAAGGGATAATACCTCGTATGGATGCTACGGAAAATGTACCTATCTTCTTCAAATACGATAAGCGTGATGACCATTAATTATTTATATATTATTTTTATTCAGATAGATCTCATTTTACTTGTACATGAGTAATATATATAATATATACTCGTAATATAATATATTACTCGTAAACAAGTAAAATAATATACAAAATATATAATATATGTCGGAGATAAGAGGACACCGGTGCCTTCCCCCTGAAACCTCGGGTAAATCCATAAAAACATTGTAATTAAAATCTACAGTTGTAATTAAACGATTTGCCGTCACTTTACCCAATTGTATTTGTTTGAGACTTGTGACAATGAGCTTGGGCTCAAGGCGACAATTAGTCGCCGAACGTGGCCGTGGTCAACGGGAGGAACTCTCCATCTAACAAAGGCATTGAGTAACCCTATAGCTCTCCTTAAAAGAAAGATTTGTAGCAACACGTGGCAGGAAACATCCCAACGGTTTCTGTCCCGTAGCTCGCCACACGCAGATCCTATTCTCCGGGCATGATGTTTACCAGATGCCGACGCGTCTCCACAGTACGTGATCGGCTAGCCCGAGGACCGTCATAAACACTAATATCTAGTTACCTAAAATCCTTCAACAGATACACAGTCTTTGTCCCAGTTACGGGAAGAGACCTATTTTTCCACGAAAGACGTCTCCCACTAGCAACCTTCCCTCAAGGGCGGCTAGCATCCTTTTCTAACTACCGATATGGAGATTGGCCAATTAGCAGCAACATCAATTTCCCTTACTTTCTGAACGTGTGATGTCCCCAACGAATCCGATGGTCTCGTGTCCTTAGACACACCCCGTCATAGTTTTCCTCTGGGGTATCACCAGGACGGAAAGTCATTCTCTCTTGCGACCTCGCCGACAAAAAGAGATTAACGCCTTACGGTCAGTGAATCCGACTTAGATTTTTGCGAGAGCGTACGACTACCGTCTCGTTGTCCGCGGACTTGTTATCGAACCTAAGACCATTGTCACTAGCGTCGCGAGTGTGCGGTCATTGTGAGTTTGTGTCAACTCTGTAATAATTTCGTGTGTGTCAATAAAAATAACTTCAGTGTAAAAAGAAATCATGGATAGCTTCAGTGAGGAATCCTTACCTGTCCCAAGCCCCCGCCACGAGGACGATTCGGGCCAAGACTCGGAACTTGACTCGACATATATATGAGATAGTTATAGGTCGTGATAGGTACTGCTGGTGTATAAGATTTTTGTTTTCATCCGGGTTGGGGGATTTTCTTCCACCCATCGTACCGGGACCGCTTCTTTCTTCTCATCTAGGAATCGTGAAAAACAGGACTATGAGTGCCGGGATTCGAACCTGGATCTGGAGCTTTCGTAACCAATTACACTAACTACAGCGCTGCCGTCATCCGGGGTAGAAACCGTCGGAAAGTTTGCTGTCGAGTGTCGCTACATATATATGTCGGGTTAAGATTGGAATGTTGGGCGCGTAACAACTCTTCGCGTTGATTAGCCATCGTTTCACAAAGCCGAGATTATATTTACACGTATATACAAGACTATCACAAAGCTTAACAAATAATAAGTCTAATGAATAATATGTTTGATGAACAATGAAGTTAGTGAATAATAAATTGTACGAATATTTAAGTTTAACAGATAATAAGTCTAATGAATAATAATGAATGAATATGTCCGACATATATGTCGGAGACGGAAGAACACCGGAGCCTCTGGAATTTTGGATAATCCCGCAACATTGTAATCTAGAGTCTACGATAGCTGTAATTAAACAATTGTAGTTATTCAATCCGATTGTAATTGTTCGAGATTAGTGATAGTGAGCTTTGGCCCGAGGCGACAGTCTGTTGCCTAACGTAGCCGCGGTCAAGGGATGAACGCTTTGTTTAACAAAGGTATGGAGTAATTCTATGGCTCTCCTTAAAAGAAATATTTGTGGCGGCACGCGACAGTAAATATTCCTACGGTTTCTGTCCCATGGCTCGCCACACGCAGACCCTATTCTTCGAGTAAGATGATTACCAGATGTCGATGCGTCTCCACAGTACATGCTCAGCTAGCCTGAGCTAGTCCTTCAAACAGACAAACAGTCTTTGTCCCAGCTACGGGAAGATAGGGGAGATCTATTTTTCAACGAACGATGCTTCCCGCTAGCAACTTGCCCTCCGGGGTGCCTGGCATCCTTCTCTAACCACCAACATGGAAATTGATCAATTAACAGCAACGCCAATTTCCCTTACTTTCTGAACGAAGGCTTTTCTCGACGAATCCGATGATCTCGTGTCCTTAGACACACCCCATCATAGTTTTCCTCCACAACATCATCACGACGGGAAGTTATTCTCTCGTGAGATCGTATTAGCGAGTTACTTAGCGTCTTTGCGCTCGGCGGATGTTCCACGTTTTAGCAAAGAGTTAGTTTAGCAATACTTGTACCGTAGACAAGCAAATCGTGTATAACTTGGGCTGTGGAAGAAAGCGCATTCTGTTATCTCGTTGACCGCGAATTCGCTATTGAATCTAAGATCAATGTCATTAGCTTCGCGAGTATCCGCGCGCCCACCGCCAAGATGGAAGGTTACGGAGATGAACGGGGATCTACTCCGGGCGGCTGCCATAGCAACAGCTTGGTGCTGGGAAGCCCCGTCGACGACGATCGAGACAGACGTGGAAGAGGAGGCCGAGAACCTACGCCGAGCCATGACAGCAATCTGCGACGCATCCATGCCACGTGCCACACCAGGTACGGTGCGAAGCAGGGCAGTCTACTGGTGGAACCCTGACATCGCGGAGCTGAGGACGAGATGCGTCCGGGCCCGAAGACAGTACCTAAGGGCCCGCCGCTGGCGACGACGCGACGAAGAAGAAGTCTCCTCGCGCTACCGGGTGTACCGCGTGCTACGGCGCTCGCTGCAAAAGGAGATTAAAAACGCGCAGGACTGTGCCTGGTCCGAACAAATCGAAACAGTCGAGGCCGACCTATGGGGAAGGCTGTATAGGACGGTGACGCGGAAATTGCGCGCGAAGGGCCCCCTGGCAACGACGGAAATGGAACCTGCGCTGCTGCGGCGGATCATCGCGACACTGTTCCCCTCGCAAGAAGACAGGGCGACAGAACGGCCGCAGGAACCGACACGGACGTTGAAGTGGAGGGATGACTGAGAAGTCATGGAGGAAGAGATATGGGAGGCGACCAGAAGAATGGCCTTCCGCAACATGGCGCCGGGTCCAGACGGAATCTCGGGTCGGACCTGGGGGGGAAGTGATGGGAGTCATAGCCCCCAGACTTCGGCGCCTCTACACAAGATGCCTGAAAGAGGGAGCTTACCCCCGGGCATGGCGGACGGCGAGGCTGGTCTTGCTCCGTAAAGAGGGCCGACCGACGACCTCGCCGTCAGCGTACCGGCCGATATGCCTGCCAGACGAGGTCGGCAAACTGCTGGAGAGGGTAGTTGCCACTCGCTTGGAGCGACACATAGCGGGCCAGGTGCCAGGTTGGCACGAAAGCCAGTACGGCTTCCGGAAGGGTCGCTCGACGATCGACGCGGTCAGACGCGTGAGGACACTGGCAGAGGACAGAGTTTCCCGGAACGACGTGGCGCTGGCGGATTCCCTGGAGCACTTCGAGCTTCCAGCTACCTCATCCGGCTGATCCTGGCCTACCTCGACGACAGGTGGATTTGCTACAGCAGCAAGGAGGGAGAGGAAAGGCGACCTGTCGAACGCGGAGTCCCGCAGGGTTCGGTTCTGGGACCGATATTATGGAACATTGCGTACGACGAGGTACTGCGATGCCCGCTGCCCCCAGGCGCGGCCATGGTGCGCTACGCGGACGACACCCTGGTCCTGGTCGGGGGTCGTGGCTGGCACGAGATACTGCGCATCGGCGAAATCGCAACGGCCTGCGCAATCCGTGCCGTGCGCGGACTGGGCCTGAGGGTCTCCCCTGCGAAGCCAGAGGCCATCTGGTTCTACGACAAGAAGCGGCGAGGGACCCCACCGCCCGGCCTATGCATGAACATGGCAGGCGAAACCGTCCAGGTGGGATCGAAAATGAAATACCTGGGTCTCGTCATCGACAGCCAATGGACGTGCGAGCCACACTTCGACTGCCTGATTCCGAAAGTGTCGGTGGCCGCTAATGCCCTATGTGGCCTGCTACCGAACATCGGCGGGGCGGGAGACGCGGTGCGCCGACTTTACGAGGGCGTCATTCTGTCCCGAGTGATGTACGGGGCCCCGGTATGGGCGGACGACCTGATGGCGAGCCGCCGCAGCATCCTGCTCCTGAGGAGGCTACACAGGGTAACCGCCATCAGAATCATTAGGGGTACGGGACGGTGTCTCACGCGTCGGCGACCGCCCTAGCCGCGCCCCCCCCCCCGTGGAAGCTCCGGGCTCTAGCGCTCAAAAAGAGATACATCCACCGGAGAGTATGGCATCCGGGAGAAGATCCGACCGAGCAGGCGGCTCCGAATGGCATGGGAACCGCTGAGGAGGACACGTGGGACCGGTGGCGATCCCAGTTGATCAACGAGGAAGGTGAACATCGGGGCGCGGAGGCGGTCCTCCCAAACTGAGAGGCATGGAGAAGCCGCCGCAGCCTCTCGCTCACATTCAGAATGACCCAGATGCTCACCGGACACGGCGTGTTCGGCAAGTTCCTGAAGAGAATTGGACGGGAGACGACAGACATCTGCCAGCACTGCGGAGAGGACAGGGACACGGCGCAGCACACCCTGGAGCTCTGCCCAGCGTGGGAGCTGCCTCGACACTCCCTGCGGCACGCCACAGGAGGAACACTGACCCCCTCCCCCCAGCGATTATAGAGGCGATGCTGAGAGGGCCACAGGAATACGAGGCCGTCCGCCACTTCTGCGAGCGAGTTATGCTCGCGAAGGAGCGAGCGGAAAGGGAGAGGGAGAAAAACTCTTCCCTGCAGGATAAGACGATGGAGAAGGATGGCAGTCAGGCGACCTAGAGCCGCCCCAACGCCGTCCCAACGGACCACGCCTGAAGGAGTGCAGCGCTAGGGGCAAGGACCTCCCTAACGCCAGCTCAATAGACGGAGGATACTAGGACTGGCTCGAACAAGAGGACGCGAGAAGAGGGTGCAACAGAAGTTAATTCATTGAGGTTCCTGGAGCACCCCCGTCGCGTACGTAGGGTGGTCATCGTGGAGTTTTACTCGGTAGGAGTCCGACACTACTCTGCTGCTACGCGTCCTGCAGCAGCGGAGTGTCCATGAGGATTTCTCCACGTATGAAAAAAAAAGCTTCTCGAGTATCTAATCACGGTTACCTTTCAAATTCTATAATAATCATATTTGCACTAGTCAATATTTTCTCTATTACATAACAACAATGTGTAATCCAAATGAAGATTTGTTTCACGCCCCTAACCCTAATCATAATGTGAACCCGACATATATTACACATCACTTATTATCATTAATCAATTGATTAATTGGATTGATTGATACAATTGATTGAAAATGACACACGCGTGCGCGCGATTAATATACAGCTTCCTGTGGTTTGCAGTAGGATGGAACCAACGTAAATTCATGGAGAGTACGACTGGATGCTTTTGTTATTGAGGAAGGGATGCTTAGTGTAGCTGCCCGCCGACATACAGAATCCAGTAGCCGTCTTGTAGAGTTTCTTTTTTATTTATTTATTTAAATTTTACAATTTGTCCAGTAGGACATTTGGTAAAATATTATAGCTTAGTGCTATAATAATATAACATGTGGATGGTTACCCCCAGTGAGATACCATCTTCGAATTTGATTGATTTATTTCTTTAGTGAAGTTAGGTTATGTCGTTTGCGAGATCTGTTGGGTGTTTCCTTTTTAATCTTCTTTCTATGCTTGATGTGTCGACCGTTTCCGCTGCCAGCCGGTTTGAGTGCGTTGCTACTCTTTCTCTGTACCTTCTTGCACATCTGTTAATCTCCTCCTTGACCGTTGACGAATGTCCTCGTTTCTAACGTACCATGGCGCGTTTACTATTGTTCTAAGAAGTTTAGCTTGCATTGCCTCTATTTTGGATATATGGCTCGTTGCTGCTGTTCCCCATAGTGGTATTCCGTATGTCCAGATTGGTTTTATGACCATTTTATATATTTTTAGTTTGTTTTCTATGCTTAGTTTGGATTTTCGACTTGTTAGTCAATACATTTGTCTCCTTGCCGACTGTATTTTGTCTGTTATTGATTTAATATGCTGTTTCCATGTGAGTTGTGTATTTATGTGGAGTCCTAGGTATTTGACTTCCCTTGTTTGTAATAATACAAACAAACGGTGTGTGCCGTTTAGTGTAATGTTTGGTGGTATCTGTTTTCACAGTGTGAATGTAATATGGTTGCTTTTACTGGAGTTTGCTTTAATTTGTTTAACATGTAGCCACTTTCCTATCTTTGTGATATGTTCTTGTAGTAATGTAACTGCTGTTGCAGGGTTAGTGTGCCTGACTAGTACAGCTGTGTCATCCGCGAATGTCAGTATTTTGCTATTGTTGGTTGTTGGTATGTTGGCCGTGTATAATGTTTATAGAATTGGTCCTAGGATGCTTCCTTGCCGAACTCCTGCCTTGATTTCTTTAACTTCCGAGTGTGTGTCTTTGATTTTTACTACGAAGGTTCTGCTGCTTAAGTAAGATTTAATTAAATCTGCTCCGGGAACTGTTTTCTGATTGATTGAAGTAGGTTATTGTGGTTTATTTTGTCAAATGCTTTTTCGATGTCCATAAAGAGTGCTGTGCACTATTGTTTTGTTTCCAGCGCCTGTAAAATTTCAGTGACGAGTCTGTGCATTTGTTCTATTGTAGAGTGTTTGTTTCTGAATCCGAATTGGTGATCCGGTATTAATTTTTCCTTCTCTATTATTGGTTTTATGCGGTCGTAAATTACTTTCTCTAGTATTTTAGAGAACACAGGAAGGAATGAAATTGATCTGTATGATTTAGTTTCATGTGGGTCTTTGCCTGGGTTAGGTAACATTATGATCTGTACCGGTTTCCAAATTTTAGGAAAGTATTGTATTCTTAGTATTGTGTTAACTATTATTGTGATTTGTCTTATTGCTTTTGGCGGAAGGGTTTTCAAGATTTTGCCATTGATTAGGTCGATTCCTGGTGCTTTATTATTTTTTGTTTCCTCGATTATGTTTCTAATTTCTTGTGCTGTCGTTTTGGGTATGATGTAGTGTTTGTCAGTTGATATACTAGTGGCTAGCGCATCCTTGTCCGTATGACTATTGTAGTTGCTGTTGTTGATATTATGCGGTGTAAATGTGTTGTATAGGTTAGAAAATTCTTCAGTTTGCTCTTCGTTGCTTCTTGCCCATGTGTTATCTGTTCTTCTGATTGCTGGGACCAGTTTTATTGTCTTCTTTTTTTTTTTGTGGCTTTCCATAGGGAGTAGTTGTAGTTCTCGTGTGCAGATAGTGACTCGATGAACTTTGTGAACTCGTTGTTGTGTTCTTTTATTTTGTTTCTTATTTCCTTTCCAAGTTTGTTTAGGTGTTTTTTGTTTTCTCTTGTTCTATGTTTTTGCCATTTTCCTTTCGCTTTTCATTTTTCTCTAATTTTTTCGAGGATGTCAGGCGGAATTACTTTTGTTTGTCTATTGGTTGATTCAGGTATAGTGGTTGCCCATGCTGTTTCTTGGATAGTTTCTGTCAATGTTGTTACTGCCTGTTCGATGTGTTCGGGTGTTTTCAATGGGATGTTGCAGTTGGTTTTGCTCTCGATTATTTCTTTAAAAGCTTGCCGTTTGGTGGTTTTGTTGCGTCTCTGAATTGCTGTAAAGTATTGGTTTGTTTCTGTATGTAATTATTATGGGTGTATGATCGGAGGTAAGCTCAAGGCTGGGTGCTATGTTTAGTTTATTTGCGTTTAGCCCCTTTGTAATTGCAAAATCAAGTAGGTCAGGTATTTTGCTCAGGTCTGTCGGCCAGTATATCGGCCTTCCCGTGGATAATATATTGAGGTTATTGTTTCTAATGTAATTTTCCAAGGTTCTACCTCGAGGTGTAGTGATTCTTGATTCCCATAGTGTGTGCTTTGTGTTGTAGTCTCCAGCTGCGATATACTTGTCACCTAAGTGTTGAAAGTACTCTTCCCACATTTGCGATGTAATTTTGTGTCGCGGCGGTGCGTATACTGCTGACAACTGCAGTTGGTTGCTGCTAGTCTGTACAGTAACGGTGGTTGCTTGTATATATTCCTTA
This sequence comes from Bombus vosnesenskii, assembly GCF_011952255.1. NCBI lineage: Eukaryota > Metazoa > Arthropoda > Insecta > Hymenoptera > Apidae > Bombus > Bombus vosnesenskii. Next base: position 391,675 of record NW_022884333.1, read on the forward strand.
CTGACCTGGCTGTGTAGGTGATGTTTAATGTCGTTTTTTATTACTACTGCCGTCCCTCCGTGTGCTTTCCCTGAGGGATGCTTGGTGTCGTATATGGTGTAGTGCGGTATTTTTATGTAACTTTATGTAGTGAAGTGTGTTTCTGTTACGAGTAGTATGTCGATATTATTGTTGTACAGGAATGTTTTAGTTTCTAGGGCCCTTTGTTGTATGCCGTTAGAGTTCCAGGCTTCTATTGTAAGCATGTTTATTTTTATTTTTCGCTCAGCATGTTAGTAAGTAGTTGCAGCATGACTGTTATCTGCTGTGTTTGCTGCCTGAGGAGTTCGTTTTGTTTGCTTATCATTTTTGTGAGTATTTCGGTGTTTTTTATGGAGTGTTTTATTAATTCTTTGATTTCTGTAGTGTCGTTCCTGTGATTGTTCTGTTTTTGATTGTCTAAGGGTGACGACCGGTTGACTACTTGCGCGTAGCTTCGGTTTCTAACTGTGTTGGTGTTAGTGTGGTTATTGTTCATTACATGCTGTGGATTGGGTGTTCTCATAGATTCTGTGTTATCCTGTTGCGTGTGGAAATTGTTGTATGTCCTGTTTCGAATCGGCGGGAAAAGTTTACTTTGTAGTTCTTTTCTGACTAAGTAGCCTTTGTAGCTAGCTGGGTGATTTCCACCGCAATTGTAACATTTTACATCATTATTTTTTCCGTGTGTGGGCAGTTCATTGTTAGGTACTTTCCTGCGCATTTGACACACGCCGAGTTTCTGTTGCAGTAATTTTTTGTGTGCCCTTATTGTTGACACCGCATACATTGTGGTATGTTTTTTTTGTGTCTGGGTGGCTCGACTGTAATTATTGTTTTTAAAATTTTTTTAATTTCGAAAATTTCCTCGTTGTTATGTTTAGGTCCAAGCTTCATTAAAAATAGCGGTAATGGTTGTTTAGTATCAAATCTGGTTATATTATTGATCGTTCTTACCTGATGTCCGATTTTGGCTAACTCGTCGCATATGTTGTTTGTATTCGTCTTAGGGTGTGAACCTCTGATTACTGCTTTGTAGCTTTTATCAGTTTTGGGTTGGTAAGTATGCAGCGGCACGCGAGCAGGACAAATTCAAATCCTGTTGTTTTGTTTCGGAGTATCATGACCGTTAGGTCACAGGTATTGCAAGGAGTAATGAACTCCGAGCAAAACAATGTCGCCGCTACTTTCAACCGTCAAACGCAGTCGAGTTCAAACTTTCCGACTGTCTCCCGACCAGTATAAATAAACAAACGAAATGACGAGCGAAGAAGTACAGCGATCGCAGTATAAGCATACAGACGCATCAGACGTATATACGGAGTTTCTTGAAACTGCGCGTATTTATTTCGCAAGAGTTATTATACCTGGACTTATGCCTTGTGTCGAATTAATATCTTTAATAAATTGCTCACAATCAGTAGACTGTATTTCGTGATATCTGATAAGATCAATCCTCTACGAGTATGATACCCAGCCTTTTTTTCTTTTAGTGCTGTTGTCACTTTCCTATAGATTTCTGGGGTATTAGTTTATACTTTTACCTGATCCAATTTCAGTTGTTTAATAGTGTAATTTTCTTTTCCTGCCGTGCTGTTTAGCAGATCAATGAGGGGGTCTATTATTTTAGCGTCTATGTAGATTGGTGGTGGTTTGGGAATGTGCCTTTATTTAGGATTTTTATTGGTGGTATTTTTTTGGATGTTTTCCATCATTTAGCGATTGGTTCTGTTGTAAGTCACTTTTCTTTACCACTTGTCGCACTTAGGGAGGCATTGGTTCTCACGTCCGCATAGCTCGACTGCTCGGGCAGAACTGTGTAGAGTGTGAATCGTGCGAGAGCGCTCCTCTCTGAGATCGGCTTTCCCCGTGAGCCCGTGGCAGCGGGCCACTCTTCACTGGAAATGTGGTGCTTGGTGCAACCTTGTCCATTTTTTCCTGGACGTCGGCGATGTCTGCAGCGATCAGAGACTAATTGCGGTCTCGACGCCCTTTCAGCCATTGGCATCACTATGCTGTAACTCTTACTAATTGCTATAAGGAAGAATACCGGTGGAAGAGATCATTCTTTATGACTTTCATGGATGTATAGAGGGTAATTGATTTCTCCCAAATCGAAGTCCATCTTGTTGAAGTGTCTTCACTGAGCGGTGGGGTTTAAAACTTAGGCACTGGCAAATCCAGTGCCTAGGGGCCGCCAAGCAATCCGGTTGGGAATCCGGACGGCCTTGCACGGCGGCCCCGGCGACGGGGCGCGATGTGACATGGTCGCACACCGCGCCATTAGCGGATGGATTGTTGTGCGGGGCGGGGGGGGGTGTCGCTCTAGCGGTTCCCGGGCCCCCCTCGATCGCAACAGGGACAGTCATCGTGGAGGTTTCAGTCGGTTGGAATCGACACTACCACGCCGCTTTCCCCCCCGGAAGCGGACCCCGACAGTGTCCGTGCGGATTTCCTCCCAGTAAAAAAAGGAGCTGAAAGATTGCGACCACGGTACGAAAACAAACTTTAGCATAGCAATTTTGGTCTCCGCAGCCACCAGATGAAATTTCACGTGGTCATCAATGCCGACTATCCGCAGATACTCTAATGCAGCGTCGGCTCTTTCCGAAGTTTCATCCACGAAGTCACGTACCTCCACATATCGAATGCTCACAACCAAGTTGATTCAGGGGATGAGTTTCGTTGGAGTACTGACAGGCTCTTCGCGAAACTTCTTCCGAACTTTCGCAGAAGGTAACCCAAGCGTCCTTAACAATCCACAGCTCTTACGCGAAGGTCTTCGTCCAAACGGTGATTGCAGATAGCCAATTCAGCGAGTCGAGGATGATGTAGATGCACCTTTCTCTTCGTGGGCAGCGAAGCTTCTTCCATAACATCTGTGACGCTCTGGTAAAAGAATTCTCCTTGGGTACCCACTTAATGCCTATGTCGTTTCAAACGGCTTCTTCTTCTCACGTCATTGGTACCCGTCCGTCTTGCAGGTCAATGAGAGACAGGAGCTCCTGGCTGTCTACCGACTATTTCCGCAACTTGAAGCCACTCGTGTTGAAGATTTGTTTTAGGTGAATTTGCAGCGCTATTTACAGCTACCGAGCCACCTTTATGTAGACAGATGTAGGTGGAGGATACGAGTGCCAAGCGGAAGTAGTTCCTTCTTGTCCTTGGTTTGGTGGTAGAGACAGCATATAGCCAAGAAAAGTGCGCTTGTTAGATCGTATATTACGGTATTCAGAGAGAATTCTCTAACTGATTCTTGCGGCTGCAGCTTTCACAAGATCATTTCATGTCGACAATCTGAAGGGCTTTCACCGGAATAAAACATCTCTCGGGCACTGCAACAAGTTCGGACCGATATACAGATAATCAATTACACAAGACGACCTGCAGCTTGGTAGTGACACGATCAGCCCGAACGAACCCGCAATGCGACAGAAAACAGTGGGCGGAGGATGTCGCTTGGAAGAGCGACGGGCCTGGTTTCTTCGAATTCTGAACTTGTTTCGAATAATAACCGAACGATGAATTTTCCGTCGCTGATCCGGCGGAATGTTCGGATAAAACGTTCTTCGCAGACCCGCTTACCTTTTGTTCAGGGATCAGATAAGCGCATCTCTTTCTGTTCTCAGAAGCGTTCTAATAGGCCTTGTAGCTCCGAGTCCACCGCACACTGAATGGTGCAAACTGGACGCTGACCTTGGGGGTTTGTTTTCGGGGTGGTATCCATCTTTACCCATTCTGGTAAAATTCGCGCTCAGTAATAGCTTGATTGGCTGGGCGACCTTCATGTTCGAGTCTACTAAGAGCAGATCCACGAAGTAAGACCAGTCTTTCTTTACAGTCTCTCGCGTTTCTTGATATGATGATAATCGCGGCTGATAATTGATATGAATGATAATCGGATGAGTATCAAGTGTGGACAACTTATGGTATGGTGTATTCTTGAAGTGCCGCGCGATTTCTACTTGAACAGAGCCTCGTTTAAATAGGTTTGCTCATATGCACGAATCCCCCTTCACAACCCGTGTTTAAAATTTGCATGAACAAATTGTACAGGAAAATTAAATAAATAAACCACATTTTTTGTTTCATTAAACAAATATAGTTTCCTTTGCGCCACGATGTAATAGAAGCAAAAACACTCAAGGTCATCTGTGGACATACTTAAAAGTGCTCCCTTCTTGTTTGACGTTTATATATTTGCTCCGCTTCCGTTTTTAAATGCCAGCAGTAATCCGCTAACATTACAGTACTATTGTTATTAAGGATATCGTTTCCTAATTACACTAAAGCCTTGATGGAATCGTCACTTACTTGTACCAGATTTTCAGGAAAGAGTCCCAATGCGAATGCAAAAAATGCATTTTTAACGGCATATTACATCCTAATTGCTCATATGCTCAGATTAATTGTTCTATAATTTGGAAGGAACCTTGGTTGTTCGATATAATCCGAGAAAATTGCAGCATAAGTTTTTATATAGTACCCATGTTTCTTTTTTATGGGTATTATTTTATTTTCAAATTCTAGGTTTTGTGTTAATTGATGGATCTGACAATGCTTGACAATGCTTTTCTCTACTTTTGCGTCTGATAAGATTGGGAATTTCAACTTTAAATATTCGAAAGCTGCTTCGTTTATGTCCAAATTTAAGAAGTTCTAATTTAATACGTAATGGTTGCAGATATATATTGTTTTTATCTACTAAATTAGGACTTAGTACATATTTTTGATTGGATTCAAAAGTTTGTCTTGGGCTAGATTTTGATATTATAATGTTGTGACTTAGTTCCACTGTCCCATTTGCACAAGAAGCAACAATATTTTGCATACCTATTTCGAAGATTCATCAACAGAGATATAACATTCAAGTCTTCACATATATACTAGTTATATCTTGTACGAACGATTCTTGCGAAAATATTTTCAAAAAGTCATACGTTTCCCCTTGTTTTCTATCGTATGCAGTTAGTATCGACGGATATACATTGCCATTATGCAACAATATTGCCTTGAAAATTGTTTTTAATGAAACCAAGCCTCTACTCTTCAGAATAATATTTGAAACCTATCTTAATAAATGGGATCTCGGCAAGATTAAAGCAACATCAATTTTCACTTCTAAGAAAATATATTTGAAACGCCTTACATCTTTTTCATCATTTTATATACATTCCGTTATAGATTAACTATTATCCAACACGTTGACGCCGGTGCCCATATTCAGGGTTTTCCCTATGAGGCGGCGCCCGAATGTACAGTTTGTTTCGTGGGGCGACGCAGCATCAGATTACTGTTCAATACGATTTTTGCGCGGCAATACCCACTAGGTGATTCCCATAGATCTCGACGAGCTAAAAAAGAATCTGAAACCAGTTTTTGTCCGTCACCCTCAGTTGTTCAGTTCGCTGTGGAGTGCCGAAGCGTGCAGACGTGTCCCTAGTGCCCAGCGTAGTTCGAAAACAACACGTGTCGCCCAACCGTCGAAAGAGAACACAGCTAAGTGCCCCTTACCCCCTAGGGAGAAGAAAATCCCACGCACCTAACCCCAACACGAATACTAGCCTCACAGCCTCACGACTAGTTGTTCATTCCGAATTAACTAGCTCGATGATGGCCCAGCAACCGCGACCAGGCTCTCCGGAGCAGATTCGCAGCTACCCCGAGCTACCCCCCCCCCCCGTGGCAGAAGTGTAGCAGAACTCTCCGCACTAACGACGCTAACACTACAAAGAAGAGGAAAATAGAACCAGCAACGCAAATAAACACACACAACAGGTTCGTCGTATTGGAATCCTCAAACGACGCCATGGAAATCGTAGAACCGCCATCAAACCAGCACTCACAGAGAATCCCCCCTCCCCTACCAATTTTTGTGGACGACGTCATTGACATACAGACAATGACCAAGTCCCTAGAGAGAGATACCAGCAAGGAGGAATATAACCTTAAGATAAGCAACAACAAGGTGAAAATACTACCGACGAACCCAGAAGCTTACAGAAAACTCACCAAGACACTCAGGATCCTGAACGCCAACTTCCACACCTACCAACTTAAACAGGAAAGGCCTTTCCGGGTGGTCCTACGAAACATACACCACTCAGCAGACATAGACGAACTAAAATACGAACTCTCAAAACTCGGCCACGAAGTCGTCAACGTAAGTAATATAAGGCATAGAGTCTCGAAAGACCCGTTATCCTTATTCTTCCTAGACATTAAACAAAAACCGAACAATAAGGAAATATATAACATCAGTCGCCTAATGAACGCGATAGTAAAGATCGAACCACCGCTCGTGAAAAAAGAAATAGTGCAGTGCAAAAGGTGCCAAAGGTACGGTCATACGCAGAAATACTGCAACCATACTTTCCGCTGCGTTAAATGCGCAGGCTCTCACTCCACTGAGCAGTGCGCCAAATCACCGGAAACCCCAGCGAAATGCATCCACTGCCAAGGGGACCACCCTGCCAACTACAAAGGCTGCCCAGCATATAAAACACTATACACGAACAGGTAAAGCCCAGAGCAAAAGAGGTATCCAACCAAACACCCAGCCCGCCGAAATTTACGACTACCCCAACCCCCTCAACCAACCAAACGCACAGTCCTACCAAATTCATCTCCACCTCAACCTCCTTTGCCCAAGCAGTACAAGGCATCCAAAATAACCCGAACAGCCAAAGGAACCTTCCCCAAAACAGTGACCCCAACCCACCAAACACAGACAACTCCTCAAGGCTTGAAAAGCTAATAGAGAAACAATCGGAGCAAATAAATCACTTGCTATCGCTACTAACACTCATCGTGGAAAAATTAGCACGCCCCGACTCAAAATAAAATCAAGGCGCATAGCACTCTGGAACGCCAACGGTCTAGCGCAACACAAACTTGAACTAGAACTCTTCTTAAAACTTCACCGACAAGAGCTACCTGAAAATAAATGGTTACAAATTCTACCATACCCAACACCCCAGCGGAAAGGCCCACGGTGGCACCGGAATAATAATCAAAGCAAGTATTAAGCACTACGAACTCCCACCATTCCAAAAAGACTACCTCCAAGCAACAAACGTAGCAATAGAAGACTGTCATGGCTCAATCACCACCTCAGCAGTATACTGCCCTCCCAGACACTCCATCGCCAAAGAAGACTTTGATAACTTCCTGGACACCCTGGGCAACAGATTCATAGTTGGAGGAGACTATAACGCCAAGCACATCCAATGGGGCAGCAGACTGGTTACAGCAAGAGGCAAAAACCACTTAAACAGCATAACAAACAACAACCTCAACTACCTCACCACATACGAACCCACATACTGGCCCACTGACACCAACAAAATACCCGACCTTCTCGACTTCCTCATAACTAAAAATATCCCATCAAGACACGTCCAGATCAACTCCTCGGCTGATCTCTCCTCTGATCATTCTCCCGTGATAGCAACAGTCAGTTCAACAATCATCGAGAATACACCTAATGGCTCCATTCACAACCAACACACCAACTGGCAGCTCTTCAGAGAAGTCTTTACACACTCAACCTCAGCCTTCACCCCACTAAAAACAAAGGAAGAAGTCGAAGCAGCCACGGAATACTTAAACACGAGCATAATAAACGCAATCCGCCTCTCCACACCGACAAAGCCATCTAACAGCAAACAAGAATATCCCCAATACATACTAAAAGAAATAGCAGAAAAACGTAGACTAAGAAGAGTATGGCAGACCCATAGAACACCGGATGACAAACGCAAACTAAACAACGCAACTAGAAAGCTATCCAGAACCTTAAAAAACTATAAAAACGACTGTTTCCATAAATACCTCGCCAGCTTATCCCCCACAGCCGACTCCAACTACTCACTATGGAAGACCTCCAGGAAACTCACACGCCCCCCACAAATAATCCCACCTATCCGCCGTCCGCAAGGTGGATGGGCGCGAAGCCCTATAGAAAAAGCCGACCTGTTTGCTAAACACTTGTCAAAAGTATTCAAACCCCATTCCCCCAAAGCCGCCGCGGACGTTACTGAATACCTGCACACCCCCTTCCAAATGTCCCCTCCTATCGAACCCTTCTCCTCTGCAGAGACTATAGAAACAATCAGTCGCCTAAACCCCAAGAAAGCAGCAGGACACGACCTAATAGGCAATAGAGCAATCAAGGAACTTCCCACAAAAGGGATAGCACTCATCACATCGATTTTTAATGCTATCCTTCGCCTGGAACACTATCCTAAGGCTTGGAAAATCTCATTGATTACCCTCATCCCTAAACCCGGTAAACCGATATACGAAACCTGCTCCTATCGCCCAATCAGTCTTTTACCTACCCTGTCCAAACTATTCGAGAAGATGCTCACGAACCGACTCCTTCCAATCCTAGAGAACTTGAAAACACTCCCAGATCACCAATTCGGCTTCCGAAATCATCATTCTACAGTAGAGCAAATCCACCGCCTAACTCATACGATCAGCCAAACACTCGAAAAGAAAAAATATTGCTCAGCGGTCTTCCTAGACATCCAACAGGCATTCGATAAAGTATGGCATGAAGGGCTACTATACAAACTTAAAAAGATCCTACCTCACCCCCACTACTCCATCCTAAAATCTTACCTAACCGATAGACAATTCGTGGTTAAATGCCTAGACGCCACTTCCGCAACATTCCCAATAGAAGCCGGCATACCCCAAGGTAGTGTCCTCGGACCCCTACTGTACTCCATCTATACTGCCGACCTACCTATATCAAACGATATAACAATAGCGACATTTGCAGACGACACAGCGCTATTAGCTACCCACGCAGACCCGGTAATAGCCTCATCCACTCTCCAGCGAAGTCTCGACTCCATGGAAAAGTGGTTTCACAAATGGGGCTTCAAAGTCAACGAAAAGAAATCCTCACATGTAACCTTCACGCTCCGAAAACAAACCTGCCCCCAGGTCACCATCAACAATGCAACAGTTCCTAGCAGGGACACAGTCCGATACCTGGGCATGACCCTGGACAGGAGACTAACGTGGAAGACACACATCTCAGATAAAACGAAGCAACTAAAGGACAAACTAAAAAATCTCTATTGGCTCACGGGCCGACGCTCCAAACTAAACATACAGAATAAAATTACCCTCTACAAGACCGTAATAAAACCTGTCTGGACCTACGGAATCCAACTATGGGGAACAGCGAGTAACTCCAACATTGAAATACTCCAACGCTTTCAATCGAAAACGCTACGATCCCTAATTGACGCACCTTGGTATGTAACCAATGAAACAATACACCGCGACCTCAAGATACCCACCGTCAAAGAGGAAATAGCAAAATATAGCGACAGATATAGCAAAAGAATCAACAAACACCGAAACCCCCTAATCACTGGACTACTCGATACGACGGACCAGATTCGCAGGCTGAAGAGGCACTACCCGCTTGACCTAAACGTTAGATTCATTTAATTATCCAAATTAAGCATATGCACTTATAATACTTATAAATTATACCTATCTATAATAAGTATTAACTTATTGTAAATAAACAGCCATGTCACTGCGCCACGCCAGAAAAATTACTGAAAATTCTCAACGCGAGAATTGATTGTAATTTCAACAAATAAATAAAAAAAAAAGTTCAGATAATGGTTGCTCGAGATGTGTTGCAGAACTCTGGTCAACTATCGCTACTAACTACGAACTATCGGCTATCGACTCGCGACTGATGTTTAACGACTGACTTTTCGTCACGATGATGCTGCAGGAGAAAACTATGATGGGGTGTGTCTGAGGATAAGAGATCATCAGATTCGTCGAGGAAAGCCTTCGTTAGGAAACTCAGGGAAATGGACATTGCTGTTAATTGGTTAATTTCTATATTGGTGGTTGAAAAAGGATGCTAACTGCCCTCGAAAGAAAGTTGCTAGCAGGAAGCATCGTACACGAGAAAAGCAGATTTCCTGTATCTTTCCGTAGTAGGTGGTAGATTTAGGGACTGCTAAAACAAAGACTATTTGTTCGTTTAAAAGACTTTAGTTAACTAAATCGTAAGATTTATAGTAGGTCCTCAGGTTAGCTGAACATGTACTGTGGAGATGCATCGACATCTGGTAATCATGTTGCCCGAAGAATAGGGTCTGTGTGTGGCGAGCCACGGGACAGAAACCGTTGGAATGTTTACTGTCGCGTGCCGCTACAATTATATAAATTTTATGAGTTTATATTTTATAAATTGCATATCCTATTATGCTTAAACACGAGAAAACTTGTTATCATGAATTATGAAAGTTATAAAAGGAAATTTAAATAGAATCTTGTTATATTTCTTATTAATTACGAAGTTAAATTATATATGTTATATATGTATATGTTTACTTAATGTTTTATTGTTTTATTTGTCACTTAATTTAGAAAATAGATCAAGGAGAAAGTTTTTAAAATAATACTGAAATTGACTTAAAATAATAATAAATAATAACAAAACGAAATAATAATGAATTTTGCTGTCACAATGAACGAATAATTATATTGTAACAGAGAAAGAAATTACAAGATTTATTAATAGTAATCGAGGAATAGTCATATAATTTTTCAAAAATTAAGGAAAATAATAAAAAAGGAAAATCAAAAGAGTAATCGTTTGTAGAAAAATGAATTTTCTAGCAGTAGTTAGTATCTTGTAATAAAACATTCCATGTATCTTACAACAATTCGATTGCAATGTGTTAGATGGATGGAACTGCAAAGTATTCAAAAAGTTTCTAAGCAAAAACGTGCTATGTATTATGTTGTAATTTGTCTTGTATCACGATAGATATTGAAGACATCTTTAATAAATCTGAAGATATAAGCATTAGCCATCACATTGTCAAAAACTTCATGCAGAATGTCCAGTGGTATGGCAATGTTTCAAATTTATATCTATCCAGGCAATTGGCAACTTGAATAATTTGAAGATGGCATATTTATAATTAAGTATAAGAAAACACATGCCACGATACACGATAATTATTAACAAAAAGAAACACAAGATAAATCGAGAAAGGGGAGACATTAGAATTGATGAATTTGTGTTACGAAGTTTGAGACGAAAACAGAAAAGAGATACACATGGTACACTCAAAGCGTATAACTGCGAATTGATCGAGAAACGATAGCAAATAAAAGATGTATAACTATGAGCTCAAATCAGATAACCACGTTATTCATGTGCGTACTTATCCATATCAATCGAAAAATGAATCTAATTCTTCCTTTGCGATTCATAATACAGTATACATCAATTTTCTAATCGTGAAGAGTCTTTCCTTGAATATATACGAATTTTTATTATTTTAGTACAGTCCATTATATCAGTACACTATTTATGTATTTGGAAAGTAGAACCATACATGTTTGTGAAGAAACCCACACTCAGGATTTTATGTGTTTCTTTTGACATACGAATTGACAGTTATAGAAAAATTGTACGATACAAGAACTCCTTGAAGAAATGTTTTGGCTTATAGAGCCAAAAAAGAAAGAAGGGAAGTACTAGCTTCAGATTCTTCAGGAGAAAGCATCATCTGATCACCTGATGTCATGATACAGTTCATAACACCTGCGGATCCATACCATGGATCATAGATGCTTTGTATGGACACAATTTCTATTTGGCCTTGATTTGTGCCTGTTAGACAGCTCCCTGGTTTCTTATAATATGCAGTATTTTGTCCTTGATAATGAGAATCTTTTTCTAAATCTTTTCCGAATCTGTATCAAATTGTATTATAATGTGAACACAGTCGCTGAAAAAATGTCGCTATATACGGGCTTGACTGAACTCCGTTTAGTATATATAGTGATGTTACGAAGTACATGTTTAATCAGGAATATTCTGGCGATGGTGATGCTTAAAAAAATACACCAGAATCGCTGTCTATTAAATTTATTTGAAATGTAAGTGGCGAATGACGATGCGATAAAACGACCCCTTAAGTACAGAAACAAGATGAAATAGATAAAATATAAACGTCTAATCAATATATGGAAAAGCTAAAACTCACGAAGAAGAGCGGGAAATGTAACAATTAGAGTAAATTGCAAGAAAAGCAATGAAAAGGAGTTGAGGCTTATACAGGTTTGATATTCAGATGTACATAGAGACTGTGCACACCCGCACGAGGCTATAAAATAGTAAAAGAATAGAAGTGAAAGCTAGAAAACGTTCGCTAAAATATTGAAGAATGTGCAAAATTGTAGACGAACTATTTTCGATCAACACCATTATCGCCTAGTGAAAATAATTAACTGTATCACAGAATTAACGCTCCCATAATACTTTAACAGGTTGAAATACATTTGAACATACTGCTTTTCCATGCACATTACTCTTTCGCTCACTTATTTCCACAATTTAGGAAGAAAACAACTTATTGTGATGTTAACTCCAAATTGGAACATATACATGCAAGACTATGAATCATAAACTCTTCATTTTGGATTAAATACTTTGAAAATTTGTTTTGCAACGCATGACAAATAAGGCGAGAGTTAAATAAAATAAGATTTTTATACGAAGATGTTAATGTAAGCAACAAATGGAACTAATAGTCAATATAATCATATAAACGGTCATAGAAATATCACTTTGATATATAGAGAAAGAACAAAATATATTGATCACATTATGTAAAAAGGTTTCTTCAATAGTGTGATGCATTAATTCTTACTGTTAAATTTGCTGGATCTATTATTTTTCGAAAAACGCGAGTTTCAACGCTTTCAATTCATCGTTATATTCGTCATAGCTGAAAATATTCGGACAATATCTTGTCCAAAATGTAGTCGCAGAAGAAAGTCAATTTCAAGCAGTAAGGAGGTTTAAATGTGAAGTTCTGGAAGTATAGTACATTTTACATATTAAAAAAAAAATAGAATACATAGAAACTTTATTAGAGAAATAAAACATAAAGTATTGTAAATAATTATTTATTTATTCAGAAACAGTATTTTGCAGACAACGTACTTTCAATTTGTTACATTAAGTTCATCTTCTATTTCCTTATATTATTTTCATCATATTCATAAATTAAAATATGTTTTCGCAATCTATGTTCTAATAATGATTTCCTTGTTTAATGAGATATGTTCAGTGAACAAAAAATATATTGTCATAAGATATATATGTCGGAGATGAAAGGAAAGCCGAAGCCTTTCCTTGGAAATTTTCGGAACATCCTCTAGTACCTTAGCCTAGATTTTATTATAGTTGTAATTGCTTAAGATTTGTAATAAGCGAGATTGGGTTCGAGGTGACAATCGGTCGCTGAACGTAGCCACGGTCACGGGATGGATGTTTTATCTAACGGAGGTCTGGAGTGGTTGTATGTGTTTTCCGAGAAATGTGGTTGTGGCGGCATGCGGCCTCGAGAGCGGGCCTAGCCACGTGTGATGTTGCCTCGGAGGTGCCGATGCAATGGGACATACATTGTATTAGTAATCAAAACTCCAGGCAGAAACTGCCTAGCAACGGCGTTTGGAACTTTCTCGATGCTTCCAACGAGTGTGCCTAGCAACGGCGTTTGGAACCTTCTCGATGCTTCCAAACGGGTATAGAAAACAAAATGCAATCGTACAGGGAGAAAAATCTCCACGAGGCTGGCATTCTTGCGATTGCCTTGGAGAGTGATACATCGAGCATTTTCGACGATCGCATTTGCGTCTAAGTTAGTTTCGCTTAGTAAGGAGTTATCCCGGTGATCGTGGATTCGTTTGAACTCAAACATTGCTAATAGTATTATTTAATTTAATTATTCGTAGATCGTATTATTCATTAGGCTTAGTGTTTGTTAGACTTATTATTATTTGTTAAGCTTAGTGATAGACCTGTATATACGTGTAAATAAAATCTCGGCTTTGTGAAACGATGGCTAGTCCACATGAAGAGTCGTCGCGCGCCCAAAATTCGAATCGTGATCCGACATATATATATTTATGTTGTGTGTCACTTCAGTATAGCTAATGTTTTGTAATTCTTTGATTGCATTATTTATTGTTTCGAGTAGTTCATTTCATAGAGTATTCGATAATATAAAACATATGCACTCACACATACATATATATATATATATACGTATTTATATGCATATCTCTCTTGCCCATATAGTGTTCATACGAAATGAAATGTTAATTATTTATTTTATATTAATTTCTTTTAATAAGATAGAACACACACACGCACGCGTATATATGTATATATTTCTGGCAAAGTGATTTTCATTCAGATTCTTTAGTGATATAGTGTTGTGTATTTGAGGTTATGTGTCAATCATTTGATTTCATATATACATATATATCTTGTAGTGTGACAACATAGTATTGAAGGTTTTGTTTCTAGATTATTGTGCGTTTAGTGTGTGTTTACATATTTGTGTTTGATGATAGAATTTCTGTATGCAATTACTCAGGTCGTTGCGGTGTTAATTACTTTGAGCGTTTGGGCTATCGACAGGTTGTCGCTTAGTCCCAAGTGTTGCGTTGTGTGTTCTATTTCTTTTGTAGATTATTAGTAGTAGTAGTATTAGTTTAGAAAATAGATTATTTATATGTTTATATAGAGACATGCATGTTTCATAATGTAATTCTTATATTATAATGCTCTACCGGCACCTAGGCTAGTTTTAAGTATGTATTTTAGATTGTAGAATGCACATAGATTAGTAGTAGTTTAGAATATAGATTTTTATAAGTTTGTATAGAGACATGCATGTTTCATAATGTAATTCTTATATTATAATGCTCTACCGGCATGTAGGCTAGTTTTAAGTATGTATTTTAGATTGTAGAATGCACATAGATTAGTAGTAGTTTAGAATATAGATTTTTATATGTTTGTATAGAGACATGCATGTTTCGTAGCGTAGTTCTTATTTTATAACTCTTTACCGGAACGTAGGCTAGTTTTAAGTATGTATCTTAGATTATCGATTTGAATCAATAATGTAGAAAGAGCATACATTAATAGTAGTTTAGTTTAGAATATAATTTATATATTTATATATAGACATGCATGTTTCGTAATGTAGTTCTTATTTTATAATTCTTTACTGGAACGTAGGCTAGTTTTAAGTATGTATCTGTTTAATAGAATGCGCACACATATATATATGTTTCTGACAATGTAACTTTTATTTCTTTAATAATACAATATTGTATGTTTTATGTATTCGTTACACTATTAGTTTTTAACTTTGTATATCCTTATATTTCATAAATTGATAATATTGTATTTATTGCATAGTATTATAAGCGCTAACTCTAATATTTACTAATTTATTACATGCCTAGCATATATATTTATACTTGTATGTAACTCTCCAAGTTGATTGATTAAAATATATTTATATATACTGGTATTTCTGGCGTTTCAATTATTTCCCCTTTTGTAGTTATTCTTATTTCCTGATTTATTTGTTTGATTCGTAACACGTTCAATCCGTTAGCTGGTTTTATTTATTTTATTTTATTTTATACTGATTGGATTTATTAGTCGCCCTCGCTTTGTTAATCCTTCCTTTAGTTTCGTGGCGCCGTGTGTTCGTTTGTGTATTCAAATCTTTATTCGCGCGTTTTGTATAGAATAGTTTTCTTGTTCTCGTTACGGCGCGTGCGGAGCGCGGGACGTGACATTTGATTGTTTCGACGCTTAAACGCTAGTGCAATGCATTTGCACTGTAAAACGGAATGAAATGAGCCCTTTAACGTTGAAATATCTCCAACGGGAGGGAAACAACAGCTACTTTTCGTCAAAATCGACGAAATCTTCGCGATTTGCGAGCTATTTTGATTGTTTCGACGCTTAAACGGTAGTGCATTGCATTTGCAGTGTAAAATGGTGTTCAACGAGCGCTCAAACGTCGAAATATCTACAACGAGAAGGAAATGACACTTAGTTTTCATCAAAATCGAAGAAATCTTCGCGATTTGCGAGCTAGTTTGCGTCTCGACGCTTAATCGGTAGTGCATTGCATTTGCACTGTAAAATGGAGTTCAACGAGCGCTTAATCGTCGAAATATCTCCAACGGGAAGGAAATGACAGTTAGTTTTCGTCAAAATCGACGAAATCTTCGCGATTTGCGAGCTATTTTGCTTGTCTCGACGCGTAAACGGTGGTGCGTTACATTTGCAGATTAAAACGGAGTGAAATGAGCCCTTAAACGTCGAAATATCTCCAACGGGGCGGAAATAACAGCTATTTTTCGTCAAAATCGACGAAATCTTCGCGATTTGCGAGCTATTTTGATGTTCCGACGCTTAAACGGTAGTGCATTGCATTTGCACTGTAAAATGGAGTTCAACGAGTGCTTAAACGTCGAAATGTCTCCAACGGAAAGGAAATGACAGTTAATTTTCGCCAAAATCGATAAAGTCTTCGCGATTTGCGAGCTATTTTGATTGTTTCGACGCGTAAACGGTGGTGCGTTACATTTGCAGATTAAAACGGAGTGAAATGAGCCCTTAAACGTCGAAATATCTCCAACGGGGCGGAAATAACGGCTATTTTTCGTCAAAATCGACGAAATCTTCGCGATTTGCGAGCTATTTTGAATGTTCCGACGCTTAAACGCTAGTGCAATGCTTTTACACTGTAAAGCGGAGTGAAATGAGCCCTTAAACGTCGAAATATCTCCAACGGGACGGAAATTACGGCTATTTTTCGTCAAAATCGACGATATCTTTGCGATTTGCGAGCTATTTTGAATGTTCCGACGCTTGAACGCTAGTGCAATGCATTTGCACTGTAAAACGGAGTTCAGCGAGTGCTTAAACGTCGAAATATCTCCAACGGGAAGGATACAACAACTATTTTTCGTCAAAATCGACGAAATCTTCGCGATTTGCGAGCTATTTTGATTGTTTCGACGCTTAAACGGTAGTGCATTGCATTTGCACTGTAAAATGGAGTTCAACGAGTGCTTAAACGTCGAAATGTCTCCAACGGAAAGGAAATGACAGTTAATTTTCGCCAAAATCGATAAAGTCTTCGCGATTTGCGAGCTATTTTGATTGTTTCGACGCGTAAACGGTGGTGCGTTACATTTGCAGATTAAAACGGAGTGAAATGAGCCCTTAAACGTCGAAATATCTCCAACGGGGCGGAAATAACGGCTATTTTTCGTCAAAATCGACGAAATCTTCGCGATTTGCGAGCTATTTTGAATGTTCCGACGCTTAAACGCTAGTGCAATGCTTTTACACTGTAAAACGGAGTGAAATGAGCCCTTAAACGTCGAAATATCTCCAACGGGACGGAAATTACGGCTATTTTTCGTCAAAATCGACGATATCTTTGCGATTTGCGAGCTATTTTGAATGTTCCGACGCTTGAACGCTAGTGCAATGCATTTGCACTGTAAAACGGAGTTCAGCGAGTGCTTAAACGTCGAAATATCTCCAACGGGAAGGAAACAACAACTATTTTTCGTCAAAATCGATAAAATCTTCGCTATTTGCGAGTTGTTTTGATAGTTTCGACGCTTAAACGGTGGTGCCTTACATTTGAAGTTTAAAGCGGAGTGAAATGAGCCCTCAAACGTCGAAATATCTCCAACGGGACGGAAATAACGGCTATTTTTCGTCAAAATCGACGAAATCTTCGCGATTTGCGAGCTATTTTGATTGTTTCGACGCTTAAACGGTAGTGCATTGCATTTGCACTGTAAAATGGAGTTCAACGAGTGTTTAAACGTCGAAATATCTCCAACGGGAAGGAAATGACAGTTAATTTTCTTCAAAATCGATAAAATTTTCGCGATTTGCGAGCTATTTTGATTGTTTCGACGCTTAAACGGTAGTGCAATGCATTTGCACTGTAAAATGGAGATCAACGAGTGCTTAAACGTCGAAATGTCTCCAACGGCAAGGAAATGACAGTTAATTTTCGCCAAAATCGATAAAATCTTCGCGATTTGCGAGTTATTTTGATTGTTTCGACGCTTAAACGGTAGTGCATTGCATTTGCAGTGTAAAACGGAGTGAAATGAGCCCTTAAACGTAGAAATATCTCCAACGGGAAGGAAATAACGGCTATTTTTCGTGAAAATCGACGAAATCTTCGCGATTTGCGAGCTATTTTCATAGTTTCGACGCTTAAACGCTAGTGCAATGCATTTACACTGTAACATGGAGTGAAATGAGCCCTTAAACGTCGAAATATCTCCAACGGGAGGGAAAGAACAGCTACTTTTCTTCAAAATCGACGAAATCTTCGCGATTTGCGAGCTATTTTGATTGTTTCGACGCTTAAACGGTAGTGCATTGCATTTGCACTGTAAAATGGAGTTCAACGAGTGTTTAAACGTCGAAATATCTCCAACGGGAAGGAAATGACAGTTAATTTTCTTCAAAATCGATAAAATTTTCGCGATTTGCGAGCTATTTTGATTGTTTCGACGCTTAAACGGTAGTGCATTGCATTTGCACTGTAAAATGGAGTTCAACGAGTGCTTAAACGTCGAAATATCTCCAACGGGAAGGAAATGACAGTTAATTTTCGTCAAAATCGATAAAATCTTCGCGATTTGCGAGCTATTTTGATTGTTTCGACGCTTAAACGGTGGTGCGTTACATTTGCAGTTTAAAACGGAGTGAAATGAGCCCTTAAACGTCGAAAAATCTCCAACGGGACGGAAATAACGGCTATTTTTCGTCAAAATCGACGAAATCTTCGCGATTTGCGAGCTATTTTGATTGTTTCGACGCTTAAACGCTAGTGCAATGCATTTGCACTGTAAAACGGTGTGGAATGAGCCCTTAAACGTCGAAATATCTCCAACGGGAAGGAAATAACGGCTATTTTTCGTCAAAATCGACGAAATCTTCGCGATTTGCGAGCTATTTTGATTGTTTCGACGCTTAAACGGTAGTGCATTGCATTTGCACTGTAAAATGCAGCTCAGCGAGTGCTTAAACGTCGAAATATCTCCAACGGGAAGGAAATGACAGTTAATTTTCGTCAAAATCGATAAAATCTTCGCGATTTGCGAGCTATTTTGATTGCTTCGACGCTTAAACGGTAGTGCAATGCATTTGCACTGTAAAATGGAGATCAACGAGTGCTTAAACGTCGAAATGTCTCCAACGGCAAGGAAATAACGGCTATTTTTCTTCAAAATCGACGAAATCTTCGCGATTTGCGAGCTATTTTGATTGTTTCGACGCGTAAACGGTAGTGTTTCGATCATTCGCGGAGAGACGCGATCGCGAGATATCACGTCAACGAGAGTTGTAAGTTCTCGTTACGATTGAACAATCGACGCCACGAACTGATCGATTCCCTTATTTCGATTATGATAATAAGGGTAGTTCAATGAAATCTCACAGAATCAACACAACTAAATTAATGTTTATTGCACAACTTATTAACTAGAAAATCTAAATGGAATAACAAAAAGAAATGTGACTATGGAATGCGCGATACAAAATATGTGTAGACTGTTTGGCTTCTCGAAACGTTCTGATTCTTTCTGGAAGGCGACCCCCACTACCTTCGGATCACGCCACCTTCTTTTACGCCAGATCAAATAACGGCCACGAATCGACGTTTCTGGAGGTCGCTCTGCTTAATGAACCATGCGCTTGCCACTACGATGTTTATTTTGCCGGGCAGCCGCGACGATCCGTCTGCGACATTATAGTGCCGCGACCGACAGTGAAGAATATGATCTATGGCAAGCCGCATGGCGTAACAGGTAGTGCATTGCATTTGCACTGTAAAATGGAGTTCAACGAGTGCTTTAACGTCGAAATATCTCCAACGGGAAGGAAATGACAGTTAATTTTCTTCAAAATCGATAAAATCTTCGCGATTTGCGAGCTATTTTGATTGTTTCGAATCTTAAACGGTAGTGCATTGCATTTGCACTGTAAAATGGAGTTCAACGAGTGCTTAAACGTCGAAATATCTCCAACGGGAAGGAAATGACAGTTAGTTTTCGTCAAAATCGATAAAATCTTCGCGATTTGCGAGCTATTTTGATTGCTTCGACGCTTAAACGGTAGTGCAATGGATTTGCAGTGTAAAACGGAGTGAAATGAGCCCTTAAACGTCGAAATATCTCCAACGGGAAGGAAATAACGGCTATTTTTCGTCAAAATCGACGAAATCTTCGCGATTTGCGAGCTATTTTGATTGTTTCGACGCTTAAACGCTAGTGCAATGCATTTGACTTGTAAAACGGAGTGAAATGAGCTCTTAGGCGTCGGAATATCTCCAACGGGAAGGAAATGACAGTTAATTTTCGACAAAATCGATAAAATCTTCGCGACTTGCGAGTTATTTTGATTGTTTCGACGCTTAAACGGTGGTGCGTTACATTTGCAGTTTAAAACGGAGTGAAATGAGCCCTTAAACGTCGAAATATCTCCAACGGGAAGGAAATAACGGCTATTTTTCGTCAAAATCGACGAAATCTTCGCGATTTGCGAGCTATTTTATTGTTTCAACGCTTAAACGCTAGTGCAATGCATTTGACTTGTAAAACGGAGTGAAATGAGCCCTTAGGCGTCGGAATATCTCCAACGGGAAGGAAATAACGGCTATTTTTCGTCAAAATCGACGAAATCTTCGCGATTTGCGAGCTATTTTGATTGTTTCGACGCTTAAACGGTAGTGCATTGCTTTTGCACTGTAAAATGGAGTTCAACGAGTGCTTAAACGTCGAAATATCTCCAACGGGAAGGAAATGACAGTTAATTTTCTTCAAAATCGATAAAATTTTCGCGATTTGCGAGCTATTTTGATTGTTTCGACGCTTAAACGGTGGTGCGTTACATTTGCAGTTTAAAACGGAGTGAAATGAGCCCTTAAACGTCGAAATATCTCCAACGGGAAGGAAATAACGGCTATTTTTCGTCAAAATCGACGAAATCTTCGCGATTTGCGAGCTATTTTATTGTTTCGACGCTTAAACGGTAGTGCAATGCATTTGCACTGTAAAACGGAGTGAAATGAGCCCTTAAACGTCGAAATATCTCCTACGGGAAGGAAATGACAGTTAATTTTCGCCAAAATCGATAAAGTCTTCGCGATTTGCGAGCTATTTTGATTGTTTCGACGCGTAAACGGTGGTGCGTTACATTTGCAGATTAAAACGGAGTGAAATGAGCCCTTAAACGTCGAAATATCTCCAACGGGGCGGAAATAACGGCTATTTTTCGTCAAAATCGACGAAATCTTCGCGATTTGCGAGCTATTTTGAATGTTCCGACGCTTAAACGCTAGTGCAATGCTTTTACACTGTAAAACGGAGTGAAATGAGCCCTTAAACGTCGAAATATCTCCAACGGGACGGAAATTACGGCTATTTTTCGTCAAAATCGACGATATCTTTGCGATTTGCGAGCTATTTTGAATGTTCCGACGCTTGAACGCTAGTGCAATGCATTTGCACTGTAAAACGGAGTTCAGCGAGTGCTTAAACGTCGAAATATCTCCAACGGGAAGGAAACAACAACTATTTTTCGTCAAAATCGACGAAATCTTCGCGATTTGCGAGCTATTTTGATTGTTTCGACGCTTAAACGGTAGTGCATTGCACTTGCACTGTAAAATGGAGTTCAACGAGTGCTTAAACGTCGAAATGTCTCCAACGGAAAGGAAATGACAGTTAATTTTCGCCAAAATCGATAAAGTCTTCGCGATTTGCGAGCTATTTTGATTGTTTCGACGCGTAAACGGTGGTGCGTTACATTTGCAGATTAAAACGGAGTGAAATGAGCCCTTAAACGTCGAAATATCTCCAACGGGGCGGAAATAACGGCTATTTTTCGTCAAAATCGACGAAATCTTCGCGATTTGCGAGCTATTTTGAATGTTCCGACGCTTAAACGCTAGTGCAATGCTTTTACACTGTAAAACGGAGTGAAATGAGCCCTTAAACGTCGAAATATCTCCAACGGGACGGAAATTACGGCTATTTTTCGTCAAAATCGACGATATCTTTGCGATTTGCGAGCTATTTTGAATGTTCCGACGCTTGAACGCTAGTGCAATGCATTTGCACTGTAAAACGGAGTTCAGCGAGTGCTTAAACGTCTAAATGTCTCCAACGGGATGGAAACAACAACTATTTTTCGTCAAAATCGACGAAATCTTCGCGATTTGCGAGCTATTTTGATTGTTTCGGCGCTTAAACGGTAGTGCATTGCATTTGCACTGTAAAATGGAGTTCAACGAGTGCTTAAACGTCGAAATATCTCCAACGAGAAGGAAATGACAGTTAATTTTCGTCAAAATCGATAAAATCTTCGCGATTTGCGAGCTATTTTGATTGTTTCGACGCTTAATCGGTAGTGCATTGCATTTGCACTGTAAAATGGAGTTCAACGAGTGCTTAAACGTCGAAATGTCTCCAACGGGAAGGAAATGACAGTTAATTTTCTTCAAAATCGATAAAATCTTCGCGATTTGCGAGCTATTTTGATTGTTTCGACGCTTAAACGGTGGTGCGTTACATTTGCAGTTTAAAACGGAGTGAAATGAGACCTTAAACGTCGAAATATCTCCAACGGGGCGGAAATAACGGCTATTTTTCGTCAAAATCGACGAAATCTTCGCGATTTGCGAGCTATTTTGATTGTTTCGACGCTTAATCGGTAGTGCATTGCATTTGCACTGTAAAATGGAGTTCAACGAGTGCTTAAACGTCGAAATGTCTCCAACGGAAAGGAAATGACAGTTAATTTTCGCCAAAATCGATAAAGTCTTCGCGATTTGCGAGCTATTTTGATTGTTTCGACGCGTAAACGGTGGTGCGTTACATTTGCAGATTAAAACGGAGTGAAATGAGCCCTTAAACGTCGAAATATCTCCAACGGGGCGGAAATAACGGCTATTTTTCGTCAAAATCGACGAAATCTTCGCGATTTGCGAGCTATTTTGAATGTTCCGACGCTTAAACGCTAGTGCAATGCTTTTACACTGTAAAACGGAGTGAAATGAGCCCTTAAACGTCGAAATATCTCCAACGGGACGGAAATTACGGCTATTTTTCGTCAAAATCGACGATATCTTTGCGATTTGCGAGCTATTTTGAATGTTCCGACGCTTGAACGCTAGTGCAATGCATTTGCACTGTAAAACGGAGTTCAGCGAGTGCTTAAACGTCTAAATGTCTCCAACGGGATGGAAACAACAACTATTTTTCGTCAAAATCGACGAAATCTTCGCGATTTGCGAGCTATTTTGATTGTTTCGGCGCTTAAACGGTAGTGCATTGCATTTGCACTGTAAAATGCAGCTCAGCGAGTGCTTAAACGTCGAAATATCTCCAACGGGAAGGAAATGACAGTTAATTTTCGTCAAAATCGATAAAATCTTCGCGATTTGCGAGCTATTTTGATTGCTTCGACGCTTAAACGGTAGTGCAATGCATTTGCACTGTAAAATGGAGTTCAACGAGTGCTTAAACGTCGAAATATCTCCAACGGGAAGGAAATGACAGTTAATTTTCGTCAAAATCGATAAAATCTTCGCGATTTGCGAGCTATTTTGATTGTTTCGACGCTTAAACGGTGGTGCGTTACATTTGCAGTTTAAAACGGAGTGAAATGAGCCCTTAAACGTCGAAAAATCTCCAACGGGACGGAAATAACGGCTATTTTTCGTCAAAATCGATAAAATCTTCGCGATTTGCGAGCTATTTTGATTGCTTCGACGCTTAAACGGTAGTGCAATGGATTTGCAGTGTAAAACGGAGTGAAATGAGCCCTTAAACGTCGAAATATCTCCAACGGGAAGGAAATAACGGCTATTTTTCGTCAAAATCGACGAAATCTTCGCGATTTGCGAGCTATTTTGATTGTTTCGACGCTTAAACGCTAGTGCAATGCATTTGACTTGTAAAACGGAGTGAAATGAGCTCTTAGGCGTCGGAATATCTCCAACGGGAAGGAAATGACAGTTAATTTTCGACAAAATCGATAAAATCTTCGCGATTTGCGAGTTATTTTGATTGTTTCGACGCTTAAACGGTGGTGCGTTACATTTGCAGTTTAAAACGGAGTGAAATGAGCCCTTAAACGTCGAAATATCTCCAACGGGAAGGAAATAACGGCTATTTTTCGTCAAAATCGACGAAATCTTCGCGATTTGCGAGCTATTTTATTGTTTCAACGCTTAAACGCTAGTGCAATGCATTTGACTTGTAAAACGGAGTGAAATGAGCCCTTAGGCGTCGGAATATCTCCAACGGGAAGGAAATAACGGCTATTTTTCGTCAAAATCGACGAAATCTTCGCGATTTGCGAGCTATATTGATTGCTTCGACGCTTAAACAGTAGTGCATTGCATTTGCACTATAAAATGGTGTTCAACGTGTCCTTAAACTTCAAAATATCTCCAACGGGAAGGAAATGACAGTTAATTTTCTTCAAAATCGATAAAATCTTCGCGATTTGCGAGCTATTTTGATTGTTTCGACGCTTAAACGGTGGTGCGTTACATTTGCAGTTTAAAACGGAGTGAAATGAGCCCTTAAACGTCGAAATATCTCCTACGGGAAGGAAATGACAGTTAATTTTCGTCAAAATCGACGAAATCTTCGCGATTTGCGAGCTATTTTGATTGTTTCGACGCTTAAACGGTGGTGCGTTACATTTGCAGTTTAAAACGGAGTGAAATGAGCCCTTAAACGTCGAAAAATCTCCAACGGGACGGAAATAACGGCTATTTTTCGTCAAAATCGACGAAATCTTCGCGATTTGCGAGCTATTTTGATTGTTTCGACGCTTAAACGCTAGTGCAATGCATTTGCACTGTAAAACGGTGTGGAATGAGCCCTTAAACGTCGAAATATCTCCAACGGGAAGGAAATAACGGCTATTTTTCGTCAAAATCGACGAAATCTTCGCGATTTGCGAGCTATTTTGATTGTTTCGACGCTTAAACGGTAGTGCATTGCATTTGCACTGTAAAATGCAGCTCAGCGAGTGCTTAAACGTCGAAATATCTCCAACGGGAAGGAAATGACAGTTAATTTTCGTCAAAATCGATAAAATCTTCGCGATTTGCGAGCTATTTTGATTGCTTCGACGCTTAAACGGTAGTGCAATGCATTTGCACTGTAAAATGGAGATCAACGAGTGCTTAAACGTCGAAATGTCTCCAACGGCAAGGAAATGACAGTTAATTTTCGCCAAAATCGATAAAATCTTCGCGATTTGCGAGTTATTTTGATTGTTTCGACGCTTAAACGGTAGTGCATTGCATTTGCAGTGTAAAACGGAGTGAAATGAGCCCTTAAACGTAGAAATATCTCCAACGGGAAGGAAATAACGGCTATTTTTCGTCAAAATCGACGAAATCTTCGCGATTTGCGAGCTATTTTCATAGTTTCGACGCTTAAACGCTAGTGCAATGCATTTACACTGTAAAATGGACTGAAATGAGCCCTTAAACGTCGAAATATCTCCAACGGGAGGGAAAGAACAGCTACTTTTCTTCAAAATCGACGAAATCTTCGCGATTTGCGAGCTATTTTGATTGTTTCGACGCTTAAACGGTAGTGCATTGCATTTGCACTGTAAAATGGAGTTCAACGAGTGTTTAAACGTCGAAATATCTCCAACGGGAAGGAAATGACAGTTAATTTTCTTCAAAATCGATAAAATTTTCGCGATTTGCGAGCTATTTTGATTGTTTCGACGCTTAAACGGTAGTGCATTGCATTTGCACTGTAAAATGGAGTTCAACGAGTGCTTAAACGTCGAAATATCTCCAACGGGAAGGAAATGACAGTTAATTTTCGTCAAAATCGATAAAATCTTCGCGATTTGCGAGCTATTTTGATTGTTTCGACGCTTAAACGGTGGTGCGTTACATTTGCAGTTTAAAACGGAGTGAAATGAGCCCTTAAACGTCGAAAAATCTCCAACGGGACGGAAATAACGGCTATTTTTCGTCAAAATCGACGAAATCTTCGCGATTTGCGAGCTATTTTGATTGTTTCGACGCTTAAACGGTAGTGCAGCATTTGCACTGTAAAATGCTTAAACGTCGAAATATCTCCAACGGGAAGGAAATAACATTTTTCGTCAAAATCGATAAATCTTCGCGATTTGCGAGCTATTTTGATTGTTTCGACGCTTAAACGGTTGTGCAATGCATTTGCACTGTAAAATGGAGTTCAACGAGCGCTTAAACGTCGAAATATCTCCAACGGGAAGGAAATGACGGCTATTTTTCGTCAAAATCGACGAAATCTTCGCGATTTGCGAGCTATTTTGATTGTTTCGACGCTTAAACGGTAGTGCAATGCATTTGCACTGTAAAATGGAGTTCAACGAGCGCTTAAACGTCGAAATATCTCCAACGGGAAGGAAATGACAGTTAATTTTCGTCAAAATCGCGATTTGCGAGATATTTTGATTGTTTCGACGCTTAAACGGTCGATCGTTACGTTTGCAGTGTAAAACGGCGTGAAAGGAGCGCTTAAACGTCGAAATATCTCCAACGGGAAGGAAATGACGGCTATTTTTCGTCAAAATCGACGAAATCTTCGCGATTTGCGAGCTATTTTGATTGTTTCGACGCTTAAACGCTTGTGCAATGCATTTACACTGTAAAGCGGAGTGAAATGAGCCCTTAAACGTCGAAATATCTCCAACGGGAGGGAAAGAACAGCTACTTTTCTTCAAAGTCGACGAAATCTTCGCGATTTGCGAGCTATTTTGATTGTTTCGACGCTTAAACGGTAGTGCATTGCATTTGCACTGTAAAATGGAGTTCAACGAGTGTTTAAACGTCGAAATATCTCCAACGGGAAGGAAATGATAGTTAATTTTCTTCAAAATCGATAAAATTTTCGCGATTTGCGAGCTATTTTGATTGTTTCGACGCTTAAACGGTGGTGCGTTACATTTGCAGTTTAAAACGGAGTGAAATGAGCCCTTAAACGTCGAAATATCTCCAACGGGAAGGAAATAACGGCTATTTTTCGTCAAAATCGACGAAATCTTCGCGATTTGCGAGCTATTTTATTGTTTCGACGCTTAAACGGTAGTGCAATGCATTTGCACTGTAAAACGGAGTGAAATGAGCCCTTAAACGTCGAAATATCTCCTACGGGAAGGAAATGACAGTTAATTTTCGCCAAAATCGATAAAGTCTTCGCGATTTGCGAGCTATTTTGATTGTTTCGACGCGTAAACGGTGGTGCGTTACATTTGCAGATTAAAACGGAGTGAAATGAGCCCTTAAACGTCGAAATATCTCCAACGGGGCGGAAATAACGGCTATTTTTCGTCAAAATCGACGAAATCTTCGCGATTTGCGAGCTATTTTGAATGTTCCGACGCTTAAACGCTAGTGCAATGCTTTTACACTGTAAAACGGAGTGAAATGAGCCCTTAAACGTCGAAATATCTCCAACGGGAGGGAAATGAAAGTTAATTTTCTTCAAAATCGATAAAATCTTCGCGATTTGCGAGCTATTTTGATTGTTTCGACTCTTAAACGGTAGTGCAATGGATTTGCAGTGTAAAACGGCGTGAAATGAGCCCTTAAACATCGAAATATCTCCAACGGGAGGGAAACAACAGCTACTTTTCGTCAAAATCGACGAAATCCTCGCGATTTGCGAGCTATTTTGATTGTTTCGACGCTTAAACGGTAGTGCATTGCATTTGCACTGTAAAATGGAGTTCAACGAGTGTTTAAACGTCGAAATATCTCCAACGGGAAGGAAATGGCAGTTAATTTTCTTCAAAATCGATAAAATTTTCGCGATTTGCGAGCTATTTTGATTGTTTCGACGCTTAGACGGTAGTGCAATGGATTTGCAGTGTAAAACGGCGTGAAATGAACCCTTAAACGTCGAAATATCTCCAACGGGAAGGAAATAACGGCTATTTTTCGACAAAATCGACGAAATCTTCGCGATTTGCGAGCTATTTTATTGTTTCGACGCTTAAACGCTAGAGCAATGCATTTGACTTGTAAAACGGAGTGAAATGAGCTCTTAGGCGTCGGAATATCTACAACGGGAAGGAAATGACAGTTAATTTTCGACAAAATCGATAAAATCTTCGCGATTTGCGAGATAGTTTGCGTTTCGACGCTTAATCGGTAGTGCATTGCATTTGCACTGTAAAATGGAGTTCAACGAGCTGTTAATCGTCGAAATATCTCCAACGGGTAGGAAATGACACTTAGTTTTCGTCAAAATCGACGAGGCCTTCGCGAATAGCGAGCTATTTTGCTTGTTTCCACGCTGAAACGATAGTGCATTACATTTGCAGTGTAAAATGGAGTTCAACGAGCGCTTAAACGTCGAAATATCTCCAACGGGAAGGAAATGACAGTTAGTTTCCGTCAAAATCGACGAAATCTTAGCGATTTGCGAGCTATTTTGCTTGTTTCGACGCTTAAACTGGAGTGCATTACATTTGCAGTGTAAAATGGAGATCAACGAGTGCTTAAACGTCGAAATGTCTCCAACGGCAAGGAAATGACAGTTAATTTTCGCCAAAATCGATAAAATCTTCGCGATTTGCGAGTTATTTTGATTGTTTCGACGCTTAAACGGTAGTGCATTGCATTTGCAGTGTAAAACGGAGTGAAATGAGCCCTTAAACGTAGAAATATCTCCAACGGGAAGGAAATAACGGCTATTTTTCGTCAAAATCGACGAAATCTTCGCGATTTGCGAGCTATTTTCATAGTTTCGACGCTTAAACGCTAGTGCAATGCATTTACACTGTAAAGCGGAGTGAAATGAGCCCTTAAACGTCGAAATATCTCCAACGGGAGGGAAAGAACAGCTACTTTTCTTCAAAATCGACGAAATCTTCGCGATTTGCGAGCTATTTTGATTGTTTCGACGCTTAAACGGTAGTGCATTGCATTTGCACTGTAAAATGGAGTTCAACGAGTGTTTAAACGTCGAAATATCTCCAACGGGAAGGAAATGACAGTTAATTTTCTTCAAAATCGATAAAATTTTCGCGATTTGCGAGCTATTTTGATTGTTTCGACGCTTAAACGGTAGTGCATTGCATTTGCACTGTAAAATGGAGTTCAACGAGTGCTTAAACGTCGAAATATCTCCAACGGGAAGGAAATGACAGTTAATTTTCGTCAAAATCGATAAAATCTTCGCGATTTGCGAGCTATTTTGATTGTTTCGACGCTTAAACGGTGGTGCGTTACATTTGCAGTTTAAGACGGAGTGAAATGAGCCCTTAAACGTCGAAAAATCTCCAACGGGACGGAAATAACGGCTATTTTTCGTCAAAATCGACGAAATCTTCGCGATTTGCGAGCTATTTTGATTGTTTCGACGCTTAAACGGTAGTGCATTGCATTTGCACTGTAAAATGCAGCTCAGCGAGTGCTTAAACGTCGAAATATCTCCAACGGGAAGGAAATGACAGTTAATTTTCGTCAAAATCGATAAAATCTTCGCGATTTGCGAGCTATTTTGATTGTTTCGACGCTTAAACGGTAGTGCAATGCATTTGCACTGTAAAATGGAGTTCAACGAGTGCTTAAACGTCGAAATATCTCCAACGGGAAGGAAATGGCGGCTATTTTTCGTCAAAATCGACGAAATCTTCGCGATTTGCGAGCTATTTTGATTGTTTCGACGCTTAAACGGTCGATCGTTACGTTTGCAGTGTAAAACGGTGTGAAATGAGCGCTTAAACGTCGAAATATCTCCAACGGGAAGGAAATGACGGCTATTTTTCGTCAAAATCGACGAAATCTTCGCGATTTGCGAGCTATTTTGATTGTTTCGACGCTTAAACGGTAGTGCAATGCATTTGCACTGTAAAATGGAGTTCAACGAGTGCTTAAACGTCGAAATATCTCCAACGGGAAGGAAATGACAGTTAATTTTCTTCAAAATCGATAAAATCTTCGCGATTTGCGAGCTATTTTGATTGTTTCGACTCTTAACCAGTAGTGCAATGCATTTGCACTGTAAAACGGAGTGAAATGAGCCCTTAAACGTCGAAATATCTCCTACGGGAAGGAAATGACAGTTAATTTTCGTCAAAATCGACGAAATCTTCGCGATTTGCGAGCTATTTTGATTGTTTCGATGCTTAAACGGTAGTGCATTGCATTTGCACTGTAAAATGGAGTTCAACGAGTGCTTAAACGTCGAAATATCTCCAACGGGAAGGAAATGACAGTTAATTTTCTTCAAAATCGCGATTTGCGAGATATTTTGATTGTTTCGACGCTTAAACGGTAGTGCAATGCATTTGCACTGTAAAATGGAGTTCAACGAGCGCTTAAACGTCGAAATATCTCCAACGGGAAGGAAATGACAGTTAATTTTCGTCAAAATCGACGAAATCTTCGCGATTTGCGAGCTATTTTGATTGTTTCGACGCTTAAACGGTAGTGCAATGCATTTGCACTGTAAAATGGAGTTCAACGAGTGCTTAAACGTCGAAATATCTCCAACGGGAAGAAAATGACAGTTAATTTTCATCAAAATCGCGATTTGCGAGCTATTTTGTTTGTTTCGACGCTTAAACGGTAGTGCATTGCATTTGCACTGTAAAATGGAGTTCAACGAGCGCTTAAACGTCGAAATATCTCCAACGGGAAGGAAATGACGGCTATTTTTCGTCAAAATCGACAAAATCTTCGCGATTTGCGAGCTATTTTGATTCTTCCGACGCTTAAACGGTAGTGCAATGTATTTGCACTGTAAAATGGAGTTCAACGAGCGCTCAAACGTCGAAATATCTCCAACGGGAAGGAAATGACGGCTATTTTTCGTCAAAATCGCGATTTGCGAGATATTTTGATTGTTTCGACGCTTAAACGGTAGTGCATTGAATTAGCACTGCGAAATGGAGTTCAGCGAGCGCTTAAACGTCGAAATATCTCCAACGGGAAGGAAATTACGGCTATTTTTCGTCAAAATCGACGAAACCTTTGCGATTTGCGAGCTATTTTGATTTTTTCGACGCTCAAACGGTAGTTCATTGAATTAGCACAGTGAAATGGAGTTCAACGACCGCTTAAACGTCGAAATATCTCCAACGGCAAGGAAATTACGGCTATTTTTCGTCAAAATCGACGAATTCTTTGCGATTTGCGAGCTATTTTGATTGTTTCGACGCTTAAACGGTAGTGCATTGAATTAGCACTGTGAAATGGAGTTCAACGACCGCTTAAACGTCGAAAAATCTCCAACGGGACGGAAATTACGGATATTTTTCGTCAAAATCGACGAAATCTTTGCGATTTGCGAGCTATTTTGATTGTTTCGACGCTTAAACGGTAGTGCATTGAATTAGCACTGCGAAATGGAGTTCAGCGAGCGCTTAAACGTCGAAATATCTCCAACGGGAAGGAAATTACGGCTATTTTTCGTCAAAATCGACGAAACCTTTGCGATTTGCGAGCTATTTTGATTTTTTCGACGCTCAAACGGTAGTTCATTGAATTAGCACAGTGAAATGGAGTTCAACGACCGCTTAAACGTCGAAATATCTCCAACGGCAAGGAAATTACGGCTATTTTTCGTCAAAATCGACGAAATCTTTGCGATTTGCGAGCTATTTTGATTGTTTCGACGCATAAACGGTAGTGCATTGCATCTGCACTGTGAAATGGAGTTCAGCGAGCGCTTTAACGTCGAAATATCTCCAACGGGACGGAAATTACGGCAATTTTACGTCAAAATCGACGAAACCTTTGCGATTTGCGAGCTATTTTGATTTTTTCGACGCTTAAACGGTAGTGCATTGAATTAGCACTGTGAAATGGAGTTCAACGACAGCTTAAACGTCGAAATATCTACAACGGGACGGAAATTACGGATATTTTTCGTCAAAATCGACGAAATCCTTCCGATTTGCGAGCTATTTTGATTGTTTCGACGCTTAAATGGTAGTCCATTGAATTAGCACTGCGAAATGGGTTTCAGCCAGCGCTTAAACGTCGAAATATCTCCAACGGGACGGACATTACGGCTATTTTTCGTCAAAATCGACGAAATCTTTGCGATTTGCGAGCTATTTTGATTGTTTCGACGCTTAAATGGTAGTGCATTGCATCTGCACTGTGAAATGGAGTTCAGCGAGCGCTTAAACATCGAAATATCTCCAACGGGACGGAAATTACGGCTATTTTTCGTCAAAATCGACGAAACCTTTGCGATTTGCGAGCTATTTTGATCGTATCGACGCTTAAGCGGTAGTGCATTGAATTAGCAGTGTCAAACGGAGTGAAATGAGCGCTTAAACGTCGAAATATCTCCAACGGGAAGGAAATTACGGCTATTTTTCGTCAAAATCGACGAATTCTTTGCGATTTGCGAGCTATTTTGATTGTTTCGACGCTTAAACGGTAGTGCATTGAATTAGCACTGTGAAATGGTGTTCAGCGAGCGCTTAAACGCGAAATATCTCCAACGGGACGGAAATTACGGCTATTTTTCGTCAAAATCGACGAATTCTTTGCGATTTGCGAGCTATTTTGATTGTTTCGACGCTTAAACGGTAGTGCATTGAATTAGCACTGTGAAATGGAGTTCAGCGAGCGCTTAAACGTCGAAATATCTCCAACGGGATGGAAATTACGGATATTTTTCGTCAAAATCGACGAAATCTTTGCGATTTGCGAGCTATTTTGATTGTTTCGACGCTAAAACGGTAGTGCATTGAATTAGCACTGTGAAATGGTGTTCAGCGAGCGCTTAAACGCGAAGTATCTCCAACGGGGCGGATATTACGGATATTTTTCGTCAAAATCGACGAAATCTTTGCGATTTGCGAGCTGTTTTGGTCGTTTCGACGCTTAAGCGGTAGTGCATTGAATTAGCAGTGTCAAACGGAGTGAAATGAGCGCTTAAACGTCGAAATATCTCCAACGGGAAGGAAATTACGGCTATTTTTCGTCAAAATCGACGAAATCTTTGCGATTTGCGAGCTATTTTGATTGTTTCGACGCTTAAACATCAGTGCATTGAATTAGCACTGTGAAATGGAGTTTAGCGAGCGCTTAAACGTCGAAATATCTCCAACGGGACGGAAATTACGGCTGTTTACCGTCAAAATCGACGAAATCTTTGCGATTTGCGAGCTATTTTGTTTGTTTCGACGCTTAAGCGGTAGTGCATTGAATTAGCACTGTGAAATGGAGTTCAACGACCGCCTAATCGTCGAAATATCTCAAACGGGACGGAAATTACGGCTATTTTTCGTCAAAATCGACGAAATCTTTGCGATTTGCGAGCTATTTTGATTGTTTCGACGCATAAACGGTAGTGCATTGCATCTGCACTGTGAAATGGAGTTCAGCGAGCGCTTTAACGTCGAAATACCTCCAACGGGACGGAAATTACGGCAATTTTTCGTCAAAATCGACGAAACCTTTGCGATTTGCGAGCTATTTTGATTGTTTCGACGCTTAAACGGTAGTGCATTGAATTAGCACTGTGAAATGGAGTTCAACGACCGCTTAAACGTCGAAATATCTCCAACGGGACGGAAATTACGGCTATTCTTCGTCAAAATCGACGAAATCTTTGCGATTTGCGAGCGATTTCGATTGTTTCGACGCTTAAACGATAGTGCATTGAATTAGCACTGTGAAATGGAGTTCAGCGAGCGCTTAAACGTCGAAATATCTACAACGGGACGGAAATTACGGCTATTTTTCGTCAAAATCGACGAAATCTTTGCGATTTGCGAGCTATTTCGATTGTTTCGACGCTTAAACGGTAGTGCATTGAATTAGCACTGTGAAATGGAGTTCAGCGAGCGCTTAAACGTCGAAATATCTACAACGGGTCGGAAATTACGGCTATTTTTCGTCAAAATCGACGAAATCTTTGCGATTTGCGAGCTATTTCGATTGTTTCGACGCTTAAACGGTAGTGCATTGAATTAGCACTGTGAAATGGAGTTCAGCGAGCGCTTAAACGTCGAAATATCTCCAACGGGACGGAAATTACGGCTATTTTTCGTCAAAATCGACTAGATCCTTGCGATTTGCGAGGTATTTTGATTGTTTCGACGTTTAAACGGTAGTCCATTGAATTAGCACTGCGAAATGGAGTTCACCCAGCGCTTAAACGTCGAAATAACTCCAACGGGACGGAAATTACGGCCATTTTTCGTCAAAATCGACGAAATCTTTGCGATTTGCGTGCTATTTTGTTTGTTTCGGCGCTTAAATGGTAGTGCATTGCATCTGCACTGTGAAATAGAGTTCAGCGAGCGCTTAAACGCGAAGTATCTCCAACGGGGCGGATATTACGGATACTTTTCGTCAAAATCGACGAAATCTTTGCGATTTGCGAGCTATTTTGATTGTTTCGACGCTTAAACATCAGTGCATTGAATTAGCACTGTGAAATGGAGTTTAGCGAGCGCTTAAACGTCGAAATATCTCCAACGGGACGGAAATTACGGCTGTTTACCGTCAAAATCGACGAAATCTTTGCGATTTGCGAGCTATGTTGTTTGTTTCGACTCTTAAGCGGTAGTGCATTGAATTAGCAGTGTAAAACGTAGTGAAGTGAGCGCTTAAACGTCGAAATATCTCCAAC